>NC_083760.1:11848346-12148346 GCF_963514075.1 Conger conger
CCAAAGCTAAATATTCTCCAGAGCTGAACAAATACAAGTGAGTACGCGGCCCTGTTCTTTTCCGTGCTTAAGTCAAGTTGACAGGATCAGTATCAAAGGGCTAATTGTCATAATTGGAAGTGGTATTTATTCCCTGTTCGTTCTCAGGTAACCTGTCTTTGAAAGCTTTCTTTTGTTTTAGTTCAGTGGGCAAAAGTCTCATGCAGTAATAGGAAGTGACATTTTTCAAAAAAACATCTGTGATCTGTGTGGTCACGCACCTACGACGCATTCTATCAAAAAAGCACATCAGAAAGAGGAGAGAGAAAAGCCTTGTAGTGCAGTACATCAGTCCTCCTTTATTCACTGCTTTGAGTCGCGCTTCTGTGCTGTCTGTTTCAATTCAGTACAGGCTCCTCCAGGTTGCTAATATCTGTTAAATGGAGAAATTGATTTAGATTTGGAGATTGAATTGATCTGAATTCCTCAGCAACTAAGCACATTGAGGCAGTGATTACCGGCTGGTGTGGGGTAAGAAGCTGAAAGTCCACATTGCACAGCCCTGTGCAGCCTGCTCCACAGGCCAGGCCTACAGCAGAGCTGAGGATGGGAGTTACAGTGCTACCCAGTAGTATTTTTCATATTTAATATTTATGTCTACTCTGTTATGGTTTTGCCTCAAAGCGATATCTGTCCACCCTAACCCTTTAAAGAGTAGTTTTCTTTTTTCTTTTTTTTTTCATTATTATGTTTCTTCCACATTCTAAGTCTGTGTTCTAGAACTCCAATGCCTTCAGTTACCGGTAGTAATTGTTACATCAGCAGAATGTTCAGCACAGAACATTCCAATCACAAAGCTGTGACCTCACATCTTAAAGGGCTAAACGCCTCACGTTGACCGACTCCTCCGTGGTCTTCCCAGGGTTCCTCTGCGGCTGGGCTTCCTGTTCGCCAGCCTGTTCTTCCTGGTGGTGAACATCACGTGCGCCATGCTGGTGCAGGGCAGCGTGGGGGAGGGGGAGGTGAAGCACACCGTGCTGGCTCGCGTCCTCATCAACGACAGCCTCTTCGTGCTCTGCGCCGTCTCCCTCGCCGTCTGCATCTTCAGGATCGCCAAGATGTCCTCCGCCAACGTCTACCTCGAGTCCAAGGTGCGTCGCTCTCGGGGAGCGCCGGGAGAGGGGAAACTGGGCGAGTGAGAAACAGGCCACTAACTGTGGGAACGGGAGGTGTCCGGACCACCTCTGAGAGGAAAGAGGGGGGTGATGGGAAATTAAGTTTCCTTTCCTTCACATCCAGGAAGTAGTATTTCCTACCGACGGGGAAACCAAGACCACATGTCACTTGTAATAATATTTATTATAATAATTATAATCATAATCTTTGTATGTAGAGGACCTTTATTTTGGATTATAAAAGTAATTACAATGGCATCTGTTATTAGTAAAATATGTTTTCTATGGTGGCTGAATTAAGCATTTTAAAATGTCTTATTGCATGTGGTAAGGAAAATGCATACATATTGCAATAGTAAATACAATCGCATCTGTTATTAGTCAAATATTTTTGTTATGGTGGCTTACGCAATACATTTTGAAATGTATCCATTATTGCATAAGGTAAAAAATGCATTCCGTATTTGGAATAGTAAACACAATGGTATCTGCTCTTAGTAAAACATGTTTTCTATGATGCCTTGAATAATACATTTTGAAATGTATCCCATCATACTGCATATGGTACACACACACACACACACAACAGTTGACCTGGTTTTTAAATGCAGTGGAAAATAAGGCCCGTTACACACGGGTGAAGGGAAAGACTGTGAAGGAGAAATTGGGGATGAGAACCTCCCTTTCAGCCAGGTCCTGTCCTGACCCCGGGGTCGAGCGTTCCTCTTTATCATGCTGATCACTTTTCCTCAGGATCTCCCATTTAGCAGCTCCTCTCCCTGTCTGTCTCGCTCGCTTTAACCGGCGGCTGGGCCTGGATGCGTCATCGATGCAGAATAGCGACCGATGTATAAATCGGAGGATTGTTTTTCGCTCAATCTCTTGATCGCTAGGTAATGAATTCAGCCACAGACAAAAGAGCTGTCAGAGTCTTGTTCTCTTGCGGTTTTTAATCTTATGCAGCTAGATAGTCATGTTGCAAGCCAGGTTAATGTATGTGGAAGATAAAGGTCTTGATCAAATTTGTTGTTCACATGGAGCAATGATCTCATCTGATGTGATATGTCTTGGTTGGACCTTGGTTGCCAGGCTGTAGAATACTTGAATTGTGCTTGGTAGCTCACACATTTCTGTCTCTTTTGACAGCCATGTTAATCTGTCGGTAACCTGAAGTGAAGACAGTGCAGTGTGTGTGACATTGATAACAGCACTTAGAGGTCATAGAGGTCGAAGGAAGAAGATGGTGATATTACCATCGGGAGGTGAAAATGGCGGACTAGCAGCTTTGTTCTCTGACATTGCTCGTCTGACAGGCAGTCATTACATGCAGTCATTACATGTAGACACTTCCATTATTTCAGATTCAGACACACGTCTGCAGTAAGTGGAATTCTTAAATGTGGCTTTGCTGTGAAGTTTATGATTACAACGTCATAAACTTCAAAGATCTCGCGTCCCGCTGCCCACACGTTTGTATGACAGTAGATGACACCTCTCGGGCTCCGCTTTGGGCTGTACATAACGTATAAATATAAAGGTACATTTATAGACCCTCGGAGATGTGATGTGTGAAGAGAATGCTTTGGAGTGCGTCTCTCCCGCCTCCTCCTCTGGCAGTGCTTCTTACAAGGCTCTGCTGCTATCCCAGAATCCCTTGCAGATTCTCACCGGGAACGAGGGGAATGCTATCCCAGAATCCGATACAGTTTTTGACTGGGAACAAGGGGATTATTATCCCAGAATCCTTTGCAGGTTCTCATTGGGAACAAGGGGATTGCTATCCCAGAATCCCATTCAGGTTCTCACTGGGAACAAGGGGATTCCTATCCCAGAATCCCATTCAGGTTTTCACTGGGAACAAGGAGATTGCTATCCCGGAATCCTTTGCAGGTTACCACTGGAACAAGGGGGGTTGCTATCCCAGAATCCTTTGCAGGTTCGGACTGGGAACAATTAGATTGCTATCCCAGAATCCTTTGCAGATCCCTTCCCAGAATTCCATGCAGTTTCTCACTGGGAACCGGAGGCTAACCGCCCTTCCTTTCCCCCCGCAGGGCACTTCCGTGTGCCAGGCTACGGCGATTGGGGCGGCGGTCATCCTGCTCTACACCTCTCGGGCCTGCTACAACCTGGTGGTGGTGGCCCTGTCCCCTGAGGACCGGCCCAGCCCCTTCAACTACGGCTGGTACAACGTGTCCGACCAGGTGAGTCGCTGCTGGGGACCCCTCTCCCATCCCCTCTGGTTACGGGACTGTGTGCCAGACACAGTCTATTTATTATACACTCAGTGAGCACTTTATTAGGTATTTATTAGACTTCTGCTGCTGTTGCCCATCCACTTAGACGTTTGCGAGATGAGATTTTCTTCTGCATACCACTGTTGTAATGTGTTATTTGTATTACTGTGAGTTTCCCCATTCTTACATGTGGTCTGAAAAACAGCTGAACCTCTTAGTCATAGCTACATGCTTTTATGTATTTAGTTGCTGCCACATTATTGGCTGATTTCAATATTTGCACTAACAAGCTGGAGTACAGGTCTACGTAATAAAGTGCTCAGTGAGTGTATATAGAATTGATTTCTTTATTCATTTTGGAATGTATTATTTTCAAACCCTTGTCTTCCATTCGGGAACCATGTTTGTGTTTGTGTTTGTGGAGGCTGTTAAACTCTCCGTGAACCCGCCTGACCCAGATAATATCTGTGGTTGGCTTCCAGCAGGGGAACTGA
Organism: Conger conger; assembly: GCF_963514075.1. NCBI lineage: Eukaryota > Metazoa > Chordata > Actinopteri > Anguilliformes > Congridae > Conger > Conger conger. The sequence continues at coordinate 11,852,232 of NC_083760.1, forward strand.
GCTGCTGATATAATTAATGTGTCACGCCTCTGATCAGTGTGTAAACAGTCCTGTCCCTCAGTCTCTCTCTCTCTCTCTCTCTCTCTCTCTCTCTCTCTCTCTCTCTCTCCCTTTCTCTCTTGATGTTCTTGTTCACACGTGCCTGTGCATGCATGTGTCTTTGTCCATGTGGGTACATGTGCATGTGTGTAGGTATTACGTGTGCATGATTTCAATTTTTTTTTTCCTCTGACACTGAGGTGGATGGCAGATTCAGATCTGAAGCATGCTGATGTAATTCTTTAGTGCGACAAACAGCTGGCTCTGTGTGTCTGTCTGAGGGTCTGTGAGTCTGTCTGTGGCTCTGTGCGTCTGTCTGAGGGTCTGTGAGTCTGTGTCCATCTGTCTGAGGCTCTGTGTGTCTGTCTGTGGCTCTGTGCATCCCTCTGCAGCTCTGAAAAGCCTGATTTATACTTCTGCGTCGAATATACGCAGAGGCTACACCGTACAGCTACGCTGTAGCCTCTGCGTAGATCTGGGTTTTATTGCTCTATATTTGTGGTAAATATTTAGCTATATCGAAAAAAGACCTATTTGTAACGTGAATCTTGTATTTTAAAATATGTATAAGCAAATATTAATTATAGGTATATGTCGTCTTATGGTAGTACGCTAATTTCACTTAATAGTCTTGCCAGACATGGTCTAACGCATATTAGTGTTGGGAGTGGTCTGTCTTTAGCTATGTCCAGAATGGCCTTCACAGCATTTTCACAGACGTGTGAAAGACTTTTAATCTAAGGTTCGTTGTGTGTCACCTGGAAGTCACATTCCCAAAAAATTGCAAAAGGTCACATGTCCACGTTACATGTGAAACGCTTGGCAGTTGTTTCCTGGTGCATTTTATTAGGAAAACAAAATAAAACATCCCTAAATAAAACAATATCACTGATATAAATCAGGTGAGTGATATTCACCCATGTTTGTTTTTTTTTTTACATTAAAATACCCTGTGCTCACCATATTAAATGAAGACTTAAGTGGAATAAGTCCATTTTGCACGGATATGATTCGATCCGCGTGCTGCTGTACAGAAACAATCCATTTCTGGGGATTTAGGCGGATATGGTCCCTGTGGGGGAAAGGTCTTTGTTTGGATATAAATAGCCGAGGCTGTTGAGTAGAGCCACAGGCTGGAGTGGTGTTGACCTAGATTGTCTTCACCCCTGAGACAATCGCTCGCGCAAGGCTTTCCCCGGCCGGTCTGCGTCTGTCTCAGCCTCTCACGTCCGTCTGTCTCAGCCCCTCACGTCCGTCTGTCTCAGCCCCTCACGTCCGTCTGAGGCTCTGTGTCCGTCTGTCTCAGGCTCTGTGTCCGTCTGTCTCAGGCTCTGTGTCCGTCGGTCTCAGGGTCTGTGTGTCTGTCTGTCTGTGGCTCTGTGTGTCCGTCTGTGGCTCTGTGTGTCTGTCTGTGGCTCTGTGTGTCCGTCTGTGGCTCTGTGTGTCTGTCTGTGGCTGTGTGTGTCTGTCTGAGGCTCTGTGCGTCTGTGTGAGGCTCTGCGTCTGTCTCTCTGAGGCTCTGTGTGTCTGTCTGTGACTGTGTGTCTGTGGCTCTGTATTCGTCTGTCTCAGGCTCTGTGCGTCTGTCTGCAGCTCTGTGTCTGTCTATCTCAGGCTCTGTGTGTCTGTCTGAGGCTCTGTGTCCATCCGTCTGAGGCTCTTTGTCTGTCTGTCTGTGGCTGTGTGCGTCTGTCTCAGGCTCTGTGCGTCTGTCTCAGGCTGTGTGTCTGCCTGTGGCTGTGTGTGTCTGTCTAAAGCTCTGTGTCTGTCTGTCTGAGGCTCTGTGTCCGTCTGTCTCAGGCTCTGTGTGTCTGTCTGAGGGTCTGTGAGTCTGTCTGTGGCTCTGTGCGTCTGTCTGAGGGTCTGTGAGTCTGTGTCCATCTGTCTGAGGCTCTGTGTGTCTGTCTGAGGGTCTGTGAGTCTGTCTGTGGCTCTGTGCGTCTGTCTGAGGGTCTGTGAGTCTGTGTCCATCTGTCTGAGGCTCTGTGTGTCTGTCTGTGGCTCTGTGCGTCTCTCTGCAGCTCTGAAAAGCCAGATTTATACTTCTGCGTCGAATATACGCAGAGGCTACGCCGTACAGCTATGCTGTAGCCTCTGCGTAGATTTGGCGCATAAATATAAATCAGGCTTAACTCTGTCTGCAGCTCTGTAAGTCTGTCTGCAGCGCTGCATGTTCGTCTGCAGGTCTGTGTGTTCGTTTGCAGGTCTGTGTGTTCGTCTGCAGGTCTGTGTGTTCGTCTGCAGGTCTGTGTGTTCGTTTGCAGGTCTGTGTGTTCGTCTGCAGGTCTGTGTGTTCTTCTGCAGGTCTGTGTGTTCTTATCTCTGCATTTCACTGTGGCTGTGGAGGTTCGGCGTCATGGTGTTCTTCATCACCTATGAAGTTGTGTGTATGTGTGCTTGCGTGTGTGGTTTGTCGGCATTTATCTGTTATTGCTGGGTACGTCTGCCTGTTTTTGTCCGTCCTTCTGTCTGTGTCTGCCTGTCCGCCTGTCTGGGTCTGTCTGTCCGCCTGTCTGTCTGTGTCTGCCTGTCCGCCTGTCTGGTTCTGTCTGGTTCTGTCTGTCTGTCTGTCTGTCTGTCTGTCTGTCTGTCTGTCTGTCTTTGTCCGTCTATCTCTCTGTCTCTCTGTATCTGGCTTTCTCTCTGTCTCTCTGTCTCTCTGTCTCTCTGTCTCTTTGGCTCTCTGTCTGTCTGTGATGCTAAGCCCTGCTGTTCCTCCTCAGGCCGATGTGGAGAAGATCAGCGGGGAGGCCTACATTGTGTTCGGGATCATCCTGTTTTTCTGGGAGCTTCTGCCCACCAGCTTGGTGGTGGTGTTCTTCAGAGTCCAGCGGCCCAATCAGAACCTGGTGAGAGTCTGCTGCAGACGGCTCAGCCCCTTCTGTTACCCCCCCCCACAGTGCCATATTAATCCCCTCTTATCTAACCCCCCCTCTTCTGCTCCCACTACCCTCCCTTATGCCAGACATTATATGCACCTTCCTGCGTTAGCCAACACACCCCCCCATGCATCCCAGTGTCCTGATGTCCATCAGCCCCCTGCCAAACCACCTTCAATACTGAGCTCACCTCCTGCTCACACAAAACCTCTTCCACCATTTTATGTATCTCTGGCTCATAATGGCTTCTCACATCCAGGAAGCAGAATTCAGGCATATATATGGATATATATATATATATATATATGTATACAGTGGGGTCCAAAAGTCTGAGACCACATTGAAAATCAGGGTTTTTTGTTTTTTTTCATGTAATCTTAGAAATAAACAGAAAGTTGTAGGATTTTGAATATTTTTTAACAAATTAAAGTCACTTCAAAGCTTTGCAAGAACTACTGAAAGACCAAAAATCAGCAAGGAGTGCTGGACAATCCACAATCACCTGACCTCAACCCCATTGAGCATTTATGGGGGCACTTGAAGACTGACAAAAGCCAAGCATTCAGTAAAATCACAAGATGCTCTTTGGAACATTGTCAAATAATGCTGGGCTAGCATGAATCATCAGGTTTTGCACAAATTTGTGGAGTCCATGCCAGCTTGAGTGCACGTTGCCATTAAAGCGAAAAGTGGACATACCAAATACTGAGAAATTCCGAAATAAATGTAAAGATTAAAGTTTTCACTCAAATTGTTATGTTGCTAATATAATTTGTAATAACAAATCATTTGTTTGTATTAAATTACTAAATAATGCAAAATAGAAGCATTTTCACTTGTGGTCTCAGACTTTCGGACCCCACTGTATATTTTAAAATATTCCAAAAATTAATAATGAAGGAAATTAAAAGCATTGTAAAGTTCACTAATGCTAAAAAAGGAACAAAATATTCAGCCAACGTTAGCGTTTCGTCCCTGCGCTTGTGGTATCGTATGTGTGTGATAATGTGTGCTGTGATCGTGTGTGTGTGATTATGTGTGTGTGATCGTGTGTGTGATTATGTGTGCTGTGATCGTGTGTGATTATGTGTGATGTGATCGTGTGTGTGATTATGTGTGCTGTGATTGTGTGTGTGATTATGTGTGATGTGATCGTGTGTGTGATTATGTGTGCTGTGATCGTATGTGATTATGTGTGCTGTGATGGTGTGTGTAATAATGTGTGTGCTGTGATGGTGTGTGATTATGTGTGTGCTGTGATGGTGTGTGATTATGTGTGCTGTGATGGTGTGTGATTATGTGTGCTGTGATGGTGTGTGATTATGTGTGCTGTGATGGTGTGTGATTATGTGTGCTGCGATCGTGTGTGTGATTATGTGTGATGTGATGGTGTGTGATTATGGGTGCTGTGATGGTGTGTGTGATTATGTGTGCTGTGATGGTGTGTGATTATGTGTGATGTGATCGTGTGTGTGATTATGTGTGATGTGATGGTGTGTGATTATGTGTGCTGTGATGGTGTGTGATTATGTGTGCTGCGATCGTGTGTGTGATTATGTGTGATGTGATGGTGTGTGATTATGTGTGATGTGATGGTGTGTGATTATGTGTGCTGTGATGGTGTGTGATTATGTGTGATGTGATGGTGTGTGTGATTATGTGTGTGCTGTGATTGTGTGTATCATTATGTGTGTGCTGTGATGGTGTGTGATTATGTGTGCTGTGATGGTGTGTGATTATGTGTGCTGCGATCGTGTGTGTGATTATGTGTGATGTGATGGTGTGTGATTATGTGTGATGTGATGGTGGCAGTGACTGTGTGTGTGCTCCTTGCTCCTCCAGGCTCCCGGCGGGATGATAAACAGTCACAGCTTCAGCTCCAGGGCGTACTTCTTCGACAATCCACGCCGCTATGACAGCGACGACGACCTGTCCAGGAGCATCACGTCCAGAGGGGACCGGGGCAGGTGCGTGTCCCCCCCTGTTGTCCCCCTGTTGTCCCCCTGTAGTCCCCTTGTCCCCCTGTAGTCCCCCTGTAGTCCCCCTGTTGTCCCCCTGTGGCGCATTCGGTTCCGTTCTGCTCCGTTTCAGTCTCAGAACATCGCTGAGGGTGGCCAATGGTGCCGAGTATTAAATGCAAACATATTCATGCAAAAAAACTGTAAATAATCAAGTGAAATGGCTAAAGGCTGAGACGGGAAGGCTTAAGAGCAAATGTCTGAAATATCCAGAAAGACACAAGAGGCCAGTTTCCCATCCGACTCATGGAACAAGCGTCAACACATTTTGAAAATCAATAGTCTTGGCCTTATCTTAATCTTCCCCGAGGATTCCCTGACCAAATTCAATTTTGAATGGAGATTATCCATACAAAACTCAATTTAGTGCAGGACTAGGCTTAATCTGTGTCTGTGAAACTGGCTGTTTAAGATTGTTGGATAAGATCAAGATAAGGCTAAGATTCTTGATTTTTAAAATGCATCAAAGCTTGTTCCACAGGTCCGGTGCACAAAAACACCCTGTCAGTGTCCTTTAGAGCAGTGCTTCTCAGAAATATCCCCCCCAAACTGCCAGAAACATTTCATAGCAAACAGCAAACCTTATGAGCGTGACATCTACCGAAAGTAAAAAGGATATTAGATTTTACAGTGCATCCGGAAAGTATTCACAGCGCTTCACTTTTCCCACATTTTTTTATGTTACAGCCTTATTCCAAAATGGAATAAATTCATTTTTTTCCTCAAAATTCTACACACAGCACCCCATAATGACAACATGAAAGACGTTTTTTTGAAATCACATGTACATAAGTATTCATAGCCTTTGCTCAATACTTTGTTGATGCACCTTTGGCAGCCATTACAGCCTCAAGTCTCTTTGAATATGATGCCACGAGCTTGGCACACCTATCTTTGGGCAGTTTCGCTCATTCCTCTTTGCAGCACCTCTCAAGCTCCATCAGGTTGAATGCGGAGCGTCGGTGCACAGCCATTTTCAGATCTCTCCAGAGATGTTCAATCGGATTCAAGTCTGGGCTCTGGCTGGGCCACTCAAGGACATTCACAGAGTTGTCCTGAAGCCACTCCTTTGATATCTTGGCTGTGTGCTTAGGTTCGTTGTCCTGCTGAAAGATGAACCGTCGCCCCAGTCTGAGGTCGAGAGCGCTTTGGAGCAGGTTTTCATCCAGGATGTCTCTGTACATTGCTGCATTCATCTTTCCCTCAATCCTGACTAGTCTCCCAGTTCCTGCCTCTGAAAAACATCCCCACAGCATGATGCTGCCACCACCATGCTTCACTGTAGGGATGGTATTGGCCAGGTGATGAGCGGTGCCTGGTTTCCTCCAAACATGACGCCTGGCATTCACGCCAAAGAGTTCAATCTTTGTCTCATCAGACCAGAGAATTTTGTTTCTCATGGTCTGAGAGTCCTTCAGGTGCCTTTTGGCAAACTCCAGGCGGGCTGCCATGTGCCTTTTACCAAGGAGTGGCTTCCGTCTGGCCACTCTACCAGACAGGCCTGATTGGTGGATTGCTGCAGAGATGGTTGTCCTTCTGGAAGGTTCTTCTCTCTCCACAGAGGAACACTGGAGCTCTGACAGAGTGACCATCGGGTTCTTGGTCACCTCCCTGACTAAGGCCCTTCTCCCCCAATTGCTCAGTTTAGATGGGCGGCCAGCTCTAGGAAGAGTCCTGGTGGTTCCGAACTTCTTCCATTTACAGATGATGGAGGCCACTGTGCTCATTGGGACCTTCAAAGCAGCAGAAATTGTTCTGTACCCTTCCCCAGATTTGTGCCTCGAGACAATCCTGTCTCGGAGGTCTACAGACAATTCCTTTGACTTCATGCTTGGTTTGTGCTCCGACATGCACTGTCAACTGTGGGACCTTATATAGACAGGTGTGTGCCTTTCCAAATCATGTCAGATCAACTGAATTTACCACAGGTGGACTCCAGTTAAGCTGTAGAAACATCTCAAGGTTGATCAGTGGAAACAGGATGCAGGAGCTCAATTTTGAGCTTCATGGCAAAGGCTGTGAATACTTATGTACATGTGATTTCTTAGTTTTTTTATTTTTAATAAATTTGCAAAAATCTTTTTTCACATTGTCATTATGGGGTATTGTGTGTAGAATTTGGAGGAAAAATTTTGGAATAAGGCTGTAACATAACAAAATGTGGAAAAGGTGAAGCGCTGTGAATACTTTCCGGATGCACTGTATATGATATGAATTGCTTGCTTTATGTTATTTAACTGAATAATTACTTGTATGTTTTGTGATGGAGGCTTTCAATAGTTTCGTCATCTCAAGGCGCCCCCTGTTGAGCACCACCGCTTCACAGTGTGTACATGTTTATACATTTAGCCGGTCCTGTTTAAATTTCTGCTTGAATGAAGTCCCATATTCACTCTGCTGTGAATGCCTGTGTGTTGTGGAACCGGAGGGAAACAACCGTGTTTTGTACGGTGCTGCAGCTAAGCCTCCCCCCCCCCCCGTCTCTGTCTCCCAGCAGCATCCAGTCCTCCACCCCCCAGCCCGGGCCCAGCTGGTACGGCTCCATCCAGAGAAACGGCAGCCTGACGGGGCTACCGCACCTGCTGAACGGGGCCCCCTCCTCCACCGCTCCCCTGCTCCTGGCCTACGGCAACATCCAGACCAACCAGCACCACAACTACTACTCCACGCCGCAGAACTGCTACTCCACGCCACAGAACTGCTACTCCACGCCGCAGAACTGAGCCCCCGGCTCAGCCTCGCTCGCTACCCGGCCGAGGACACTGGGTGTGTCCGGCCCGCAGCTGCGCTGCAGACCTGTTAACGCGCATATCCGCCTGGGCTATTCCACGGCTCCTCCCCCCGCCTCCTCCTCCTCCTCCTCCTCCTCCTCCTATCCAGGCTGATGGCCGTCACCATGGCGAGGACCCACAGGGGCAGGAAGTTAACAGATGGGACCAGGCCAGGGGGCAGGTGCCGCACCGTAGGGGGGTGGGGGGCGGGGGGGGAGATTCTCTCCCTCCCCCTCGTGAGCTTGTTTATTTGGCTGTTTTAGCTTTTTATTCCTTTTCCATTATAACTGGGAAACATTGTTTTTAAAGAAATGGATTCAAAGATGCAAAGCTTGGTTGGACAACAGGAAAATAATTTCTACTGAACACTTGGAAATTTGCTTTCCCCTCAAGTCGATGACTTTCTTGGCTTTATCCAGAAGAGGCAAACCTTCTCAAACTGAAAGTCTTCTCAGACTGTCGTGGACCAGTCTCTGTGCCGTCGACTTGCCCCTTTTGCGCACCGTGAATATTCCCCCCCCCCCCCCCCCCGTTTGTCTCCATGTTGTTGATTCAGTCCAGCAGGCAGCAGCTGTTCCGGAAGCTTCCTGCGCAGACTGGCTCTCTCCCCTGAAACGGGATGCAATATTTGCACTTTGAAACCTGTTCTCGTGGCCCCTGATTAAAATGGCTCACAGCCTGAATGTAGAGGCGGCCCCTCTGTGGATTCCCATTTCAGAACATTCCCAGCATCCCCTCTGGCAAGGGGCTCTGGGAGGACGAGGTGAGGCACTTCAGCTTACGATCACCAGCGCCTCGCGTGCCTGGGTGCACTGCGGCTTGCTTATGGTGTGAGAAGCCAGAAAAAAAAGATAAAAAAAAAAAAAAAGAAAAGTAAAATGTTGACTGGTGCGCCTGAGTCTTTTCACTGACGGACTGCAGGAACGAGCCCTCCGCCAAAGAGCACAGACCGTGACTTGAGCTAGGCCGAAGCTTGAGCCTGCACCTTTCCTCGATAAAGCGTCCCTTCTCCAAGTGCATGCCCTCCAGCCATTTCCGAGCAGGTGCTCCTCGAGGGGGCGGGGGGGGAGGTTGTCCAGTGGGAATATGTGTGCGATGAATGTTTCGGAGTCAGTAACATGAATGTATTGGTTTGGCTCAGCACTCCCCTTCAGCAGGCTGATCTATAGAATGTGTTACTGTGCTCCAGTTTCATACTTATCTCCTGAAATGACTCATGTAGATAGTTTTGGAGTGGGAGGCTGAACACCATTTTCCAGTATATATCTCTCGTATGTGACATTATACAGTAGCTATCTGTAATCTGTGGTAGTTTACAGCATCGAGCTCTCTTATCTTATAGAAAACACCTGAAATTGTGCCATTGCTTTTTTTACTAGGAGAATCTGTTGCACAAAACGCTGTACATATTTGATATGTTTAATAAGCTTTACTTCTTCGTCTTTGTTCAACTAAGTTTAATATAGCAGGGCTCTCCTGTTTTGGTGCAAGGTTTAAATAAACATTGCAATAATTGGAGTGTGTATATAAGGTAGAGTTGAGGTGTGTGCGGGGTGCGTGTGCGTTTTGAAAGGGTACGTGGGAGAGTTTCGGAGAGTTAGTAAATGGCGGGTCTTATGTATGTCATCGATGCGCATGTTACTAGGCAGTGTTTTGCACTTTTGCAAAAAGCTGTGCTCAAAGACTAAAGAGGTGAGGCAGGCCTCTGATTTCTGCCGGTGTGAAACCCCAAACGTCTTTTTTATGGTCATTTCCTCTCCACCTCCCTCCCCTTGTTCTCGCTAGTTGAATGCGACGTGTCGTCAGTCAGACAAACACAATCTCTGGGCGAACGCAATCATACGTCTTGCATCTGACACTCTCACCGCCAGTGCTGTGTGTGTGTGTGTGTGTGTGTGTGTGTGTGTGTGTGTGTGTGTGTGTGTGTGTCATAGTGCTCTCGTGTAGGTGACTCCGTCGTTGTGTTGAGCTGTGTTTACCGCGTGCTGTGGAGGCGGCTCCCTGACCCTCTGCCGCGCCCGGCGAAAGAAGGGTCCATTTCAGCCTCGTCCTCAAACTCCCTCAAACAGTCCAATCTGACCTCTTTTCTCAAAGGACCACACACCGCAAAGCAGCCTGGGAGTTGCTTCATTTTCCTTTTTTAAATTATTTGCAGGGCATGGGGGGGGGGGGGGGGTTGTGTAATCATTTTTAACTGTCATGGAAAAAGAGGATTTTTCTGTTACTGTCAGCGAAGATGGTTGATAAACGTGAGATTGTCATAAGAGTGCTAAGGTTGCCAGGTCAAAATTCTCTCTGAAGGCACGAATGGACAGTTATTGCGGGGGGTGGGGGGGGGGGGGGGTCAGTGCATTCCAATTATGTGGGCTTCATGACATGTATATCTTGAGAAATTTCAACCGTTCTGCATTATGAGAACTGAAAATTCACCACCTACAGTATGCAGTAGAATTTCACATATGTGGGTTTAAAGTATTGTGTTTTTTTTATTTGTTTCTTTGAAATTTATTACATCAGGTTTTGTTTCTGACACAGCAAGGTGGTAGCCTCATTTTTTTATTTTTATTTTTTTTATTCTTTGTTTTGTTTGTGGCCAATGAATGTAACATGTCTATCCATATTTCATAGTTCACTAAAGCTGTATGCAAGCACTACCATGTTAAAATAAAGTTTTACTGCACTGTTTTACATAGTTGTGCAAGTGTCTCTGTTGGGCATCTCTGGGTCACAAGTCTTGAACTGCCATTATGTAGTTGACATATACTCCAGTCACGGGTATACGCAGGAGTGACGTTGTGAAATGGTGTTTACCTTGTGGATATTGCTGTAAGAGCCCAACGGTAAGGGCAGTCAAATTTAACCTCCTCGCTCCAGAGAGAAATCGAGCCACTAGCTAAATTTGAATGTATGCATAAATCCTCCAAAAAAACACAAGTGACAAATGGCAATACGTATAAGGAGACTGGGGTAAAATATGGAGCTGACCTCGTTTGAGTTAACTGCAGCAGTGACGGGACTTAAATCTCAGAAATACCAGAGTTTTGCCTTTACAAAAAGAGCTCTGTTGAGGAGATTACGTTGTGTTTTGCTTCTTGGCTCAACCCGTGGTTTCAATGTGGTGGTTTGAATTTGTAGCAGTTGAATCTGATTTGAGTTTGGTGTCCATAGGTTTTAGACAAGATGTTTCTATTGCAGGCTTCCTTCTCTTGTGAGTTACTGCATCAGCCAGACTTGGAGCTTTGGTTTTATAAGGAAAATGTTCTGCCCATATCCTTACTGTGACATCATTAACCTTCACGCTAGTATACCTGTATAACTAAAAACAAAGGTAGGAATTTAAATTAATCCAAACTAGATTTTGGGTTCAATGCGCTATATTTATGCTTTTAAATAACAGAAAAAAAAATGTTCGTAAAGAAATGCACAAGCGCAAGCACAATGTGCATGCATTGAATTAGAATTTGCATTATATATTATCTGCATCTGAAGTACGTTTCTATGTATAAACATTGAGGTGGATCCTAGCCAACTAGACAAAATGAATGTGACCATATCATTCAAATACAACATTTATACTTCATTTGTACACATTCAAATAAACCATTTCAATGAGCTCTCATTAACATAGTGCAATATGAAGTACAGTGGTTTAACCGTTTGACAGTAGAATACCACTAGGTCCTGAGCACAGTACAGTACAGTACACATTCACTCATTCATGATTACATAGGAAACTCAGATAGCATTAGTGCATGGGGTTCATGTAAAAGAAAGTGCATGGGGTTCATGTAAAAGAAAGTGCAAAACTAAACTTGGCAAAAAAAAGAAATATATATATATACTTGACATGCAGCAGAAAACATCCAAATAATATACAGTAATGGGACAAAATGGCTGAAACATAACTTCCCCCATTGAATAATGGGTGTGTGTGACTTGGCACCTGATACATTTGAGCTTCAGCTCCTCAGCCACAGTACAGACAAAATGGGTTCGGTCAGCATTAGACTTAGTCCTGAAGGGCTACACTGCCTGCAGGTTATGCACTTTAGGGTTTAATTTTGTCACCGATTAGCTAAAGAATACACATAAGTCGTTTCCAAGGCCTAAACTGGCTGCTGATTAAAAGTAAACCGTGGAAAACTGCAAACCGTATCGCCCTCCGGGAGTTTAGTTTGGCATCCCTGACTTAAGATGAGAGTCGTGAGGCAGTGGTAGTAAAGCTACAATTAAAACGTGACAGGCTAAAGCAGTGCTTCATCCGCCCGGGAACAAAGCTATATTGACAAAATATGTAGCTATTAAGAGCTCACTGCGTACAGATTGAAAAAAAAAAAAAACATGTTCAGGCAGCAGTTTCAGACGGTATACTCATGGCACCAAAGAAATTAAGTGGAATGGGTAGGAAAAGTATGCATTAATATGTGTAATCAATTTTTGTTTTTCTGTGGCTCGATGGGCAAGTTTTACAGACACACATTAAGCCTAGTTCTAGGCTTAATGAAGATACTTGGAGATTCTCCAAACAAAACTCAATTTAATCCAGGATTGAGCTTAATCTGTGTCTGTGACACCAACTCTGTATGTGAGGGGCAGTCTGTAGCATAGTGGTTAAGGTACATTACAATAATGGCATTTGGCAGACGCGCTTATCCAGAGCGACGTACAGTTGAATAGACTGAGCAGGAGACAATCCTCCCCTGGAGCAATGCAGGGTTAAGGGCCTTGCTCAAGGGCCCAACGGCTGTGCGGATCTAATTGTGGCTATACTGATTAAACCGCCGACCTTGCGTGTTCGGGTCATGTACCTTAACCACTACGCTACAGGCCGCTACAGGTGTAGCCACAATAAGATGTTTCTACTCTCTTGCCGACAAGAGACGTGGGCTTCAGTCCTCAGTTGACCATGGACAGCAGCGATCGAAAGTTTTCCAATTCTCTGATGCTCGTTGAGATTCTGAAAAGAAAATGACAGATCGTTAAAGGCACAATAGGTAATTCTGGACTTCTAACGGTCAAGAGAGGAATAGCAGCAAGAAACACCTTCAAAGCACGACACTGTTTATCCCTCCCCTTCTCTGTAAACACACTGACGTTGAAACGCCATTTGCTGAGGCAACTAGAACCAATTTTCAACCAATGAGCTTGAATTATTGTACAGTTATACAATGTTTTGCTACAGAGAGTCAGGCCGTCAACTGTATATTTTGAAATACGAATTTAAGGACTGTAAACACAGGCAGAGGGTGAGTCAACATGTCAGTGAGCCACGAATGGATAGGATTTCAATGATAGGAAGGGATTTACAGTGGTCTTGTAACAAGGATGATCATAGGTCAGGATGATCATACCTCCCAAAAGCATTAAAGAGAGCTACGATTTCCTGGCGGGTCAGCTGGAAGCTGGGAATGGAGCTCCTCGACTTGGGCAGGGCCTCGATCTGCCTCTCGGAGAAGAGGATCTTTAACGCTGTGCCCAGGCCTTGGGTCTGGAAGTGTAGGAGGGTAACATCTTAGAATCACACCAGAGTAGAAACACACACTATGCCCACTGGCCCCTCCATCACTAATAGGTCACACTGCACTGAGAAACTCCACCCATCTTTGAACCAGCACCTCGTGCCTAGTTTTGCAACCCCCCCCCCCCCACCTCATTACATTAGCATAAAGATGTGCCCCCCATATCACAGTAGTCTAAGCAAACCTCTGTACCTTCTCCCATCACAAACATCTTCTATATGTCCACAGGGGTTATTAATATGATTTTCCATAATATTGAATTACACAATATTAGCATAATAACAACTGCTTACTATAGCCACAAATGAGTCTGTTTAAAAGTCTGGTTGGGCTCCACAAACTGTGGACATAAGGTCTTCCAAACGGGTGTAAGCCCAATCCTCTTAGGACTCCAGCCAAATGACACACAATGTCATATGGCTGGAATAAAGGGAGAGAAGGCAGCTCTGTTTGTGTTGATTTCCTTCACTAAGGAAGGGCATTAGAGCACCATTAGCTGGAACTCTGCCTACCTGCAGCTTCCCCCACAATCTGCACTTAAAGCATCCGACACAGTCCATGATCCGGGAAATGTTCCGGAAGGTCAGCTTGAAGTCCTCCTGACGTCGGACAGGAGATAAGTAGACACATTCAGAGAAAATATATCTATTTTTTCTAATGGACTGTTATATAAAATGGCGTACGTGCGCTCTGTATGGATTCAGTCATTACCTTCAGCTTGGCTGCCTCCTCTTTATTCCCAGTGAACAGAGAGGCCTCGTCAAAGTGCAGAGGAAAGGACCTGAGGAGAACCGTGACAGTCAGGCACGCTAAATATCTCTTTAAGTTGATGTAGTTGAATGGACAGTATTAGAGGCCATACACAATGCCACCAGCATACACACTGTAAATACCAGTAGGGTAAATGCTGCTGAATCTCATGTGTGGATTGTGTGAGGTGAAATGCTCTTCCTTCTTAATGTTTTTGACCAAACTTACTCACATTATAAGTATTACTCAACTATTACTCAACAACCAGGAGACATAAAAAAGGGGATCTTTCCAATCACTTATTTTTCACCTACTTCTTCCTTTCTTAGCTCCTTTTCCTGCTCCACCCATCGGGGAAGGCAAAAAAGGAAGCAAGAAAAGGAGGTGAAGATGGGGAAATCGCTTGAGAAAAATTAGGCTCATGGAATGTCCTTGCTCCTTCAAATCTCAGTTTGAAGACACATCAGTCACAGACGATCGATCTCTGGGTCACACAGAGAGGAGACAGGAGCTGAGAAATAAGCGATCGGAAAGACCCCTCTGTGATAATAACAGAGCACTAATTTTCTCATTTTACACTGGGGGTCTGACCCTCGGGAGCCAGGAGCTCTGCTGGTTTTTGTTTTCACCTTAATATGAGCATCCAGTACAGCCCCAGGTGAGGTGAGGTACCTGGGGCTGAACTGTAATGAACTGCTCTAATTGATTAATTGATTAATTGAGTGCAGAGTAACAACAAAAACTAGCAGAGCCTCCAGGACCAGGGCTGCAGATTACTGGGTTGCACAGCGCTATGTTTTAAAACATTTTGCCTGTAGTTACACCCACTTGGCCACTTGGAGGAGCTCTAGCAGCAGCTCTTTGTTGTGCTGGTCCTGGGCAGACTGGCCTGTGTAGAGCTGGAAGGAGGGCCGTTGGAAGAAGGGCAGGACTTTGGACAGGGCGCGCAGCTCGATCAGGTACAGGAAGTACAGGTTTCTCAGCCGCTTCGGGCCCTCCCCTTTCGTCAGCTCTGCGTCGAAGCGCTGCTGGAACTCCGTGGTGTTGTGACCCCACTTCTTCTCAAACCAGGACTCTAAGGGCATCGGCAAGGAGCGTGAGTCAGAGCCAAAATAACAAAAAACGAAATGCAATATGGCGTAAATCTCATGAACACAATCCCACTCACCGTCCAAGAGGTACCTGGCACTCAGGTGCACACTGATGCTGGCGTGGAGGCCGGAGACGAGCCTGAAGAAGGCCCTTTTCTCCACACACTGACCTAAGAGACACACAGACTCAGGGATCAGCCCACACACAGTCCTAAGAGACACACAGACTCAGGGATCAGCCTTATCTCCACACACTGACCTAAGAGAGACACAGATCAGCATTTTCTCCACACACTGACCAAAGAGACACACAGACTCAGGGATCAGCCTACACACTGACATAAGAGACACACAGACTCAGGGATCAGCCTTTTCCCCACACACTGACCTAAGACACACACAGGTCAGCCTTTTCTACACACACTGGCCTAAGAGACACACAGACTCAGGGATCAGCCTTATCTCCACACACTGACCTAAGAGAGACACAGATCAGCATTTTCTCCACACACTGACCAAAGATACACACAGACTCAGGGATCAGCCTACACACTGACATAAGAGACACACAGACTCAGGGATCAGCCTTTTCCCCACACACTGACCTAAGACACACACAGGTCAGCCTTTTCTACACGCACTGGCCTAAGAGACACACAGACTCAGGGATCAGCCTTATCTCCACACACTGACCTAAGAGACACACAGACTCAGGGATCAGCCTTTTCTACACACAATGACCTAAGAGACACACAGATCAGCCTTATCTCCACACACTGACCTAAGAGACACACAGACTCTGAGATCAGCGTTTTCTACACAGACAGACCTAAGAGAGAGACAGACTCAGGGATCAGCCTTTTCTCCACGCACTGACCTAAGAGACACACAGACTCAAGGATCAGATAGTGCTGCTTCTCCATAGTCACTTCTCTATAGTGAACATATCATTATAATGCTGCCTAAATATCAGCACATCAAAAAGATAACCGCTGTAAACAGTATAGGGTGGATTCCAGGGCAATGACGAGAAGTACTTACCTTCTAGCCATCTGTAAAATGTCCGTCCTGAAAATGAGAAGTGTGCATTTGTAGAAGTGAGAAATAAATGCATTTGTAGAAGTGAGAAATAAATGCAACACACAAAAAAAATGGACTTATACATAAAAACTATACATTTGAACACATCATAAGACAGAAAACATAAAATCTTACCATCCTTTTCTCCTGCAGGAAAGAAATAAAACATGCATTACATTAATGCCATTTGGTATACGCTCTTATCCAGAGCAACGTACAGTTGATTAGACTAAGGAGGAGACAATTCTCCCCTGGAGCAATGTAGGGTTAAGGGCGTTGCTCAAGGGCCCAACAGCTGTGCGGATCATATTCTGGCTACACCGGAGATCGAACCACCGACCTTGCGGTTCCCAGTCATGTACCTTAACCACTACGCTACAGGCCGCCACATACAGTATGTATCATTGCAAAAGGAATAAGTAAAACATTAAGCAAATAACTGCTGAATATAATTAGGACTGGGATTCTTCACATGAATATAATTTGACTCCAAAGCAGAATTAGTGTAATTGGCAAAATCAAGACAAAATCTTTTGATCTACTTACTGTATCTTTCCATAGGATTCAATGGTCGTTTAATAGTGGTTGGCCTGAAAGAAACACAAGCAACATAAACATCTGCCAATTACATACACACTAAAACTGACACAAATAAAAAAAACTCTTAGTTCAAGAAAGAAGAAGTTACCAATTTACACTCCTATTTATTTTGCAAATAAATAAATAATGTTTCTGACAAAACAAGTATTCACCAGCAGAGGGCAATGTGGCATACTGAATACGCAGAGGAAACAACCATGTACGTGACCTCAAGGCAACATTTTCCTCAGCTCCCAGAAAAGTAACAGTCAGGGCAGACTTACTTGAAGCAATTTTCCTCATAGATGCTGTTCCAAATCTGCCAGGATTCCAGTCCCTTATACCCAGTGAAGCGCTCCGGGTTCAGCAACAAATCCACATACTGGGAATCAGGTGCGTCCTCGTCTGGGGAAACATAGACGGGTCATTTGGGGTCGACAGCGCTGGCAATGAATCTGTTATCTTTCAGCGTGGCGACAAGGCCATCGGCGAGTATTTTTCATTCGGCCCACCCGCGACTGTGTGCACCGCTAAGTTCTGATCTGTGCCATGAACGGGGTTTTGGGCGAAAAGGTGTGGATGAATTTCGGAAGAAATCTCACCGTCCACTACACAGAAGCGATCTTCCGCATCATCGTGTCTGTTCCAGTCCAGCAAGGCCTGTCGAGTCTCCTCGCTACATAGTACAAGAACCACTGTCAGGAATATTCTGGAAAGTACTTGCCTCAGTTAAGAAACTTGCTGGGGCATTAGGCTCAAATGAACAACAAAACCAGAATCTCAGTGAACACTTCCAATTGCTTCTTTTTTTAAAGCAGAATATTTTGTAATATGTTGATGTTGATGATGCAATGTGAATTACAGCTGCCAAATCATTTTACAGAACTGGTCAAAGAGGGATAACTGTGCAATGAAGTTGCACTGTATTGCGTAAAGAAATTAGTCAAGAATAATATAAATAAATAAATAAATAAGCGCTTTAGAAAATCTGAGGTAACGAAGCAATGGAACCATGTCTATAACTCTGTAATACCTTATTTAATATGTGTAGACCATTGTCCTGATGTATTTACTCCTATCATATCATGCACTGTGAAAGACATTTAGCAGCACAGCACCTAAGTGAGCGGTCCACGGCTCCCAGAGTTTCAGCTTTCTCACACTCCTTTACTTCATCATTGGCCTCCTCTGAATACTGCAGAGAATGTTACACAACAGTGAATTGTATTAGCTATATTTCATTCATGATTTGAAAAAATATTTGTCATTCTCGTCACAATGGTTGAATATTATTTTGTACCTTGTAGCTGCTTGATTTGAGCCCCTCCGGCACCTCATCCTGTTAGAGACACCAGGAAAACAAATCATCGTACTGATGGCGACTTGTTGAATGCAGCACGTTTTTGCGCGTATAACGGTACTCACCGGTTTGCATGGGTTCACGGCACAATTCCTCGAGCCACAGTGACTGTTTTCTGACCAAAACGGACAGGGGTTGTTCAGATTCACCTGGGACAAAAGACGGACGTTAAATGGACGTTCTGTTTCCTGCTGTAACAATTGTAGCCGAGACTGTGCGTGTCTAACAAGGCAGGGATGGAACCCCTGTTCCCACCTTGTAAAACCTGAAATAATCGGAGCCCAGGAGCTTTTGTAGTTTTGGAAAGAGTTGCTTATTGTTGAAGGCATCGATGCTCTCCACGTCGCATGTACAGTCATCCAAGTGCCCCGTTACCTTAAAAAGTTAAACAACTTTTAGACAACCTTTTCAACACGCAACGGAGATGATGATGATGATGATGATGATGATGATGACGACTATTGTTATTTGAGATGTTACAGCGTTCTAATTATTATCATCATCAACCCCATTATAATCGTTTAGTTAGCTATATAGCTATTAGTACTGTTTACAATACAAATAACTCCCCTGTCGTAATAGTAGATAACAATGACTGTAATTCACTTGGACTTACCTGACAGAAGCACCTGTGTGCGGCGGGACTTGAGCTTGAGTTTATGGAATTAAAAAGTGCAAAAATTCCCAACAGAAGCAACACTGTAATTGTACAATCCATATCTGCCATATGTATAAGCGGCCAACAATTCCTCTACAAAAGCCGTAGAAGCCTACACCTTGTCACCTATTCTCTGAAATTCTACGGATTCTAGGCTTGGTTAGGCTACGTGATCACTTAGTAACTCGTCATATCTCCGTCACTTTTCAGTTGGCTATTTCCTCGAGTTACGATAGGCTAATACATTCGCATGAAGCAAGCCACAATGCTGCAGTTTACTCTACTTCCTATCGACTCACTCAAATACGTGAATTACGTGACTTCTCCGGTGGCCGCTGTTTTGGATTGATATGAATACGTCACACGTGTTCATTGTTTCTTCCGTAGAAACCGGACACTATTTATTTTGCATAGCAGTGTTTTACAGCAGATTCATAGGCTAAAATTGTGATAATAGACTAAATTATTTATTATTTTAGTATGTTCCGTAGTACTATAGCTAAACAGCGCTGAAGAATGACACAGATTAAATAATCTTTTTAGGAAGGGGTACAATTAAGAAGGATACATTTGTCCGATAATTTTACAAGGTCTTTCTTTTCTACGGTCTATGAATCAATAATCGAGATATGATCAATGCAGCACTGTCTGCGCAGCACCCGTTTAGAATGGACTGCAGCGAATAATAATTACCCAGAATACCAGCGGGTCATTCCCACAATTCCGCGGGACCCAGGACAACGTCAGGCGGTGCAACATGGCGGATCCCAGAGAGAAAGCGCTACAAGACTATAGGAAGAAATTACTTGATCACAAAGAAATTGACGGGCGTCTGAAAGAGCGTATGTTTTCTGCTAGTCATACGTTATGTTTAAACTGAAGTTCTGTTTAGGAATCGTGTCATTCAATTCTTTATTTTGCATTTAAATAATGAAAAGGGCAAGGCAACAGCCCAAGTCGCTTTGTCATCCGACCAGCCATTGATGTAATACCGAAAAATGTGTGTTGTCATGCTGTCTTTTAGGCAGAATGACAACAGCTATTTACTTGAATTAAGTTAAAATCTAGCTTGTAGTTTTTGCATAATGAGGTATTAGTATGGTCATCCTGCTGGAATCTGTCCATTCTTTGATTTGATGCCATTTTCGATAGGCTAGCTAGCTAGCTAGCTGGCTGGCTATTTCGTTAGCTAGGTAACTTTAGCTGATACTGTAGCCTAAGTATCACAGTTAGCTAGCTTACGCCTGGTTAATACTTACTAAGTTATGCATCCATCTGTTTAGCTATGAAGCTAATTTTTGTCGAAACACATATTTGACATTTTATCGTTTTCACCCATGGTCGATTCCATAACTTAGGTAGCTTAAGGGTTTCAATGTTTGTTTAAAGCTCTGCGACGGATGAATGAATAAAGCCAGCTAGCATATCTATGGATAGCCTTAATATAGATACTGAATTAATGGACGGTAGGAATGTTTTATCCATAATGAGTTAGGTGCTGCTTTTATCGCCACTATGAAATTCTTCACTCTTGGGAAATGGATTGTTGAGTGCTGCCAGACGTGTAGCTATTTACCCACATCGCCTCATTAGCTAGGTGCTTGGTTTCTTTTATCACGACCTTGTTTATTAAGAATAACGCTTTATTTCTATGAATTTCTGATTTAAGTGCGAGAACAACTAAAGGAACTCACCAAGCAATATGAGAAATCCGAAAATGACCTGAAAGCTTTGCAAAGTGTCGGACAGGTATGAGCATTTCCGTATTCACAAATATTACTGCATAGTACGTTAAACTTTGACGGTCTTCTTTATTCCTTTATAGCGTTAGACGTGCAAGTGTGGAATTACCTGTTTATGCTTATTGTGTTTTGTGCCGATTGTGCCGATAGACACGACAGTATTTCGATCATTTCTTTATAGATTGTCGGCGAAGTGCTGAAACAGTTAACAGAAGAGAAATGTGAGTGCCTTAACTTCGTTGTCATGTTTTTGTGAACCTAATTGTGGCACCTAAAGCAGCTATTACTGTATATTGTATGGAAGTTTTACATTTTAGTTTTTTTAAAGAGTTTAATAACAATATTTGTAGGGTTTTGCATTGCATGAACTATTTCTTACTGTCTTACAGTCATTGTTAAAGCAACCAACGGTCCACGTTATGTTGTTGGCTGCCGTCGACAAGTAAGTTCAAACAGGATTTTCAATATTGATACATTACATACTTGCAGTCCTTTGCCTGTGACTCCATATTATTCAATTGCCTACCTTATTTTATCCTGTAGGCATGGCCTGCTCCTTGCAATATCACTTTATTCCTTTTAGTTATGTTAAATTTAGAAGATTTGTCAAACATTATTTATTGTCATGTTCTCTTGTAATTCAGCTGGATAAATCCAAACTCAAGCCTGGCACCAGAGTTGCCCTGGACATGACCACACTAACCATTATGAGGTAAGATGCCCCTGGAAGAAGTCTCTGCCACATGTTGCTGTCTGTCATATAGGCTATGGTGTTACATGCTCTGATTACATGGTGGATGTAACCTTGTCCAACATGTCTGACACGGCTTGCATATGTTAACATCACGCATCACATCATGCACATACAGGCAGATAATACAGATCGGTCTTTTGTAGGATTGCAGCCAGTGTTTGAACCCACATTCCTTTGATGGCACAGCCATGAACTTAAGGACTGTTATAGCCTTTAGTCCCAGGGCAGTAAGTGCCCAGTGAGTGCTGATACTAATCCCAATATATATCCCAATTGCAGAAAAATTCATGGTTTGAATGAAAGGATACATTTTTCATAATAAAAAAAAAAAACGCTCCTTCTCAGAATGGCATTTTTGTAGCCATATCGATTCAATCTGTTTACAAATGTGAGGACGTTCTCACCAAGTATGCAAGTGTGATGACGCATGCACAGTTACTTTCATATCAAATGCGAAAGAGCAAGTGTCTAAAATCCAAAGGGTGTCTTTATAATGAGGTTTCATATGTTGCTCAATATTGGTTGTCCGACAACATTGTTGGTTGTCTCCAGGCAGTCTTCTTTCTTCAACATACAAGTTCGCTGGATTATGGTCTTAATATTTGGAATGTTAAAAAAAACAAATTTTACGCGTAGCCACTTTAATGTAAGATAATAACAAATGGAAAACATCCAGGTTTTAAAGAGCAGTGGGAACGAACAGAAATAGTCCAGTACCTCCTGCTGCAGGCTATTAAACACACACATTGAAGCATACCCTTTAGTGCTCTCCTACTGTTCTCTGCTACATCAAAACTGCAGGTAAATAATGGCATAGGGGAAAAAAGCCAAAAGCTGACTTGTATGGCCTACTGTTTACAGGTACCTGCCCAGGGAGGTGGACCCCCTGGTGTACAATATGTCCCATGAAGACCCAGGCAGTGTCTCCTACTCGGAGATTGGGGGCTTGTCAGAGCAGATCCGTGAGCTGCGAGAGGTGCGTCATAAACCCTGCTCTGTGGATGCTTCGTCAGTGCGGATTCGTGACGTTTTTTCACCGCCATACAGGGGTCTTTGCTGATTGTCATGATGCTTGTGATAATGTGTTCTCACTTTTGCTTCATTGGATGTAAACTGGAACATTCTTTACTTTCAAATCCTTATGAAGTCAGGTAATTCTTAAAGTATTTGCGTAGCTGTCATTTCTGTGTTTCTGTAGACTGGTCATTGGATAGTGTTTCAGCATTATAGTAGTAATAATAATAATTTGTTATTTAGCTGATGCTTTCATCCAAAGCAACCTACAGTTGAATAGACTAAGTAGGGGACAATCCCCTCTGGAGCGCTGTTATGGGCCTTGCTCAAGGGCCCTACAGCTTGAACCACCAACCTTCTGGGTCCCAGTCATGTATGTTACAGGCTGCATTGTGATTTGCGGTGGGATGTTAACAGTGCATCTGCTGTTTCAGGTGATCGAGCTGCCCCTGACCAACCCAGAGCTCTTCCAGAGAGTGGGTATCATCCCCCCGAAGGGCTGTCTGCTGTATGGACCACCAGGTGATTAGAGTATATCTTTTACGGTCCAGTGTTTTATACTCTTTCTCTTTTGAGGTTGTGATGTAGAAAGGATTTTTACATGCATACTTATGAACGTGCGCACACATTCATATACTTGAATCGTGACTTGCTGTATGTGGTAAAGCATTGGATTTTTCATTTTCCTAAGGCACTGGAAAGACCCTTTTGGCCAGAGCCGTTGCCAGTCAGCTTGACTGCAACTTCCTGAAGGTAAGCTGCTGCTCTTCCCCTCATTGTGGTTTCTGAGCTGCCTTTGAAGGAACTCTGACATTGAAACTCTGACGGTCTGACCCCAGGTGGTGTCCAGCTCCATTGTGGATAAGTACATTGGAGAAAGCGCCAGGCTGATCAGGGAGATGTTCAACTATGCCAGGGATCACCAGCCCTGTATCATCTTCATGGATGAAATCGATGCCATTGGTGAGAACCCAAGGTCCTACTGAACCCAACACAGCCAGGAATCAGTACTGGCATGCCCAGTCTGTAGTCTTGGAACGGAAACCATCCTTGATGGTGAGTAGTGGAACTGTTGTTCATTTTGTTGTTCTGCCTATTTTTAAGGGGGCCGCCGTTTCTCTGAGGGCACCTCCGCTGATCGAGAGATTCAGAGGACGCTGATGGAGGTAAGCTTCAAATCCAGCTGTTATTCAGACATGATTCAATAGAGCCCTTTTGGTCTTCATTTTTATTCCTAGTAGATTTGAATTATTGTATTGAATTGCATTTGTGACTGATGCTGTACTAGTTGCTGAGCAACATTGCGGTTCTTGACTGTGACCCTGTCCGATCTGTATTCGTGCCCAGCTTCTGAACCAGATGGACGGGTTTGATACTCTGCACAGAGTGAAGATGATCATGGCCACCAACCGGCCTGACACCCTCGACCCTGCCCTGCTTCGTCCCGGCAGGCTGGACCGCAAGATCCGTACGTTACCACTGCGCTGATATTCCTCTGGCCTGTTGTCCGAGGCCTGCAATTTGCTGATTAAGAATAAGAAAGCGAAAATCATAGAAACGTGAATGAAAATGAATAGATAACATTTTTTCCCCTCTTAACAGGCATTTTCAGGTCAAAATGTATAAGCACATGAAATGCTATTCCAAAAATGCCATGTTGCTGCTGTTAATTATTTATTCAAATTTGTATGGAGCTGCTCATAGCTCATTGAAGCTTGCCTGAGCGTGCTGCTGATTTATGATAAGTATTAGCTTTATTTCAAGTTATTTTAATTTGAAATAGAACATTAGTTATATCTATTATCTCGATTTTCAGGTATTGATTCCATACAGGTATTTTCATGAAATGAAATGAAATTTTGCAAATTACAATGCTGCAGAACCAGGGAAAAACATATTGGAAATATATTGGAGCTCTCTGGATGTTAGATTTTATATTGGGTGCTACACTGCCACCTGTGACTGTTCACTGCCATAAAGTAGGAATGGGGTGTAGGTGAATTTATCCATGTTTGACTTTTGGCCTGGAGAAATTAATGTACTTACAGCTGTTTATTTTTCAAAGACATAGGTTAAGAAAATGTTTTTGTGACCAATTTGTACTCATTTGGACTCTTCCCTCCCTGTAGACATTGAGCTGCCAAATGAACAAGCTCGCCTGGACATCCTGAAGATCCACTCCGGACCCATTACCAAGCATGGAGAAATAGGTCAGTCTGCACAGAGGGTACCTCTGAATGCAAGACATTTTGAGAAAGCTAGGCACATCCTCATATCCTACTAGCAAAACTAGGAAGGTATTATCTCAGGATCCTAGTCTTCAGTGGCAGGTAGTGTCTGAGATGCCAGCTATTCTAGAATGCATTCACAAATAATGTGGCAACGGGATCCTATTGTTGATCATGTTATGTGTGACCAAGTTATTAAAATTTGAATTTAGTCATTGATTATTAGACTTTAACATCAGTCATTTTCAGTCCCCTCCTAGCATGATACTGCCTTGAGTGACTGGAAATGCAATGTGTGTGCATGAGCAATTTGTGTATTATCTTTAGATTGTCTCCAGATTTTATACATTGAATAATTTCACATGTACTTGCTTTTTTATATTTGATTATTCACAGATTATGAAGCGATTGTGAAGCTCTCCGACGGTTTCAATGGAGCTGATTTGAGAAACGTGTGCACTGAAGCGGGTGAGAACCATGATCTTTCAGGGGCAAATGTTGTATTGCTCTAACTGCACAGATATCTTCAGTCACTTCAGTGCTAATGCAAACCTTCACGAATGTTTAATTGCTTTTGCAGGCATGTTTGCAATCCGTGCTGATCACGAGTATGTAACTCAGGAAGATTTCATGAAGGCAGTGCGCAAAGTGGCAGATTCTAAGAAGCTGGAATCCAAGCTGGACTACAAGCCAGTATAACAAAGCTTCTTGCCATCAAGAAAGATACTGAGTGCACAAGTGAGAAGACAAACTAAACTTAAAAACGGGAAAGTTTGCCATTTCTGTACTGTACTCCATTACAAATATATATATACACAAGTGTAGAGTGTAGAACCCATTAACTTTAGAGGATAAAGCTATGCTGCAGTGTTTTTTTTGTATGTAGCAAAAAAAAAAAAACTTTGTTCTATTCTGTCCATTGGAGAAAAATATGGCTGTCTTCAGTAATTGTACAATTTCCGTGTCCTTTTTGCCATTTCTACACCGGTGTAATATGAACCATCAATTGACCTCAAGAATGATTGAATATACATTTAATACAATTGTTCCTGGTTCTGTCTTGTTTCCTATTAAACACTGTCCGAAGTCTAAGTATTTAAGTGATTTATTACCACTTAAGGAGAAAAGGAATGTTCATCAATGGAGCATTTGTATCCTGCGCTTATAAAGATATATGAAAGCTGTATGCCTGGTTGACTTTGTACCATGTAAAATACAGTCATTAAAACTTTCTGTAAAATAAGCAAACTGAAAGTGTGTCTAATCTTAAAGCTTTATCCTATTGGAAAACGTTTATTGTGGGACCTGCATTTTTATTTGCAGTGGGCTCTAGAATTATTGGCACCCCCGACTGGCAATCCACAAAAAAAGCACAAATTTCCGAGAAAATTCTGAATGTGAAAAATTCTGTACTTTATAAATGTTTCAATGGAACCAACCAAAATCAAAAATTGATTTCAAAAATGGATTTCACCGAAATCAAGGTTCCATAATTGTTGGCACCCCTGGTTTAGTACTTTCTGGCAGACGCTCTTATCCAGAGCGACGTACAACAAAGTGCATACCCATAACCAGGGATAAGTGCGCTGAAAGACCCTAGAGGGAAGTACAATTTCAAGTACTACATGCGCAACAAAGATAAGGACCAGGGCCCATTTGATTTATTTATTTATTTTTTTAAACCGCAACACACAAAAGTATGAACACTGCTTACCTAACCAAACTGAAACAAGTAAATCACAGAAACACAACAATTAAGGTTTACAGGGAGGTAGGGAGGGACATGGAGAGGTGCTTGAAGTTTGCGCTTGAAGATGGGAAGAGATTCTACAGTTCTGACCTCAGAGGGAGTACGTTCCAGCACCGTGGACCCAGAACAGACAGTACTGAGCTGAACGAAGATGCCAATTTTGTGACAAAAACGATACAAAAAATGTTGCGCCTCTAGGAAGTAGATGAAGTAAAATTGTAGTTGACCATTTCAGCATCGACAAATGATGTCAATAACCTTCGTAAATGACTAGCCAAAGTCATACACGCATGAAATTTGGCCAAGACGATTGACACCAACACGTGTGGGATAATTCACAATGTTCTTATAACCCAGAGTATTTTTAGAACCCCATGTACCTCCTTAAATTCAGCATAATCGTCAGCAGCTGTTTTACAGACTGAACACAGGCAGTAATATAATGAAATAACATTTGCTCAAAATCATAAAAGAAATGCATCGTTTTTTTAAATTTCACCTGTCACCTGCATGCCGACTGAAATGTATTTTAACGTATTACGTATTTTTATTAGCAGAAAGTAAAAAGACGTATTTATAAGTCCATTGATTTGGTTTAAAAAAACAAAAACAAAAAAAAACATCCATCTGTATCCTCACCCCCTAGTTAGAGAACCCATTGGAAAACGCAGTCCAAAAGCAGCAAATTATGGATTTGTTGTCAAACATGCCATACAAAACTGAAGCGCACAATGGCTCAGGCAGTAAGAGCAGTCGGTTCGATCCCCCGCACGGCCTGTGTCGAAGTGTCCCTGAGCAAGACACCTCACCCCAAATGCTCCTGACGAGCTGGTCGGTGCCTTGCATGGCAGCCAATCGCCGTTGGTGTGAGTGTGTGTATGGGTGAATGAATGAGAAGCATCAATTGTACAGCGCTTTGGATAAAGGCGCTATATAAATGCCAACCATTTAACAATAGAGAGGGAAAATGTATTTAATCATTTTTATTCACGTTTCTATGATTTTCGCTTTCTTATTCTTAAGTTTGGCACGACTCACTATCCATACCGAGATGGTCCCTAAACTTTGAAAGTAGGGGTAGATCACGTGACTTTCTTGGTAGAGAGCATCATGGCGGACATGCATGTGGGGCTCCAAAACAAACTCCAACGATACTACAGTTAGCTAGTTTCTCCAACAAGTAACATCATTGTACGACTTCTCTGTGGCTAGTTGGGCCACCGGTGCGCGAAACACCGCACTATGGACGGGGAAAACAAGCTTAATTTCCCGTCCCTGCCTGCCTCTAAGGAGGAACAACTGGTAAATGTCATAAACTAGTTAGCATGAGCTAGCTAACATAGCTAACTGATCAGATATCGTTCACCCGGTAGCAAGCTAAGATGTCTAATTATACATTTGAAGCTGTAGTTGGGTAGCTAAGGAGTTCGCTAAATACTAAAACCGATTTGAAACGGTTGACAGTTGCTAGTCAGCGAGCTAACAACTAATAATGCTCTGTATCACCTAGCTAACGCTAGAGAGCTTGCTAGCTGTTTGCGGTTCAGCCACTTTTCTAACTACATGTCAAAGCAAATAGCTGTGTATAATTAGCTTTAATTCGGATTAGATTGCTAGCGAATGTGTTTTGTCATAATTAGCTTGTTCGGTGATTGTATTTGACTTTTGACTTTTTTTTCGCCTATTAAGTAGGTAGCGAGCCAGTCTATCTATACTTAGCGCCAATTAATGTTTCTCGGACCTTAAAGCGTGTGCTCGTAGAATTAACACTGCTTTTAATGGATGTTAATCCATTAATTCTCGCTAGCTTTATATTTTAGGTTTGATAGAACAGCTTTATGCGCATCCAGCTGGTTGGCAGTGCGCACATACGGCTATCTTTGTAATGACTAATGCAGACCATTTGATTTCACAGGACTGGGCATATCCAATGAGGCGAGAAATGCAGGTATGTACAGATGTAATCATATTGCGCCTTGGATAATGCAATTTAACCAGTTACTGCTGGTAAAGTATGTTTATTTGTATTTTGTGTCCAGTGTCCTAAACAACGTCGATAATGAAAATGGACCCAAAACCATGTTTACGTTCATATGTTGTATGTCATGTCCAAAATTATTAGCCTTAACTTGTTGGGGTTTGTATCGAAAAACCTGAAACCTGACACCATTTTGTGTCTAGTTTTAGATTATGGAATAATTCGCTGCTTGGCAATTTCAATATTTGATGGCTTACTTTTGAACAGCAACACTTGGTGTACGACATCCAAATTTCTAAGACTGTGTAAAAAAAAAAAAAAAAAAAAAATGAACAGCCACAAGGAAAATTAAGTCAAATAGATAATGTATTAAAAAATTATACACTGCCAAAGTTGGGTAGAAAATGACCAAAAAGTGCTGCATATTCAACCAAGTAGTTGGTAGGTTTCCTATGAAAATGAAACTTTGTTCTTCCAAAGGTAGTGACCACTTATTGACTACCCTCTCCTAGAGATACACTAGAGGTATTTGAATACAACCGTGAAATGCTCATCATGGTTATGGGACTGCCTCTTCAGTCAGTCGTTTCTGAGATATTCAAACCACTATGTCTGGCACCAATAATCATTCCATGGTAAAGGTTACTTAGATCACATTTTCCCCCCGTTCTGATGGTTGATGTGAACAATAACTGAAGCTCCTGACCCATATCTGCCTGATTTTATGCATTACACTGCTGTCACACAATTGGCCGATTACATAACTGCATGAATAAGTAGGTGTACAGGTGTTCCTAATAAAGTGTATATGGACTTATTTGTAGAGAATTGTGCAGTGTTTCAGAATGATCGGCAACATGCCTAGATGACAGATAACCTTTTAAGTAAAAACCTTAATTTACATTTTACATTTTAGTCATTTGGCAGACAGATAATTTGAGTAATTGACCATTCTGACTGACTCAGGAAGTTTTGAAGTTTATTTTTTTTCCTGGTGATCATATATTGTTTATAAAGAGAATCAACAGTAGTACAGCACAATAGTACACGCGTAAGGCAAACAGGCAACAAACTTCAGAATATTAGGTTTTCATTCCTCAGTCTGAAAGGGTCCCCTGCTGCAAGGAAAGATAGTGGCACTGAGCAGCCATCTTCTCCCTAGTTTCAGTGCTAATAGGCGCTTCTCTCAATGGAGGTGATCATTTGTAAAGTGTCAGTTGATGATCTGGGTTTCTGGATGTTAGATCTATTTTAAATCCCATAAGCCACCCAACCAGTTTTGGTGGCTGGTAACTCCCAAGTCCCTTGCTCAAACTATATTGGCAGCTCTATATTAGCTCTGTATTAGCAGGTAACAGCTCTATTTTAGCTCTGTATTAGCAGGTAACAGCTCTATATTAGCTCTGTATTAGCAGGTAACAGCTCTATTTTAGCTCTGTATTAGCAGGTAACAGCTCTATATTAGCTCTGTATTAGCAGGTAACAGCTCTATTAGCTCTGTATTAGCAGGTAACGGCTCTATTTTAGCTCTGTATTAGCAGGTAACAGCTCTATTAGCTCTGTATTAGCAGGTAACAGCTCTATATTAGCTCTGTATTAGCAGGTAACAGCTCTATATTAGCTCTGTATTAGCAGGTAACAGCTCTATATTAGCTCTGTATTAGCAGGTAACAGCTCTATTAGCTCTGTATTAGCAGGTAACAGCTCTATATTAGCTCTGTATTAGCAGGTAACAGCTCTATTAGCTCTGTATTAGCAGGCAACAACTCTATATTAGCTCTGTATTAGCAGGTAACAGCTCTATTAGCTCTGTATTAGCAGGTAACAGCTCTATATTAGCTCTGTATTAGCAGGTAACAGCTCTATTAGCTCTGTATTAGCAGGCAACAACTCTATATTACCTCTGTATTAGCAGGTAACAGCTCTATTAGCTCTGTATTAGCAGGTAACGGCTCTATATTAGCTCTGTATTAGCAGGTAACAGCTCTATATTAGCTCTGTATTAGCAGGTAACAGCTCTATATTAGCTCTGTGTTAGCAGGTAACAGCTCTATTTTAGCTCTGTGTTAGCAGGTAACAGCTCTATTTTAGCTCTGTATTAGCAGGTAACAGCTCTATATTAGCTCTGTATTAGCAGGTAACAGCTCTATATTAGCTCTGTATTAGCAGGTAACAGCTCTATTAGCTCTGTATTAGCAGGTAACAGCTCTATATTAGCTCTGTATTAGCAGGTAACAGCTCTATTAGCTCTGTATTAGCAGGCAACAACTCTATATTAGCTCTGTATTAGCAGGTAACAGCTCTATTAGCTCTGTATTAGCAGGTAACAGCTCTATATTAGCTCTGTATTAGCAGGTAACAGCTCTATATTAGCTCTGTATTAGCAGGTAACAGCTCTATATTAGCTCTGTGTTAGCAGGTAACAGCTCTATTTTAGCTCTGAATGAGCAGGTAACAGGTCTGTATTAGCAGGTAATGGCTTGTGCCATGTGACTAAAATGAGACCATTCAGAACACTTCAACATTGCCATGAGTAGTGCAGCAAGATATAAAACATATTGTTTTAATATTTATTTATTGTCTAACCAAAACATTTTGTTTCAGGAAATCTTACCTGGCCTGTTTTTAGGTCCATATTCAGCTGCCATGAAGAGCAAGGTAGGCTAATGCTTAATTGTAGTGTAGTAGTGTGTTCATCTAAAGGGTGTTAAAAAGGGGTTTAAAAACATTCAGTCATGAATTATTATAAGGAGTTCTGTAGTTTCCAAAATGTGTTGTCTAATTATTTTTCATATTCAGAATGATGCTAAATAATTTCTTTCTTCTTTTCAGCTGCCCACCCTTGAAAAGCAGGGGATTACTCATATTGTTTGTGTCAGACAAGATATTGAAGCCAATTTCATTAAGCCAAATTTTCCACTGAAATTTAGGTGAGACGACACTAAATTGTTTTAGTGGAATAGTTTCCTTGTGTAATACCATAGGACTTCTAGACTTTCACTGAGCTGTATGATCCAGAAAATCTGGTTGTTCAGTTTTCTTCTTTCTTTCTGAACTGTCATTTTGGGTTATTTCCTTTATGGATAATATTAATTTTCTGCATTTTCAGATACCTTGTCTTAGATATTGCCGATAACCCTGTGGAAAATATTATTAGGTATTTCCCAATGGTAAGTTACTGTGCACATTTTAGAGTTTGACACCATCTTGTAGTAGTAATGTTGTAATAATAATAATAATAATAATAATAATAATAATAATAATGGTAATACCTTTTCTCCTTTCTCTTTTTAGACTAAAGAATTTATTGATGGAAGTTTACAGTCTGGAGGTACTGAACATTTTCAGTCAAACTTGAGCTGGCAGTTATAATCTGAAAAATAGTCTGTCATGGAAAAATAGCAGGATTATAAATTGATGAATGAATGGGGGGGGGAATGTTTACTTCTTGCTGTATTTGAGATCCATGTTATGTTAAGGCTGACTGTAGCAGCCACAGGATAAGGTAAAGCGTTTCTGTATACGAGTATCCTGATGTTTTCATTTTTGTTCTATAGGGAAGGTACTTGTCCACGGAAATGCAGGAATTTCAAGAAGGTTAGTGGGACCTTTTGCGTGTATGAGATTCATTTCGTGCAAAGTTACAGACATTTCTCTCCGCACTTCACTGTCCAGATCCTGAAATCCAGACAGTTTCTCAAACCAGTTCTCTCCTTTCTATAGTGCTGCCTTAGTAATCGCCTACCTTATGGAAACATTTGGTGTAAAATACAGGTGCGTCAGCCTTTTTATTATATTTCTTTATTTTAGTGATTTAATCATTTTCTGCTGTATAGTGTTCTGAAATATTGCTCTTGAAACTGCACTGTAGTCATGAAGAGAAGTAAAATAGAATTGATGCTTAAAATTGTGATGCATTATTGTGATTTTCAGAGTTTTTATTCTGTAGTTTTTGTAGCCTCATAGTCATAGTTATTTTTATTGTTGTCATTCTATTATTTCATTGGTGAATTTGCTTGAGGTAAAAATATATTGTTTAATCTGTTTATCATCATATCAATGTATATGATTTATGTTAGACAAATTTTATACAGTATAGCTGACTTTCTTTCAGAGTTTATTACTGCTTTCTACAATTTGGAGATAACCTTGTCCAATTTATTTCACACATTTTTGTGAATGATTTTATACAAAAAATTAAACCCAACAACCAACCACTTAACTTTGATTGGGACTGTAAAGCAAGCATGCACTTAAGTTGTACATGAATGCGTTTTTTTAACCGATGGTGTGTCTGTGTCACTCCTTCACAGGGATGCTTTCAGCCACGTTCAGGAGCGGAGATTCTGCATCAATCCCAACGTGGGCTTCGTGCATCAGCTGCAGGTGAGCCTGGCTCATTCAGTCTGATGCTGGAGGAGCAGTACAGATGACATTTGGTCACATCTGATCTCATTTTGCAGTTTGCCCCTTTCCTGCTCTTTTGACTTTATCAGATGAATGTGATATACCTGAATGACAATATTATGGAGCCCTAAGGTTAGGCATTAGGGTAGTAATCTCATTGAAGGGGAGATGATGACTGTAATGTAATTGCTACACAAAATACTACATGACACTACATGTCTAGAGCTTTTCTCATAAACAGTTCCATGTATAAATCAGTATTGCCGATGAAGGATTTGCCAACAGAGCAAAACACTTTCAAGTTCCCAATGATGTTTGTATATGTGGTACTGACAGATTTGATTTCTCTAATTATTACAGGGCATTTAAGGTTTCTTTATTGCTTTGTGGTCCTTATTCCATCTCAGACCTCATCATGTCAGATTACACGGTGCCATCTACATCATACCATAAGGATAGTCCATGTTTATGAACAGAAGTTGCCAAGCCATGGGTTTAACATTACCACTTTGACATGAAAATTATAATTTGCTTCTATAAAGGCTTAATTCAGCCTTACTAAAAGGCATGAAATGCGAGTGTGAGTTAATTAACTTTTCTCATTTGTGTTGGAGGGCTGTTAAAGGGATTATATGAATAGAATTTAAACACATCTGCAAAGAACGTCTTGCCAGTTTCGGTTGAGAGGCTGAGTAAGCCTCTAAAATTAATACTTGTGTATACATATTTGTAAAGGTTCTACTTGTTTTCCAGGAATATGAAGCAATCTACCTAGCCAAACTTACCATCAAGATGATGTCGCCAATCCAGCTGGGCCGTTCGTTCTCCTTGCAAGCTGGGATGCCAGGTGATTAGGGGTGTCGCGGACGCTGTCGAACGTGTCACCTTGTGTACAGTATGGAAAGAGTATGAGTGCGATGCGTATGCAGCACTGGCAAAAGCACTGTGGACAGGAGGACAGGAGGTTTCTGTCACACACTCATGCACTCTCTCTTAAACTCTCTCTCCCCCTTCTCTCTCTCTCTCTCCCCCCCCCCCCCCCCCCCCCCCCCCAGGGAGTCTGAAGCGAACGCTGGAGGAAGACGAGGACTTTGGAGGCATGCAGGTCACAGCGGCGCAGAACGGCTAGGACCGGCACAGCGGAGCTATTCATTGCAAAGGACTTATTTTTACATTTTTATTGGAACTAAAAAATATAAAATATTTAAACTTTTCTAACGGGGGGAGGGGGGGACTGCTCCAGACGTCTGAGACCTCTGGAACTGGGGAGAAATAATTTGAAAAGTGAAGTTTTCTTTTTTTTTTTTTTTTAGTTGATAGCACTGATGTTTGTTTGGCTTTTTTTTTTCTTTTTTTTTTCTTTTTGCAGTTTTATAGTATTTAAAGCATTTTGCATTTGCAGCGGGACAGTATTGCAATAATGCACTTTTGATACTTGAATTTTTTTGGGGGGCTGGATGGAGTTAATGGTATAAGGGAATGGGCAGAAGGTTAGTGCTTCGAGTGGATTCATTGAGGATGTATATTTTGGGAATGTTCTAGAATGACTAGAAACACCACAATAAGCGTGGCCTCCCCTCAAGAGGCTAATAACGATGGACCTGTTGTCCTAGGTCAGGGGGTTATGGGTCCGTTGGCAGTGCGGTCATTTGGCAGGCGATAGTTTATCCTTGTCAAATAATCAGTTATCATGAGGAACAGTTTATTGATGGAGGGGGAAGAACATGCTTGCTGGGGAATAAATAAGCTAAAACGAGAAACGCTAACCAATTTTGCAAGTGTTAAATTTCTTGCCAGTAAGTTTAATTCCTCCTTACTGAGTTTTCACCACCAGTAAGGATGATATATAAAATATGCCATTAAGGTGGCTTGCCTTCTCATCTTAATAGGACAGCATTTACACTGAGAAAATTATGCTTTCACTGTGGTCATTTATCAGTGGAGCACGAATATGCCTCCCATGCTTTAGATCTGCAGAGAGGTACTGCTCTTCATCAGGAGTGTCAATCACATTCTGAAGGGCTGTCCCGTATGCAGGCATTTTCATCAGTTTATTCATTTACAGTGTGTGCCTGAAATGAATCATGTTTGTTTATTCATTTACAGTGTGAAATGAATCATGTTCATTTATTCATTTACTGTATGCCTGAAATGAATCACTTTTGTTTATTTGTTTACAGTGTGTGCCTTAAATAGCCCCAAAATATTTTAAAACTATTCTAACATTTCTCTTCTCGCTGTTAGAAAAACATGCTAATTGGTGAAAATGAAAAGCTGTAGTCTCTGCTACTGGAGTGGACACCAGAATAGAAGTTGCCCTGTAAGAAATGGATTTGATACTCCTGGAAGAGTATATTTATTCATATAAAGCAAACAGAGAGTATTTAAACAGTGCAGAGCCATTGCATTCTCTGGTGATTTTGCTGTCCTGATTTTAAGTAGTGTTTTATTACTGGGGGCAGGCTCTTTGGGCAAATGTTCCATCTTATTTAATAGAGTGAAGCTCGATAGCATTGTAATAATCTGGGACAAAGCAGAGGTTCAAAAGAAAGGTATACAATAACTAGAACAGAAAATGGTTGCCAAACTGAAGTATTGTGTGGTTCATACCATAGCGGGGGTAATCTTTCACTGGTGCGGAAGTGCAGTTGAGTTTTGGGATGTTTTCATGCATGCATTTTTTTTATTCTGTGAAAGGCTTCACCTTGATGGGTTGCTCTTCAGTTTGTCTGTCCTCTAGCGGGGCAGGTGAGATTGCAATTCCACACTATTTAGAGGCAGAATAAAGGCAAGATTTTTCTTTTTTTTCTTTTAATAACCGCAACATTGGTCTGCAGCAAGAATTGTATATAATAGGTGCGAGACTGTAAACCAAACTAAAAAAAAAAAAATATTTATTAAAAATAAATGATTTTTGCTTTAGATACGTTTCTGTACTTTCATTGCTGATGCATGCAATCTATAATTCAGTGAAAAGAACAACAGACAGCCAGTTGTTTGCAAAAGATAAATTTATATGCACTTTACAACAGTGTTCATTTTTGAAAATAAATAATGAGATAGACATTATTCCGTTCCCCAGACCCAGTTATATAATTTTGAAATTAAATTCACTATTGAAATTAAATAAAGACTGCGTACACTTCTAGTTATTATACTCTATGAACACAGTAAATGTCAATTGCATATCTCTTTAGACTCTCCCAGTCTAAATGAGGGGGAAATGCGTGATAAAGTTCCTCATATTTGCAACTTGCTGATTAGGTTTGGCTGCATCCCATTAAGTGCAGATCCTGAGAAGGCTATAAAGATTGCTAAAAACATTCACCCGCCCCCCCCCCCTCCCTCTGCTTAACAACCCCTTGGGTACAATATTTGGAAAGGGCTGGTTGATTGAACCAACCGGGTTCTCGATTCAGATGGAGTAACAGGTCTGAATGTGGACCACACTGCAGATGTATTTACAGTGTTCTACCAATCGAAATTACTTAATGACCGTTAACTACCAGTACCAGTTATTTAAGATTAACATTATACCAACACAAACCCCAAAATATTGTTCAAAATGAGAAAACCTTCACATCTAATATAGTTTCTACCAATATTTTATCTATGCACATTCAATTTTTGGCTTTTTACATTATGAAAAATTAACTATATAAAACGCATTTCTTTTAACTGGTGTTGATTTATGGAAGGGATGTACACATTTGAGTAATATGCACCTGGTGTATTGTAAAACCCTGGTGTAAATATTTTCATGGCATCCTAGGGGGCTGCTAAAAAAGAGCAGTCAATATGTCTGTGCAATGGGATTTTACAGAAAGGGCTGTGACTTCCACATCACATTCAATGATACCATTGTACAAAAGAGAACATTCCTACAAACTTCCTTGGGGTATGTACACATTGTGTTAACATATATATGTACCTATATATTACACAATGCAATTCTATTCAATTTTGATTATTGCAGTGCCTCTGCAGCATAATATAGGCTATATGTTAATACATAATCAACATATGAGAATTTAAATATCAGGAGCCCTATACATTTGTACATTTGTTATTCACAGTTCAATGGGTCGCCCAGGGTGGCTGGGATGGTTGCATCACAGCTCATCCCCTACACAACTGGAGAATTACAGCATTCTTCAATTGTTGAACAGTCGAAAATTTGAACCTGCTGTAGGTCAAATCGTGAAGCACAGCAAACATCAGTTTATGTAAACAAAGTGCGTAACCTTGACCACAGTCCTACGATTACTGAAACTGAAATGCCTGCTTTAGTTCCCACCATTTTTAAATTTGCACAGATATTATATTCAGGTAACAGCCTATACATTCTTTACTTCCTTATGAGCTGTAAGCAGGGCTCACAGCAGGATCTTGAGACGGGTACGGTACCACTGAGGAGCTGTTTGCTATGTTTTTTGGGGGGATTGCGTGGGGTGTAAGGGATTCCCAGGTGTTCATACTGCAGTACCATTCAGCGGCCAGGTAGAGTAAGACTTCAGTGAGAAAATCTGCACTGCATGTAGGTCTCAGTTGATGGGGAGTAGCCAAATTTCTTGTAGAAAGCTACGTTGTTGGGGGCACATTCCAGTGTTATTTTGTAACAATCCAGTTTCTTGCTGAGGAGCGTCAAAGCGGACATTAATCTGTAATTGAAGAAAGGATAGTGGCTGTGAACGTTTAGCAATAATGGCAGTGTTATCATCCTTCTTGAGAAGGCCTCATTTCTAGCACAAATATAACTACATCACTATAAAATCTGGTGACAAAATTTCACAGTTACCAACATTACACCAGGAGGCAGGAGCAGTTCTCTGGCAGTCAGAAGGTTGCCAGTTCAATCCCCCGCCCTGGGTGTGTCGAAGTGTCCCTGAACACATCAGACATCACCCCCAATTGCTCCTGATGAGGTAGTTGGTGCCTTGCATGGCAGCTTATCACTGTGTGTGTGTGTGTGTGTGTGTGTGTGCGCATATATGAATGGGTGAAAGAGGCATTAATTGTAAAGTGCTTTGGATAAAGGCACTATGTAAATGCAGTCCATTTACCATTTACTTTATGTGCAAGACTGGGTAAGGTTTCAAGAAAATAACAACGTTTTTCTGCAAGCTCTGATAACCACCTATGATGTAGTATAAATGATACAAGACATTCGAAGCGAACTTGGCCTCGGTGAGACTTACAGTTTTCCCAACTGCTTTCCTCGACAAACATCGCTCACCACGACCTCCTCCACTCTCCCTCTCTGTAAAAAGTGGAGTAAAGATGAGTACCGGTGCAATGCTACAGTGCTGAACACAAGATGGCGCCAAGCAGTAACCACACTATACCTTGGCGCAACTGTGGATGAATTTGTGTTCGATGATGAGTGTTGCTGTAGCAACAATTTGCCCAAGGTTTGTGTCCTCCACAACGACAACATAGTAATCGCCAGTGTTCTTCATATGCTCAAACTTGTCTACAAGTACAAACAAAATCATTTTTAAAATGTTATGTCAAAAATCTTTCAGTCGCCATTTTGATATTAACTTTAGGGGTATATAAATCAACACCTATATCCTACATTGCTATTACATTTTATTTAACTTAAGCCTTTCTATATCGGTTCCCGTATCTGTACACTTCCACAAAACATCTTTAAGCCATTACTACTTACCGATAAATTGTTCAGGTGTCACATCACCTGCTACGGTGAGCTGAGACAGGACTTTGTAGAATCCTGCATTACAGAGGGGGGAAACAGAAACATGCAACCATCAATCATTCAGTGTGGCGGTAAATCGTATGAAGATTCGCGGCACAACTGCAGTTTCAGCCCTGCTACCGCACCTCGGTTAAAGTCAGCCGTGCATAGGGGACGGAGGATCAGGCCTTCTCCTGGGTGTGAGGGCGATATGGGCGGAGAGAAAGGCACGGTATTGGTGCTCCAGTCCAGCTCCTGGATAAGCGAGGGGTCGAACAGTGGCGTCTCGTCCAGCAACATCTCGCAGGCCCTGCTAATGAGACACACCCGATCATGGCTACTGTACTTCATACATCAAAGCTACTCTCCTGTCTGTGTTCATCTGGAGCAGGGCTGGCCAACCCTGTTCCTGGAGATCTATCGTCCTTGTTGGTTTGCATTCCAATCCTTACAAAGCACGCATCATTCAACGGCTGCAGATCTCCACAAACTGCTCATTGGTAGAATCGGCGGTGCCAAATTAGTTTCACAATGAAAACGTACAGGACGGTATATCTCCAGGAACAGCCCTGGTTTACATTTTGATTCAATTAAACTTACCTGTTGCCCTGCTACATGATAGCAATCAGACAGGAAACGGCTGCAATATGTACTTACACTTCTTTGTTTCAGTTTAGAAAAAACTTTCCCACTCACACCACTGGATTGTTTGCCAATGGACTTTGATTCAGCAAATTTCACTTCTAATCTAGACGCGCCTCACTGAAACAGACTAAGCACAGCTATTAGGAGCTGCGAAAATGGGACTCAAACACGACTTTAAATTTCGTAGTTATTAACATAATTAGCTAACTGTAGCAACGCAATTGAGTAAAAACATGTTTGTGTTCAGCCATTTGTTTTAATGACGTCTGTTTTAAAAAGAAAAGACTACACCACCAACACAGGAGGCTAACAGGCTTATTCAACGTGTTACAGCTAGTTGGAAAAGTACCTACCGACCACCCAGTGACAATCTCACGTTAGTGACCGCCTAATTAATAGATTAGTTGCCAAGCTACATAGCTAACGTTAAATGATTTAAGAATGGCTGTAAATGATAGCTAAATTTAATTAACTATCCTGTCATCACGTCGTTGGTAAACTAGCTAAGTAAATAGTTAGCTAGTTGACTTGACATACAAGTAACTTGCACTACTTGCTAATGTTAATATACAGGAATATGTTTTGCTAACTTTGATGTAGCCCTAGCCAAATAGCTAGCTAACATTAACGTTATCACGACATTAACATGACTGGCACATCCAGATTATGTTCTTGATCAGACTCATAAGTTGTGGTTAGCTAGCTAGCTAGCTGACGTTACGTCAGGAACATCACTAAAATATCTTTTTAGCAGATCTGAATTCAAAGACGCAGCAGCGGCTAGCCAGCCTGTGTCCTTAGCCAGCTAGGTTTCACACGGCGCGGAGCAGTTTCACTAACTCCACAGAAAGGCAAACGCGATTGAACTTACGGTGACATCGAAAGGGTGGAAATTGAAGTCAGTAGCAGAATATTTCTATGATTCTCGGGTGAATGGTCTCCTACTCCTGTGAGTAACTAGCTCAGCCTGGAGGGCTTCCTCCTCTGACGTGGCACATGTGGGAGAGAAAGGGGGCGCGGCCCATATACGTCACCAGAGGGCTCCAGCAGAGATTCCATGGAAACACGCGGAAAATGTTTGGCTAACGAATAAATGCGGTGGGATTCATCTCATGATTGCTCGCAAGGGGAATGGAATACGTAAATAACACGATATATAGTAACATTAACAGAGGAGGTCTGTTAACTTTACCGACATGTGAATGAATAGGCAACATTGGCTTCAGTTATTAATAACAGGCCTAACCTAGGTGGTCACCAACCTGGCTGGCTCTAATTACACCAGGAATTGACAATCTCCAGTTAAAGAGCACTAACCAAAATAAGTACAGACTTCCATAAAGAAACACCACGGCTGCTCAAAAGTAATTAACATCGCTCTTAAGAGTACTTGGGTTCCCAAGTCCTGAACGTGCGATATTAACACCCCCCATGGCCAGAGTGATCAAAGAAGTTACAGGTTACGCAGTGTGTGTGTGCCCGTGGCAACCGGATACGTACGACATTTCTGTCCATGGCGGATGTATACTCTTCTGATCTGAATGGAATTTGCTATCTGGGTGTGGCTGTGCACATTGTTGATTGCTGGGCACTTTATGGTAGGTGATTAGGAAGTATCTTCTATGTGATTGTTTAAAAAAATATTATCGGCTTTTTGACAGTGTTTATCTTTATGGTTTGTTGTGTTAATGTATTACTCAGCTGGTGGCCCGGCTCACACAGCTCACTAATGTCCTGTCATGATAGTCCTACATTAAGACGCTCTGGATATAAACATACCAAATTAATTAAAACTACTAGTCCTAATAAAAATAATGATGAATAATTATACACATAATAATAATAATAATAATAATAATAATAATAATAATAATAATAATAATACACTAAAGTGTTGTTCACTTTGAGGTACTCTACTATGGTGTCATCTAGTGGACAAACTTGGGAAATTTACATTTCTTTGTGCTTTACTACCAAAAATTTGAGCATTAATTGCCCCCTTTCTAGAATGATAAATCAGCAGAGGAACGTGATGGATTTCAATTTGACAACAGTGTGTTTATTCTATTGGGATTGGAAATAGTCTTGTTACGCATAATCAAACTGATGTATTAGTTTAATCCTGAAGGACACCATCAATTAAGTGCTTGCTTGGGCCTTTCAGTTCCAGTTTTCCCCCTGCAGAAGGCATTCATTATGATCACATTCTTGTGGTTTAGCTATCACAATGTACACTGTGTATTATCCTCTGGTTTACCCAAACAGCGGCCCCACCGCTGATTTATGAGGGTGGTACTAAGCTCAAGGTCCAGAGTTTCTAATGGGGGTGGTGGTGGGATTCTGAGCATTCAACTTGTCTGAAAGACTTTGGAGCCGATGTAACATGATGTCTAGCGCTTCGCTATTCAGAGTTCAGGCCTGTCATGGTCGTCGTCAGTTCCTGTCTGAGAGCCTGGCAGAT
Organism: Conger conger; assembly: GCF_963514075.1. NCBI lineage: Eukaryota > Metazoa > Chordata > Actinopteri > Anguilliformes > Congridae > Conger > Conger conger. Next base: position 11,893,653 of record NC_083760.1, read on the forward strand.
TACGGCATTCGGCTGAACTGCAGTGCAGTCACTCCTTACGGTGACCACATTTTGAAAGGAAATCTTGAACAATTGATGCTTTACCCTAACAAGACTGGTATCGATTATTAGATCAATTCTGTACAATATGGGATTCGTCCCTTTTTTCCCCCCTTTTTTTTCCCTTTGACTACAGTTGAGCCCAAATTATCTTATTGTGGAAGACCGATGTAGTTTAAATTGTCCACTTAACTGCGATGACCAACACTGAGGTGACTCAGAAGGTTGAGATCATTTTAATATTTTTTTCCTGGAAAAGGCGTGCTCTGAAGCATGGTTTTAAAATTCAACAAGATGTATCATTAGTCTACACCAGAGAAGGATGACAGTATTGCCCATTGTAGTAATTGAGACTTATACAAAAATGGTTTGTTTCTTATCTACGATATTTGTTCCTTTGTTTGTCAAGTGTGTGTATGTCTGTCTGCAGAAATGTAGCATGTTTAATTGCTGCCATTCAGAAAATGGTGTTGTTTTTTGGGACCTCTCTATTATTTAATTGCTCTCTCTCTCCTTTGAGTACAGGTGTTGCTCCAATATAGCATCATTTCTGTCATCATTCTTTCTGGGAAATATTTTTAAATGTTGCTTATGAGAGCTCATTATGAATATCTCTACCAATATGAAATTAAATATGACAATAACTACTGTCGCATTTAGGCAAATGCCTTTTTACTAGGGGATTGCTAAGTATACACCTCAGTGCAGTATGTGTGTTCTTGTATATTTTTTACACTTCATGATTGGCTTACCTTTTCTTTTTACCAGCATATGTGACTTAATGCTTTGGCTGCATGACAGTGAGTCACAGTTAAATATGAACTGACAGCCCAAAGTGATGTCAGTGACATGGTTCCTGTCCCAAGGGTCTGGGAGCAGGCATGTGTGTGTGTCTGTGTGTGTGTGTCAACATTCACCAGCCTGTGCGTGCTCTGTTTGCTCAGGCCAGAGCAATTGCTTCACAGGAGACCGAGCCAGTCCCTCAAGCAGCCAACTCCCTGGATTACATCAGCATAGCGTGAGTGTACCTTTGTGTAAGCCTCTTAGGTCAGATACACTGACCTGATACAGGCCAGGGAGCTGAAGAGCTGGCCATGTAAGTAAGGAAGAATTAGCAGTGATTTTGTATTTGAATTTAAAACAGTAACAGAATCTTACAGAATTTCACACTTCAGTGGGGATCATTATTAAAAATCACAGGCAGTTCGGCAACTTTTTTATTATACTATTGGCAACAATTGTGTCTATATATACAGTATATAATAAGCCACACTGCTGCAGTCCATTTTAATATACATGGGGGTGAACTGGAGTAGTGTAATTTAAGCTGAAAACCATTTGACGTTCAATATTTAGATGCAAGGCGTGAAAGCAGCTTGACTTATTTCCTGGATGTTTAGGGTTTCGGAGAGGTCAACAGCAAAGTTGCACGAGGCGAGTAGTGCTGATTTGAGCTGTTTGCCTGCTGCCGTTTTCTTCACTGGCAGCCTCATACATTGTGTATAGTTGATGTGACATCTCCCTCCATTCAGTCATTTTCTTTGCTGAGAATCAAATACGAATCTTTGTAATCCTATGATATGACGATGATTTCAGGAGTACCAGCATCACCTATGACATATTGTCTAACCAGGCAGAGGTTGTGGTAACTGTTCAGCAGGTTGTCTGCTTCTCCGTAAAACCGCACTCTCAGAAATAAAGGTACAATGAGTGCCTGAAGAGGTACAAATGCTTGTCTTTGGGGTGGGATGCTATAGGTGCATAGATTGTACCCAGCAATATATCATTAATTGGTACCCTTTATGCTTGGAAAATGTACTGTACTTTCAGGGTACATTTAGGAAATTTGATCCTTGAACAAAATACAAAAATGTATCTCCACTGTGACTTTATTTCTGAGAGTGGAGTTTATAATGATAGGTTGCGAAAAGTTATTTGATGTCATATAAAAGCTGACCCACTAACACATTTCTTCCTCTGTTTAATTAAATTGATTATTTGGTATACATTGTCCATTTAGGCAGGTACTGTCTCTTTCTGCCAGTCCACTCTTATATAACATATTGATATCGTAAATTACTTGGATGACAATATAACAGTGCAGTTTTTATTGGCAGGAGACCAGATTTAATATTTAATTAAAAGTACCTCCAATAAATCCATAAAGTTGTGTATTTCGATAAACTAGTCTCACCTCACCTGCCCTGCTACTGAAGCACATTGATTGTTCCTCAAAGGAATGTGCCAACAGCTATTGTCATCAGGCTGTTTTTCTTAGAGGCATGAGCAGCAGGAAAACCATGGTACTTGAAATATGCGATAGCCAGAAGATACCACTGTTACCAAGCTGGAAAGGCACACTGGAGTGAAGTGCAAGACAGGAATCTACAGTGCTTAGATGAGGACCTGACTCGCACAATCCATCGGCAGAAGCCTCTGTGACAAATGATGGAGGTGTGACTCCTGGTAATGAATGTCTGGTTATCTGTAGAAACTGTAGAAAATATGATTCTGAATGGATTTTTATATTAGTGCTTGAAATCCTATGGGCCTGCCATCAGGCCAGTGGCAGTCCTGATATGTACTAATGAACATGTCCTGAGATTGTGACGCACACTACACATTCCCACTACACAACAAAAAATATTACTGTGCACTCTAAGCTATTATTTTGATTTCAATTTTAGATTTTTAATAGATTTGCAAAAATTCATTTTGTGTTATTAAGTGTAGATTGATGTGTAGAAAATGGCTATTTTATCAATTTAAAATTCATTCATTCATTCATTATCCTAACCCGCTTATCCTGAGCAGGGTCACAGGGGGGCTGGAGCCTATCCCAGCATACATTGGGCGAAAGGCAGGAACACACCCTGGACAAGGCACCAGTCCATCGCAGGGCACACACATCATTCACTCACACACTCATACCTATGGGCAATTTATACTCTCCAATCAGCCTAATCTGCATGTCTTTGGACTGTGGGAGGAAACCGGAGTACCCTGAGGAAACCCACGCAAACATGGGGAGAACATGCAAGCTCCACACAGAGAGGCCCTGGCCGACGGAGAATCGAACCCAGGACCTCCTTGCTGTGAGGCGGCAGTGCTACCCACTGCGCCATCCGTGCCGCCAAGTACTGTAGATGGTGTAGTAAATTATAATATTCTGCATGATTATTTTGTGGAATTAGGTGTCTGTTTTTTATTAGCACAATTAGTATGCCTAATGTAATTTTTGATATTCAATATTATTAATAAAATGTTTTCCTTTGGTTTTTATTTGCTTAATTTACATCCTCTTGGGGAGCAGTGCTGCCACCCAATGGCCAAGTGCTGTCCATGATCACAAGCGTACAGCTATTAAAGAAATACAATAAGGGCCCATTGCAGTCCAGCAGCCTTGAGTCTGATGGATTTGCATTTTCCATCCAGCCCATTCATACTGGGAATGCTCTGAATTGGATTTTCAGTTCCACACTTTTCATTCGTTACACGCAGTGCATTCACACAGCTTCATATGAGGATGATGATGATGATGTCCAATGTGAAGATCCACTTATCACCCCCCCTTCAGTGGGATATCGGGATTTCTCTGGAAATGCTCCCGGGGCAAGCTGTAAAAAAATTAGAAACCAATAAGTCAAAACAATACCTGATTAAAACCATTATTTGATATTTGCCCAAAAATCTTTCGTTTTCTTTCGAAAAGAAAAGCCAGACAGAACATCTACCAATTTATACTGTATTTCATACCTTTACATAATGCACAACACGCTTTAAACAGAGCAGGACTGACAATTGATCCACCGGTGCTGTGAAATGTCAAAGTCGTTTCCTTTTGTTTATGGAAGTTTGGGACGATTGTTAAAGAGTCTCTGGGCTCTGCTATAGATCTACGCTGAAGATTGCCTGTCAGTGTCATTGATGTGTCTACCTGTGATGGCCAACTTGCTGTGTAAGCATCACAAGGACTTAACAGTTACTGGAATTTCACTCCTCCCGTATTGATTTTTATGCATTCCTCCATACACAAAGAGACATACAGGTCTGTTTGAATATTTTCACCATGTGTGCATCAGGGGTCATGAGACAGGAGATTTTTACAGTGTTGGGGGTTTAAAGGGAGAGATGGCAACATGAAATGAACCATCCAAGTCTCACATATCATAGACTTATTAAATCTTCTGCTGCTGTAGCCTATCCACTTAGAGGTTTGACACATTGTGTGTTCAGAAATGCTCTTCTGCATACCACTGTTGTAATGTGTGATTATTTGCATTACTGTCACCTTCCTCTCAGCTTTAACCAGTCTGGCCCTTCTCCTCTCACCTCTGTCATTAACAAGGCATTTCTGCCCACACAACTGCTGCTCACTGGATGTTTTTTTTTGTTTTTTTCGCACCATTCTCTGCAAGCTTTAGAGACTGCTGTGCGTGAAAATCCCAGGAGACAAGCAGTTTCTGAGATATTCATCCTTATCCCATCCTGATGATGTGAACATTAACTGAATGTTCATTACATTTTATTTAGCAGATGCTTTCATGCAAAGCAACGTACAAAAATAATAATAATAATAATAATAATAATAATAATAATAATAATAATTGACAGTGTTTCTTGTGAGATTGGCTTCAGGAATTCTTGCTGCAGGATAAAAGTTGAGATGAAGATTCCATAATAATGTTTGATAAATTGTCACTGGAAGAAGAGGATGTAAAGTAATATGTACCTGTGTTTATAGGGCTGGGTTAAAAAAACAAAAAAACATGTAATATTTTAAAATATTATTTTTCAGAATGGCACAGAGTATAAATGTGAATGTGTTGTGCACTATATGAAAATGTCTGAAAATAACAACATTAGCAATATCAAATACTGCAAATACAGTTGCAGTTACTGCATTCACTTTATTGAAAAGGTCCAAAAACAGTAGTTGTATAATTTTTCCACAATAAAGGTTATGCAGTTTGACACCTTTCTGATTCATACAATAAAGAAGTTCAGAAGTTTCAGTAATTTTTGTGCGTAAATCTGTGTAGGTATTAAGCCTGTTCTTGTGCCCGTGGGAGCTGGCCGGGAACAGAAAGCAATTGTAAACTGAACTCTGTGGAGACACCATTTAAATCCTATGCCCTCAACTGGGGTCTAGAGGGACTGTGTATAACCCACTGCTGGCCTGAGTTTAAGCACAAATCGGGGGGTGAATGTTAGGGAATAGCTGGCCCGTTATGGTCCAGTTGGCCTGAAAAACAGCCAGGGACCTCTCGAATGTGTTAAGCCAACAAAACAGATGAAAAACTAAACCAAGGAAAAGCTGGGTATTGAATGAACCTAGCGGGAAATGGTATGACACCGCACATAAAGATCCCCGGGCCAGAAAGCTGATACGCTGGCTTACGTGACTGTAGATCATTGAATGGAGTGGGAGATTTATATGGAGGAGAAGTGCCCTGCCAGCCCCATAATGGCTGCCCAGGGAAGAGGTAGAGAACAAGGCGAGGGTTCAGAAGGGGCCCTGATGAGGCAGTAAACACCAGCGAAAGGCAGAGGATTTGTGCATTCCCAACAAGTACATTCCTGGAAATTAACTCTAGGGAGAAAATAAGTTATTTCGATGTACAATTTGAAGGGGGAAATGTTCCAGGCTCTAAACCAAAGAGAGGCTTGTGGCAGGGTTGTGGTCATGTGGTGAGGCCATATGTCTTTCACCTTTTCACTCAGAGTTAATTTACACAGCCTGAGTATTATTGATAAAAGTAGATGTACTTACTGTTTGCAAACACCCATGTGTGCACTCCTCAATGAAGGCAACAGGAAAGGACACTGATAATAAAATTATTTTGATAAATAATTGTTTGATATGCAACTGCACCAACTTGTTGTCATGCAGTCAGCAATCCCAACATGTGGAAAATAAAAACGTCAAAGGCTGCTTCCCTCTAGAAAATGTACACCACGCAGTTTGGGGAACCTGGGGGGTGGGGGTTGTACACCACACAGCGTGGGGTAACTGGAGGACAGGGGGTGGGCTGTCGGCCTGGGCTGACCCCCAAACCACAAGGCAGTTTAATCTGTTTACCTAGTAATCAGTCATCCCAGCGGTAACCAATGACAGTCTATAGGGAAGCTTCCGAAGGATGACACTGTCCAGAACACCACGGTTGCCATAGCAGAGCACTCGCATGCCATTCGCTGATTCAGATAAATTGAAACATTCATTTGGAGGGAGAGCCGAATCGCATCTCCGATCGCATCGTATTCTGTGAAAACCATTGGAACACTCTTGGGCAGCCATTTTACCACATTAACGACAGCACTCTCATCAAATCCCGGCAAGGCGGGCAACCTTTACACAAAGATATATGGAGAGCAGAGTAGTTTTATTGCCATTAACAGGCCGTTCGGGAGGTGTAAAGACCAGAGAGGTCGGTGGCGTATATGCGCGGAGATTAGCTCATTAAGGAGCGTGGGTCTGGATGCGTAGCTTTTACCTTCCTATTCATCTGTACCAGCTCATGAAATATTAACGCTGCCATCCTGGTCTACCGTTCATGGGATCGATGAAACTGTAATATCTAGCGTGTATAAAAACCTCCCCGATATGGTCCCAGCGCAGCCATAATAAACTGTAGCATGTTAATGGCCGTACTAAGTTTCCTCCACATCCTGGCAGCAGGCACTCTGGTGTGAAATGACAGAAAGGACGGATCACTGTAACCACTGTTCATGGCCGTAATGGGATTACAAGCACACAACTGTACCATTTGTACACGGATCCTGGTACATGTGAACAATCATAGGATGTTTTCAAACGCAAAAATAACGTCAAATTTACACATTTATTTCCATTAAAAATTTGTGTTACATTTGTATTTCTAATTTGTATTTTCATATAGAGGGAAATTTATAGTAATCTGAAGAAGACAGAACACCCGGAAATAATTAGGGCGTCCACGGATATATTCCTGTGCTTGTGTTTTGCTCACAGTCTAGGCCCAATGTGGGTAAGCTTAATATTTGAAATTGTCCTCACTGCACTCCAAGTACAGTACCGTACTCTCTGACTTGGCAATAGGTGGCTGGGCATCGCTGAAAATTAATTGACCATCCTGTACTATGACAAGAAATATAGCTCTTTTTGGTTTCAGTAATATCAGACTCATCAAATATTAAAGGGCTGCTTCATAGGAAGGAAGATGTCATCACATTATTGAGATCTTTAAAACACTGACTGATGATCTCTGTCTCCTTCTTTAGCCCACACTCAGCTCAATCAAAGTGGAAGCCTTGGTATTTTGATTCAGCGGTTATAATGGTTCTGTCCTCATGAATAATACATATACTACAAGTTTAAAATGTCTAGCAGAGAAAGATGCGTATGAGACAATGAATATGTTTTAAAATGCGAACATGACATCACCTTATTAATAAGTACCGAAGAGGGACAACGAGCTATTGGATTTAGTCAGTAACCCTTTTAGCTGCCCGGATGTTCGGTATTCAGATACTCCTTTTGATATCTGATACTGCAGGTTTTAAGACGGAAAGTGGGAATGGCTTATGGATTGCTAAGAGTTCCGAGATGGCAAGCCCCTCTTTCTCTATGTTGAACGACGGAGAGATCGCCGGATGTAGAGGAACTTTACAGAACAGCCATATCGATTAGCAAATCAATAAATCAGGCGCTCAGTATTATCTAAAAGCATGGCCGTTTCCTTCCCAACAAGGTTGCACGGGTAAACAGAAGTGAAGACTATTATTATCGCTTAATTACATTGAGGTTTGTGTCGTTAGAAGACGGGTAATAAAAGCAAACAATGACTCAGAATTCTAATAGATTACTTTTTAACACATATTACAATCAATTATTTTTTCTTTTTACGTATTTCCTTTTTATGTATTAACAACCACGGGACGTTTTGTTGTAGGCCTATTTGTTTCTTATCTGTGGTCTAATTAAAATAAATCTACGTAAAATATAATGTTGAAACAATGGGGGTATTTCAGCTCAGTGACATTATGATCTTGTCTCTCGTATTCATAATTATGAACTGACTTGTCTCTGGTGGATCCGTAACTGCATATTGATCGACTACTAATCATTCATTTCCCTTAAATTTACCTCTCCCCAGTCCCCAAGGGAGGAAATAGGGTGTTCAAATATACTGAAGTAAAAATGGGCCGTCACTTCTTTGACATGCTGCAGGTCTTTATACATGCAATGCGTTTCACTGAAGGGGATGCCCTTCCAACGTCCAGCCTTATACGGAAGAGGACTACTCCCAGAGGACCGCCAGAGCCTTGTTCTTTAAAGGAGGCGGAACACCACTCCACTGTGGTTTGACAGCGCACTCACCAGAACAGATGCGTGCGTGCTTTTTCTGCTGAACAACTGGAAATGTTTTCTTTGGCTTCGAAGAACAAACGGTTGACTCTTATGAATTACTTCTAATTGTATATATATATAAAAAAATACGACAAGAGACGACGGTAAGTTTCTGGAAATTATATTCTAATCAGTTAGCAACAATTGTTCAATGTACTCAATGTGCTCTGCTGTTGTAGTCTATCAGGTGTTTCTTGTACTTTGCGAGTGACTATGATAGCTATGATTTAATGCAATAATTCCAATGAATGATGGCTTAATGAGGCGTAAAACCACACTGAAATTATCGTAGTCATTTGATGGGGATACAGGTGTAAAATATTGATGTCATGTCAGAAATTGTAAATAATAATAATAATAATTAAAAATGAAATATAATTATAAGTTTTTAAGTGTACGCATTCCTGTGCATTTTTTTCAAATGTGACATGGCGTTATTTACAATCTAGCAGCGTCTTTTCTGATTTTCTACAACAATAAACCCTAGGTACGAACTACACAAAGAGCAGTACAGGTCAGCAAGTGTGGCCGTTTGCGTCCTGTTTCTCGGCGGATCAGAGTTGATTTTAAGGGCTACTTCTATGTCTGAATAAGAAATACATTTTCAAGCCGCCTAACTTCGGTATAGAGAACATATCGCTGTGCATTGTGTAGGCCTCCTTTGGGACAAAGCATAGAAAATGACCTCACATTGATTTCCTTTTTTTTCCCACAGACTGAAAGAGGATGTTATTTATATTTTTACAGGAACTTTCACAAAGGAATTCGTTGGCATTCCAGTAAGGAAAGGGGGCCAGGAAAATCCATACAGAGCAGAAAGCGCAACGATATCTAATGCAGTCACGAGCTAAACAAGTTGCCACTGAAGGAAATATTTGCACCGCTGCTTATAATTGAATCATTAACAAAGCCTTATGAATTCATAAATATGGATAATCTAATAATGTAGACAAGCTACTTCCCCATCCTTCCATGAGACAAAAAGCCTGTAGACATGCATTAATAGAACACAATCTGTAAGCAGTGGCTTTTTATCGTTTTCCGAAACAAATTGAACCCAGACAGTTCCTCTGAGCTCAGGTCCTTAAATCTGGTAAAGTGGGGGAAAAAAATTACATCCAGCACACTTGCAAAAGAGGGCACCTGCTCTCAATGTGTCTTTAAACGAAGGAAAAAAAAATAAAAAATCGACAAACTTCTGAAAGGCAGCCATGTCAGAAAAGAAATCCCGGAACTCGGACACCCGGCCCAAGTGCATCCGTAGCTGGAGTGCGGACAGCTACGTGTGGAGCAGCAAGAAGCGCTCCAGGAGTGCCCAAAATGGGCCGGGGGCGAGCGTCATAGAGGGGGAGGTCCTGGAGGACCAGGCCGGGCGCTCGGCCTCCTGCCCCCGCAGACGCAGGGAGAGGAAGTGCAGCTGCGCCGGGCCGGGCGAGGGGGACCCAGAGCTCCCCTGCCGAAAGGCCCTCACCCGCCGCTCCCTCCGGCAGAAGTTCCAGGACGCGGTGGGCCAGTGCTTCCCCCTGCGCACCCACCACCACCACCACCATCACCACCACCACCAGGCCGGCGCCTCCAGGCCCTTCTCCGTCCTGCTCTGGTCCAAGCGCAAGATCCACGTCTCCGAGCTGATGCAGGACAAGTGCCCCTTCTCCTCCAAGTCGGAGCTGGCGCACTGCTGGCACCTCATCAAGAAGCACGTCTCGCAGCCCGGCGGCTCCATCGCTATCGCGGCCGACCAGAAGGGCGGCGCCTTCCCCGCTTCCTCCTTCTCCTCCCCGCCGCCCCTGCTTTCCTGGGAGGAGATCGCCGGCAGGGGCCCTCCGGGAGGCGGCGGCAGCCTGGACGACTGGGACCCCTCCCGTCCGCGGGACAGGGCGCAGGGCTGCTCCCACACGGACTACATCCTGGTGCCCGACCTGCTGCAGATCAACAACAGCCCCTGCTACTGGGGGGTGCTGGACCGCTTCGAGGCGGAGGAGCTGCTGGAGGGGCAGCCGGAGGGCACCTTCCTGCTGCGCGACTCGGCGCAGGACGAGTTCCTGTTCTCCGTCAGCTTCCGGCGCTACAGCCGCTCGCTGCACGCGCGCATCGAGCAGAACGGCAAGCGCTTCAGCTTCGACGGGCGCGACCCCTGCTTGTACCGCGACCCCAGCGTGACCGGCCTGCTCAGGCACTACAGCGACCCCGCCACCTGCCTCTTCTTCGAGCCGCTGCTGTCGCGCCCGCTGCCCCGGAACTTCCCCTTCACCCTGCAGCACCTCTGCCGGGCCGTGGTCTGCAGCTGCACCACCTACCAGGGCATCGACGCGCTGCCCCTGCCCCACTCGCTCAGGGACTACCTCAGACAGTACCACTACAAATGCAACGGGGCCTGCGCCGTGTAGAACACGACGTCTTGCCTTACGCGTCCCGCTGGTGCCTAACACGGAGGAGGTCGTCACAAGCTCGCTCAAAGACTGCACAATTTGGCTGTTTTTTTGTATTCCTTTTGAGTCAGCTACAGCTATTTTACAGCTATGAAACCTCGCCTTGGATAAAAAGCACAGGGGGAAACATCTAGGTTTAGTATGGACAGTTTATTGGTCATGGGACAGGTGACGATTTAAGCTTCTGCTCGTCAAGTTCACGTAATGAAGACTGAACAAGGGTCCTGCAGCTACACTTCTGTAGTTAGCACCTGTTATGTGCACAAAGCTAACAAATACTATAATTGCACTGGACTTCTAAGTCTGTTGGGAGCTTTGAATCATCTTTAGTAGAAGAATAAAATCCTACCCGTAAGCCTCCTGCTGTGGTGGATAATGGTTGATAAATGTGAAAAAGAAAGGAAGCTGAATTTCAGAGGACTGTAGAAGCTTTTTCATCAAACACAAGTCAATATATACGTACACATATATGTACAGTACACAGACTGGGATGGTTTTTTTGTCAGGTTTGATGGACATCTTCCCCTCACCAGAACAGCATTAGGATGGAGACAGTAAACTCAATACAGAAATGTCGATGAAATGCAGAAATGCTGATGTTATTACACTTGGATCCACCAGGTGGCGATATATATACACACAGTGGAAATATAGCTTGGGGCCAGTTTCTTCAGCCTTCATATTTTAGTCTGTTGTACTTCATAGGTCTTACGACCTAGTTACTGCCTGCCAGTTAGACTGGCTATCACCTTTTTTGCAAGCTTTTTGTGACGGAAAAAGTGTTAAAGAATATTTATTTTTGTGTAAATGGAACAAAATGTGGCATACATGGAATTGCCTTTTCACTGCTGAAAACATCACATTGCATGCATCTGTTAGGTCTGGCAAGACTTCTTGATTTTCGTAAAGGATATCACATTCATCCCGATGCCTTTATCCAAACTTATTGTTTTTGATAGGACACATTTGTAATGTATTCTGTGCCATTAGGACATTCTAATTCCCATCATTGTGCTTATTGTGCTCACTGAAATGACATGTACGTATGTATTTTAATTTCGTCTTCACATGTTCCAGATGGTTCAGATGTTTCATATAACTTACGCCGCCTCACAGCAAGGAGGTCCTGGGTTCGAATCCCGGTCGGCCGGGGCCTCTCTGTGCGGGTGGGTTCGCGTGGGTTTCCTCCAGGTACTCCGGTTTCCTCCCACAGTCCAAAGACATGCAGGTTAGGCTGATTGGAGAGTCTAAATTGCCCGTGGGTATGAGTGTGTGAGTGAATGGTGTGTGTGCCTTGCAATGGAGTGGCGACCTGTCCAGGGTGTATTCCTGCCTTTCGCCCAATGTATGCTGGGATGGGCTCCAGCCCCCCTGCGACCCGGTTAATCCACTACGGGTTAAGATAATGGATGGATGGATAGATGTTTGCTTTGTGAATCGCACACCTTATGAATTGCACCATATTGTTTGCTTTGTGAATTGCACACATTTTAATAATGCCCTTAATATACTACCAAAGGGCAGAAGGCCAAATATTCCATAAGCCTTACTGATTAACTGCAGCTGGCATGCCCTTAAAATGTACAGTGGCTTACGTCTTAAGTCAAGAGCTTGTTCCCATATTAAGTAAGGCGTAGGTCAGTGCTTTTGCTATACTGTGAGCACCTTTCTGTCAGTGGCTATGTCACGGCTTTTTAACTGTCGGTGGAAGGCGAGTTTAGGGTGTGGAAAAGTCTCTGCTGAAAACAATTGTGATTGATAATTTGTGGAAGATATTTCACACGGAAAAATGCTGTGTGGTACTGGAGAACCAAAGGGAGAGGTGAGAATGATATATAGTAGCCTATATACATCTCGGTTCTTAGTACTTTTTTTTTTTTCTATTAATACTTGGTTAACAGCTTTATTTTGTATACTTTTATGTTTATGTAAGTTGTAAACAAACTGTTGTCTCTTTCCGGGAACAATAAATAATTTATTTGATACAAGATTCTGTCATCTTGCTCTGCACTCCTACGGACAAGCTTGTGGATCGAACATGCTTCTCTCTACTCACCAAAGAACAATGGAAATGTTTACCATCCTTGTGTATTTACCTTTCGACTACACCCTATAAATGGACTATTTCTGGAACGCGAGGACGGAGACACGATTATCGATCTGCGCAAAACCACAGAAATAAAATATTTACGCATCTCTCGACTGATCAGGTTATCGTCTCTCATTGTCATCCAGGGCTTGGAGTCATCGGGTTACATTATAGGGCTCTGCATAGATGCACATTCGCCAGTTCTGGAAAGAATGTTAAGGGATAATGTTGAGTTCCGGGGTGCCACATACAACTGAGCCCCTTAGCTCTCAGTGCATTCATGCTCTCTGGTCTTCAATGAATCTCTGCATTTCCTGTCAATGGTGGTTCCTAGGGAGGGTTCCGGTTGATACTAGTTTAATCTGCTATTTTCTTTAAAAAAAAAAAAAACACTATGCAGAAGTAGTAACTCTTTTGTCAGCCAGGGACCTGAAATAAATCTATAATTAATCTATATTCTACGCATTATATGTCTCTGGCCCTGGCTCTGAACGCATTAGATGTAATTGCGAAAGATACAGATCTACAGCAGGATATGTCCGGCTGCATGTATTAAATTACCCCTCGGAGACACCTACACCACTCAGACATATTGTGGAAAGGCCAATTAAAGTCAGTCTCTCGGGGGACTTGTTTGGTGAGAGCTGACTGTTTTACAGCATGGGTGGGCAAAGCTCTCACTTCACTGGTTCTCAATAACAGCCTTGTGTTCAGTGCTGAAGCTCTATCTATTTGTCTGTCTGTCTATCTATCTATCCCCCCCACACACAGACACCCACCCACACACACACACACACACACACACACACAGACAACATGTGTAAAAAGCTTTAAAAATATACAGTATATCAAAGCAATCCTTCTGACCCCAGCATCTTCTAAGAAACAACATTGATATTGTTTCTTAGAAGATGATTTAGGCAGGTCAGTAAATTGTTATAATTATATATTTGTATAATGTGTTTCTAATAAAACATCTTTTTTCTTAGAGCAGCATATATTTATATCTTTTAGCATTAAAGAGGTACCACAGTCCCACACAGAACAACACAAGAGAAGAAAGCATTTTTACTCACCTGTCACACAGCACTGACGCCAATGGTGGGAGGGCAAAGCTCTGGTGACGTAGCTGGCGGGAAAACTCAAGCGCTGTGTGTATGTGGTTTCCTTGTTCCAGCGCGGGAGAATATACAGAGCATTTAAATCGTCAATACAGTAAGTGGATGATTATTATTTCGTGGTTAATATGTCTGTGTGTATTCCACACGTATTTGTTGTACGTAAACATTTTGTACACTGCGCACGTAAATCCAAATAGTTTCGGAGAAGCCAGTTTCATTGCTAACATTAGCTAGTTCGCTACCATTAGCTAGTTCGCTACCAGATTCTGTTACAAATATATTTTACTTGTAAGTTGTACTGCTCATAGTATACACAAATTCGCTAAAGCTTTTGGAGTCCCTCACATAACTAACGTTGAACGCACACTAATGTTAGTTAGCTAGTTAGTTTGCGTGTTTTTATATGGGAAAAAAACCTTTTGTGTTCCATAGGTTAGGCTGCCTAAAATTAAACACAATGTTTTTATGTTTCTATGCATTTGTATCCTTTTGAAGTTGGAAAGAGATGCCTGCGGAAAGAAAGCCGATGCGCTATGGTCACTCCGAAGGGCACACGGACGTGTGCTTCGACGATACGGGAAAGTATGTGCAAAGCCTTGTTTACCTCTTGACGTTTCAACGACTAGACAGTTTGTTGCAGTTTTGTTCATCTTATTGAGGTTTTTTTTGTTGCAAAACGTGTTGTAGTCGTGTCCTCAGTTGTATGCTGAATGATACGATAAAGAAATAAACAAAAGCAACACACCATCAATGCAAAACTGATCTCTGTCTGCCTTGACAGCTAAGGTTATACAGTTCAGCAGGTCACACTAAACATTGACGTTTAAGTTATATCGGAAGATTACTGCGCTTTGTGCTTTAGATCAGTTGATCTTCAAATAAGGGGTGTGACTGTCTGGTTAGGTATTTGTTGACTATCTGCTGTGATATTCGTAGGAAACCAGTACAATTTGTTGATGTAACATTACTTTTCCGCATGAAATTCTCAGATGTTTACAGGACACATATGGGGAAATGAAGACAAAATCCATGTATATGCCGATAATTTCCCCTTTTAAGAGTAAGCTGATCCAGAAGCGTAAACGAATGTAGGGCTAAATTCGGCCACTGTGACTCCTCTCCACCGTTTTCTCCTATTCGCCTTTAGGTACATTGTCACGTGCGGGAGTGACGGAGATGTCCGGATATGGGAGAGCCTAGATGACGACGACCCCAAATCTGTCAACGTCGGGGAGAAGGTCTACTCTCTGGCTTTGAAGGTGACCAGTGTTCATTCTATGTTGTTAATGCTGGGCTGCAGGGGGCAGTCCGAACATGCATGTCGTTCTCCTCACGGATCTGTCCGAGACTACTTGGAGCTGGTGGAATATTCCTGTTTTTATCTTCCCTGGGTAGCCCTCTACATCTTTGCCCAGTTTTAAACCTTGTCTAAAGGCTTTTAATTAAATACCTTAGTGCCCCGGATCTGTGGTCATGCCCTGTATAGCTTCCAAATGTGTTCTTTTATTGCAGTGCTTTTTGCAGAGTTCACTCACTTATGGTAATTGTGGCATATTGGTGGGTTGCTGTGGTGGGTGCCAACTTTTAATGTGGCTGTAAATCTCTGCCCACATGTAATAATAGCCAATATGATAAACACCACTGTGGTATCTATGTGGCTAATTGCATTTACTAAATATGTCTTTCATAAAATTTCAGGATTTGATAGTGAGCTTCAGCTATGGTACAGTACAGAAATGAGTTTTTAAGCAAATCCTGACAACATTTATGAAAAATAATATCTATACTGTACCGTTGCTAAAGCTTACTCCAATCTGCTGGAAGGCATTTTGTGTACCTGTAACATAGCATAAAAAAAAAAAGGATTTTGATTGAGAATGAACATAAAACAAATAGGGGTTTATGCACACTTTGAAATCTGTTTTTCCCATCTCTTTACACCAATCACGTTCTGCACACTTGTACAGAATGGGAAGCTGGTTACAGCCGTGTCCAACAACACGGTTCAGATCCACACATTTCCCGAGGGGGATCCGGACGGGATACTGACCCGCTTCACCTCCAACGCCAACCACGTGGCCTTCAACTGCAGCGGGTCCAGGGTGGCAGCTGGCTCCAGGTGCTGAACCTGTACACTCAGTTCAGGTTTATTTGTGTAGCGCTTTTCACAGCAGACTGTCATAAATACGCTTTACAGAGCAACAGAAGGTAAGAGAAAAGGGCAGATATCCGCGCCAGATAGCTCATGAGGTAAAAACAAAAAACAGACAAACAAAAAATAATACTCTAGTGGTGAGAAAATTATTGTGAGGAGAAAAGCCCTCAAGCAGTGGTGAGAAAAGAAACTCCCCGATGGGAAGGAATCTCAGGAGGAACCTGGCTGTAGGGGGATGCCCATCCTCCACTGGACTATAGATTGAGTTTCTCAATGAATGAAAGGGAGCTCTACTGCATTTCTGCTAAACAGAGATGAACATGGCCAGTATTTCACAAATCTCTGCCCGGACGGTGCCAGATATTTGTTACTTTTCTGTCTTCTTGTTACCTCTGCGGTTTTAGAATGTCCCATTGCGTTTATAGGCCTGGTTCTCAGAAGACGCAAGGTGTCAGCATGCGACTCCTCCCATAACCGCTCCGTTAATCGTAAGGTCTTGCAGTCAAGCTTTTATTTGATATTCTCTGGGCCCGTTACTCTCTACAGAATGAGCAGTTTAGTCATGTCGATCGCCGCCTTTCGTGTGGAGAGACAAGCTGAATGAGTGTTCGATGTATGAATCGACGTTAACGGGGAACATTATGGAAATGAGCCTGCTGACCCTGCCACCTGACAGGGCTCTATTTTTATGTGCCGTGCGTTCGGTGCGATTATTGATCTGGAACGATAGCACAGCTGTGGCTCCTGGAGAATTATTGGACATTCTCACCTGCGGTGGGGAGCGAAAGCGCGCCAGGAAATATGCACGGAGGACATTTCAATTACTTCTCGCTGGAGATGTCGCCGATTGAGATCTTTTAATATCAGTCTGCCTGTCTCACCGCCCTTCATCCTGCTGTATAGAAAGTTCTGGATTGTGAGCTGCGTTTGTTGTGCCCTGGTTTCTTGCCCAGCGACTTCATGGTGAAAGTTGTGGAGGTGGCAGACAGCAGCCAGCAGAAGACGCTGCGAGGTCACGAAGCCCCTGTCCTGAGCGTGAACTTTGACCCCAAGGATGAGTTCCTGGTAGGAGTTGCCCTCAGACAGAACATTTATTATAAAATGTTTTTTTTATGATGAAAGTGTTACAAATGTTTGTGGAAAATAGCATGCACGAACAGACTCTGTCTCACTGTCTCCCCATTCAGGGCACTTCTAGCTGTGATGGATCTGTAGCTGTTTGGAAAATTGAAGACCAGGTAAGATGATCAGGTGGCACACTGTTGGCTGTTTGACCCAAACCCTGAACTTTGTAGTTTGCAGTCATGATTCTTTATTATATGTTATGTATTATATAGTATGATTCATTATATATTCAGAAGCAACATGTTTAAAAAATGTTTGGCCTCCATTTTGATTATATTTTGATGAACTTTCACTACAGTGTTTGGCCTATGACATAAAGTATCAGGTTCACAGTCATACTAGAGCTCCACACTGCTACCCAACTGTACAACAGCAGCATGTCTTATAAATGTTTCTTTTGATGCTTTACAGGTTCAAGTGAGCAGTTGGAAGATTCTTCAGAAGTCCAATGACGTCAGCAATGCCAAGTCACTGTGCAGATTATCATGGCAGCCAGGTTCTGGAAAAGTAATGGTTCATCTTCTTACCCTTGTCTCCTTTACGCATTTCCAATGCTTTTATCATTTTGTTTTATTATTTGGGTCAATGGAGAACATAACCTGTGGTTCTACCAACAGTATTTAGAGCTTGCTGTTCTGCTATGAGCATTAATCTCATTGAATGAAACTTCAATATCTGAATATGGAATATTTAGCAATAGAATATTTAGTTTGCCAGTGGTTGTGGTTTCCATAGTAACCGGCCGGGGTTGTGTCCCCAGCTGTTGGCCGTTCCCGTGGACACGACCGTGCAGCTGTACGAGAGGGGCACCTGGAGCCACGTCAGCACCCTCTCCGATGACCTCATCGCCCAGGTGCGGAGCAACTTGCCGCCTGCCGTGGCTTCTGTCCGTGTCGTGTCATCCCCTTTACGGAGCGGGACGTTCCCGTTGTCTCACACCCCGTTGTCTCTCCCCTCTCTCCTCCAGCCTGTTAACGTGGTGGCCTGGTCTCCGTGTGGGAAGTTCCTAGCCGCTGGTGCTGTAGGGGGATTCCTGACGGTTTGGAACGTGGAGACCAAGCTATGTGTGGAGAGGTACTGGAGCATGCCTCGGTGCTGCTGTTGACATCTCGTACATTCATTGAAATGTTTGTTTTCACGGGGTGCTGCCCGCGCCCCTTTGCGTACAGTGAAATGGGTGTCACCCGTACTTCTCTGTACGGTGTTAGGGACACTGCTTGACTGGTTTCGGTGGTCTTTCTGTCCTTAGGGAGAAGCATGAGAAGGGGTACACAGTGTGTGGGTTGGCCTGGCATCCTTCGGGGAAGCAGATAGCCTACACTGACACAGAGGGCTGCCTGGGGCTGCTGGACAGTGTGTTGGCCTCTTCCTCCTCCTCTTCCTCCTCATCTGCAAAGAGCACCGGCAAGGTCAGTGAACTGCACTGGAGTACTCCTAAATCACCAGCCCTATTCACCCTGAGGAAAGCATTTTATTCCCACCGTGTCTTTGTTTCTTTTTTTAAATGTCCAATTCCAACCCTATTTTGCCATGTCTTATCTGTCTGCAGCTGCAGCTGTGTACATGAGTGAACCCCATTCGGGAGAGTATAGACGGGCACATTTTTCCTCCAAAACACCATGTCACCAGCTGCTTCTGTGCACAGCAGAGACTCCCATTAAGCTTGTACAGACTGGAGTCAGAGTAAGGCCTTTGATATGGGGCATGCAGTCCACTGGCTCCCAATTGACCAGAGTGAGTCACAAGAGCGATGAAATGTCAGACCCCTAACTTACCAAACCCTCCCGTACCATGGGTGACCTAATTGCCAATTGCACACTGCCCTACGGACCTACTGGCCACAGATTCTCTCCAAGACTACAGGGCTCATCAGTGCACCACAGCGTGGGGACTTAACCAAATGAGCCAATCAGCACCCTGCCTTTTTTTTTTTTTTTTTTGGCCATATTTCATAAGTTTCTTTCTGGTCGACTCCAAGCTGGTCATTTTGCACTGCGCAGAGCAGACTGATGGCAAATCCCTGCCATCAGTCTGATCTGTCACTCAACACCGTTTCATACATCCTCCCACTCCCCCCTTTCTCATTACAAGGGCTGCAGCCTTTAGACATGGATATGATTCAGGTGTACGCTTGTATGGATATGTGCTCCTCCTAGCATGTTGACTGAATCAGTGTGTTAATGCCGCTGCTGTCCTGTAGGTGGCGCCAAACAAGGAGGCGGGCGACTACGACGACCTGTTCGACGGCGACGGCGACGACGGGCCCCTGGAGGAGAACCTGAGCGGAACCCGCTCGCCGGCGAAGAACGCGGTCGCCGAGGACGACGACGACGACGACCTCATGCCTGCGACGGGCCGGCCTCGTAACCGCAGCTCTTTCCTTGACGACGACGAAAACTCGCTCGGTCAGTAAAGTGACGACAGGGAGGCTGAGGAAGCACGGAGTGGTGTATTGGTGTATTTGCAGTTTTACTAGGACATAACGTTGTCTCTCTTCACACAGACACCGGCTCGGTGAAGCTGGGGTCGGACAAGTATGGGGACGACGACGGGGCCAGCAACATTCTGCCGTCTGTGGCCCCGGTTGCGCCCCGCCCTGTCTACGATGGGCCCATGCCCACCCCCCCACAGAAGCCCTTTCAACCGGGCTCCACCCCTGGGCACCTAATGCATCGCTTCATGGTAAGAGTCTGGTGCTTCTGGGAGCTGTGCTGTGGGGGTGTTGGAGTCTACTTCTGGGAGCTGTGTTGTGGGGGTGTTGGTGATCCAGACACTTATATCTTCACCGCTGTCAAATCGCTCAATGATAATTGTATGATTGAATTGAGACCGCATAAGTCATAGGAGGAACATAACGGGCAAGCTTGTGGGTAGCTTTGTTGCATTGTACATTTTACTTTCTATACAAGGCAAGTATTTGCAAGAGGCTCTCTTGATTTACAAGAGGCTCGCATGTCGGAGATGTTACTTCCGTTACGAACGTGTTACTTCCGTTAAGGATGCTGTGTAACGACGTCCGCCTGTTTGTTTGTCCCTTTGTTCATGACTGACATGTCGAAAATCAATGGCTGGATTGGCATGAAATTTGCTGTGCATATTCATGAGACCAGTGGAAGAAACCTGCCGATTTTGCGATCCCATGACCTTTCCAACCCTCAGGCCAAACTTCAATATTTCAAGCAATGGCTGAATTGCCATGAAATTTGTTGTGCACATGCATGTTCCCAAGAGGAAGAAACCTATTAATTTTGGTGATTCCATGATCGCTTTCCTCTAGTGCCGCCATGAGGCCAAAAGTAAAATAGCCGAGATATTTGCTGTGCACGTTCATGCGAGGGGGGAGACTCTCGTGCCTTGGCCGACGTCTGAGTGGGTTCTTTCGAGTTGTGATATTTGTCTGAGCAGTTTGGATTGACGTTCGCCTTCCTCAGATGTGGAACTCCGTGGGCATCGTCCGCGGTTACAGCGACGAGCTGGACAACGCCATCGACGTGGAGTTCCACGACAGCTCGGTCCACCACGCCATGCACCTCTCCAACTCCCTGGGTCACACGCTGGCTGACCTATCCCAGGAGGCCGTGCTCCTGGCCTGCGAGGGCACCGAGGAGCTCGCCAGGTAGGGCTGTGCCTCGCGGATGTACAGAACCTTTAATCCCAGCACCTTTCTCCTCCCAATCCCACCCCCCCCCCCCAATTGAGCTTCTCTTTGTCTGGAGAGTCGAGTATGTAGCAAGCTGCATTTTCCTGACTGACCACTTGGGGTCACTGTGGCTCAATGAGGAGCAGTTGTCATGCCGACTGAATCCTTCACTCCCAGGACAACACTGGCCAAATCAGTCAGCCCAAGCGCGGTGCATTAAGCAGCTGTCTCAGTCGTATGAGGTGCCCAGCAGCCCAGAGACGCTGACTTCTAATGAGCTCTTTAAAGACTCATAGTGACTGTACTATTCCTTAGTGTGTGTTCTGCTGCTGACTCTCCGCTGTGTGTTTGCCCCCTGCAGTAAGCTGCAGTGTCTGCACTTCTCCTCCTGGGACACCAATAAGGAGTGGATGGTGGACCTGCCGAAGGGCGAGGACGTGAGGGCCGTGTGCTTGGGACAGGGCTGGGTTGCCGCGGCGACCAGCGCCCTGCTGGTGCGGGTCTTCTCAGTGGGCGGGGTCCAGAGGGAGGTGTTCTGCCTGCCCGGGCCGGTTGTCTGCATGACCGGACATGGAGAGCAGATCCTCATCGTCTACCACAGAGGTGTGTGCGCGTGGTATTTACACCCGGTACACACACGTAGTGTACACACGCGTGCGCTCGCGCACACTACACACACACTACGTGCACACACTGACGTACACACTCACGTACACGCTACACGCACACGCACACACACACACACACACACACACACACTCACACACGTACACGTGCACACTACACGCCCACACATACACAAACGCATGCACACTACACACACACACACACACACACACTCACACACATACACGTGCACACTACACGCCCACACATACACAAACACGTGCACACTACACGCACACTACACGCACACACGTGCACACTACACGCCCACACAAACACGTGCACACTACACGCACACGCACACACACACACACACACACACACACGTGCACACTACACGCCCACACATACACAAACACGTGCACACCACACGCACACTACACACGCACACACAGTACACACACACACGCATGCCCTCGCACGAATATACGTGTATACATGCATATTCTGGCAGAAACGGGTACATACTCACGCGCACGTGTACACGCATATACATGCACACGCATATACATGCACACGCATATACATGCACATGCGTGCAAATACCAGATAGTAATTGGAAGGGCTCTTTTGTCACGCTGTAATGACCTCAAAACCATGTGTCGTCCATGTGTCCGTTTGTTATTGTGAACGCCGTGTTCTGCACTTTGGCTAACGTCTTTGAGATTCTGCCACAAAACCTTCCCCGACTTGGGAACTATTTCTAGTTCTGCCACAACAAGTGAATCGCGGCAGTAAACTCCAGAGATCACAGCAGGTCCCATACAGTGCTATATGATGCACAGTCCTGTATGAATGAGCACAGTCCTGTATGAATGAGCACAGGATATGTTAATTCATGGAAACCGTAATGGGGTGATGTGTACATCACTGAATGGGGAAGAAATGCGTACAATTACAGGGACTCTTGTTTTGATTAATTTGAGGTCGTAGAGACATTTCTAGAATTTTCTCACAGTAGGATTGTTTTTGATCCCGGCTCCCTCTGATGTGAGCGCTGTGCGTCTTTTGGGGTCCCAGGCACAGGCTTTGATGGGGACCAGGCCCTGGGCGTCCAGCTGCTGAATTTGGGACAGAGGAGGAGGCAGGTCATCCATGGGGAGCCCCTCCCGCTCTCCCGAAAATCCCACCTCTCCTGGATGGGCTTCTCCGCTGAGGGTGAGTCTCTGTTCCTCATGTCTCATCACATTTTTCCCTTTGTCCTGTTTCATCCCCCTCTTTTCCTCTCTTCTCACTCGGCGTTTCCTCCTTTCTCTGGCTTTGTCCCTGCGCAGTCTTCCTCAGTTCCCCTGGCTCCCCTGCCTCTCTCGTGACTGTGTTTGCCCAACAGACACGCGTGTTTTACAATGTGCGCCCAGTCCTGGTTGGTGGTACCTGTAATAAAATGGTGGCTTCTCCTCAGGCACGCCGTGCTTTGTGGACTCGGAGGGCGTGGTGCGCCTGCTAAACCGTTCCCTGGGAAACACGTGGACGCCTGTGTGTAACACGCGGGAGCACTGCAAGGGCAAGTCCGACCACTACTGGGTGGTGGGCGTGCACGAGAACCCCCAACAGCTCAGGTAGGACAAGCTCACGCTCACACACACACACACGCGCACGCACACACACACACACACACACACACACACACACACACACACTCTCACTCACTCACGCATGCGTTCTCACACACTCATACACATGCACAGGTACACTCAAGCATGCACACACACAGGCACACGTGCGCGCTCTCACACACACTCACACACTCACACACTCACTCTCACACATTCATACTCTCACACTCTCTCACACACACACACACACACACACACACACACACACACACGTGTGCTCACTCACACACATTCACACACTCACTCTCACACATTCACACTCTCACACTCTCACACTCTCACACACACACACACACACACACACACACACACACATGCTCTCACACATTCACACTCTCACACACTCACTCTCACACATTCACACTCTCACACTCTCTCACACACACACACACACACACACACACACATGCTCTCACACATTCACACTCTCACACACTCACACACTCACTCTCACACATTCACACTCACACTCTCTCACACACACACAGACACACACACACACACACACCTTCACAGGCACGTTCATGGGGCTGTGCGCTGTCCTCCCCTAACCCCTCCTGCTTCCTCTGTGCAGGTGCATACCCTGTAAGGGGGCGCGTTTCCCCCCCACGCTGCCCCGCCCCGCGGTGGCCATCCTGCCCTTTCAGC
Organism: Conger conger; assembly: GCF_963514075.1. Lineage (NCBI taxonomy): Eukaryota > Metazoa > Chordata > Actinopteri > Anguilliformes > Congridae > Conger > Conger conger. The sequence continues at coordinate 11,917,570 of NC_083760.1, forward strand.
TGCCGCTGTGCCAGACCAGCACGGAGAAGGGCCAGATGGAGGTACCGCTCCCACACTCACACTAACGCGGGACTTCCAGCTCTCGCACAGCGTTCTCACAATGCTGCTGGAACGTTTCGTGAATGCTATGAAATGGCCACCACATTGTGAGAACGTTTTGTGCTTGCTGGAGTCCAGCATCACATGATATGAGGACAGATATGGGAGAGCTGGGGGAAAACTGGATTGTTTGCTGATGACGCACGCGTCTCTCGGTTCCAGGAGCAGTACTGGCGTTCTGTGCTGTTCCACAACCACTTCGACTTCCTGTCAGCCAGCGGATATGAGGTCAGCGAGGAGGGGAGGACCCGGGCCCAGAATGAGCAGCAGGAGCTGCTGATGAAGATGTTTGCGGTGAGTCTTTGGGCAGGACGATTGTGGACTACGCACAGCAGCGTTTGGATCTTGTTTCAAGTCAAACATTTCATAATAGCTTGGGAAGGTGGTGCTGTTGGGTAGCACTGTTGCATCGCTAGGAGGAGATTCTGGGTGTGAGATCCGGGTTTCTGCCCGTATCCTCGCTGGGTGGAGTTTGCATGTTCTTCCCATCTACCCAGAATTGATTGGTTGAAGATGTCTGTTTTTGTGTGTGTGCATACATCTGTGTGTGTGCACACTTGGGTGTTTGTGTACTTGTGCATATGTGCTTATGTGTGCATTTGTACACCGCGTTCCAAACTATTATGCAAATTGTATTTAAGTGTCATAAAGATGACATTTTTTGTTTTTTCAATTAAACTCATGGATCGTATTGTGTCTCAGGGCTCTTTGGATCACTGAAATCAATCTCAGACACCTGTGATAATTAGTTTGCCAGGTGAGCCCAATTAAAGGAAAAACTACTTAAGACGTTCCACATTATTAAGCAGACCACCATTTTCAAGCAATATGGGAAAGAAAAAGGATCTGTCTGCTGCCGAAAAGCGTGAAATAGTTCAATGCCTTGGACAAGGTATGAAAACCTTAGATATTTCACAAAAACTTAAGCGTGATCATCGTACTGTTAAGAGATTTGTGGCTGATTCAGAGCGCACACGGGTTCGTGCAGATAAAGGCACAATGAGGAAGGTTTCTGCCAGACAAAAACATCGGATTAAGAGAACAGCTGCTAAAATGCCATTACAAAGCAGCAAACAGGTATTTGAAGCTACTGGCTTGCAGTTATGCGTAAACCTTCTATTCGGCCACCCCTAACCAATGCTCACAAGCAGAAACGGCTGCCGTGGGCCCAGAAATACATGAAGACTAATTTTCAAACAGTCTTGTTCACTGATGAGTGCCGTGCAACCCTGGATGGTGCAGATGGATGGAGTAGTGGATGGTTGGTGGACGGCCACCATGTCCCAACAAGGCTGCGATGTCAGCAAGGAGGTGGCGGAGTCAAGTTTTGGGCCGGAATCATGGGGAGAGAGCTGGTCGGCCCCTTTAGGGTCCCTGAAGATGTGAAAATGACCTCTGAAAAGTTTCTGACTGACCACTTTCTTCCATGGTACAAAAAGAAGAACCGTGCTTTCCGTAACAAAATCATCTTCATGCATGACAATGCACCATCTCATGCTGCAAGGAATACCTCTGCATCATTGGCTGCAATGGGCATAAAAGGAGAGAAACTCATGGTGTGGCCCCCATCCTCCCCTGAACTCAACCCTATTGAGAACCTTCGGACCATCCTCAAGCAAAAGATCTATGAGGGTGGGAGGCAGTTCACATCCAAACAGCAGCTCTGGGAGGCTATTCTCGCATCCTACAAAGAAATTCAAGCAGAGACTCTCCAAAAACTCACAAGTTCAATGGATGCAAGAATTGTGAAGCTGCTATCAAATCAGGGGTCCTATGTTAAAATGTAACTTGACCTGTTGAGATGTTTTTGATTGGAATAGCTTTTGATTTCAGTAAATATGACCTCCTAATGCTGCAAATTCAACAAATGACCATTTTCAGTTCTTTACAACCTAACCTTCTTTACAACTAAACTCTGTTGTGTGCGTGTGCGTGCGTGCGTGCGTGCGTGCGTGCGTGCGTGCGTGTGTGCATACGTCTGTGTTTGTGTGTATGCGTGTGTGTGCTTGTCCGCGTGCGTGCATGCGTGTGTGTTTGTGCATACGTGTGTGTTTGTGTGTGTATGCGTGTGTGTGCTTGTCCGCGTGCGTGTGTGTGTGTGTGCGTGTGCGTGTGTGTGTGTTTGTGCATACGTGTGTTTGTGTGTATGCGGTGTGTCCTTGTCCGCGTGCGTGCGTGCGTGTGTGTGTGCGTGTGTGTGTGCGTGTTTGTGCATACGTGTGTGTTTGTGTGTATGCGTGTGCGTGCGTGCGTGTGTGTGTGTGTGTGTGCTTGTCCACGTGTGTATGCGTGTGTCCGTGCGTGCGTGCATGCGTGCGTGTGTGTGTGTGTGTGTGTGTGTGCTTGTCCACGTGTGTATGCGTGTGCGTGCGTGCGTGTGTGTGTGTGTGTGCTTGTCCACGTGTGTATGCGTGTGTGTCCGTGCGTGCGTCCGTGCGTGCGTGCGTGCGTGTGTGTGCGTGCCTGTGTGTGTGTGTGTGTGTATGCGTGTGTGTCCGTGCGTGCATGCGTGTGTGTGCGTGCGTGCAGCTGTCCTGTAAGCTGGAGCGGGAGTTCCGCTGCGTGGAGCTGGCGGAGCTGATGACGCAGCGCGTGGTGACTCTGGCCGTGCGCTACGCCTCGCGCTCCCGCCGCATGGCCCTGGCTCAGCGGCTCGGGGAGCTCGCCATGGAGAAGGCCGCCGCCCAGCGGAAAGAGGAACAGGAAGAGGAGGAGCCTGACCACACCAGCGGCAGGCAGGCCTCTGGGTAATTACGCTGGCGTGTGTGTGTGAGGAACTGGTGATGGTTTTTTTTTTCATTTTTATTTTAAGCACAAGCAATTGTAGTGGCTCACCTTCCCATCTCTTTTACCAGCTGACAGACTCTTATAATAGGGGAGCCAAACGGTTGCACCTGTGTTCCAATTAACATGCTAACACCTGGATTTCAATTAAATCGATCAGTTTAATGAAATTAATTGACGCTGGTGGCTGGTAAAAGGTCACTCCTTCCCAGGGAGGGCAGGGTGATTGGGCAATTGGCCAATAACAGCAGACCTGAACGTGAAGTGAATAGGCTGTGGATGCGTAATGGAAATGTCACTACAGGTACAGCAGGGCAGCGGTCGAGTGCGCAGAAAGCCCGCAGTGGGGAAGGAGGCCGGAACCGGCACGCGAGGAAGAGGAGTGTGAGGAAGACGACGGTCAGCAGCAGATGGAAGAGGAAGAGGCAGCGGAGAGCAGGAAGCCACGTGAGTCTCCCGCCTACAGAGCAGACTTGCGGACGCGCTGTGTGAATCGAGTCATTGTGTTTGATTTGCACTTTGTTGTACGTCGCTCTGGATACGAGCGTCTGCTAAATGCCACGTAATGTAATGTAATGTAATGCTCATGAAGTTACTCCTCTTAACGTTGCAGCTCTGAATCCATTTAATAAAGGGGCCACCTCACCGGAAAAACCATCCCCAAAGCCAGGTCAGTAGAGCAATGACACTATTCACGTTTACTGTGGAGTCTCCTCTGCCGTTCTTCCTTCTTACATTTGTGGGAACATAAGGGGTGTTTGATCACATTATTATTATTATTATTATTATTACATGTTTCTTCTTGAAATGTAGCTAACTGCTTGTTTTTGTCTTTCAGCTAGCAAAGAAGGCCGTGTAAACCCTTTCAAGGTGAGTGCGGTGGGGTGGCTGTTGGGTGTGATGCTGGTGTCTGGGATGCGTATATTTCAGTTGATGGTGCATGCATACAGTCCTGTGCGAAACTCTACAGCACCCCAAATTATTTTATTTGAGTTTTGTCATGGATGCTTTTGTTTTTTTAATATTTTTTAAAATGATTTCTTTAAATCAAGTAACATATTAAGTAATGGACCACTTTTCAGATAAGAACGTGATCAAAGCTCTCTGGGATTACCTGGAGAACCAGAAGCAAGCGAGACAGCCAAAGTCTGCAGAAGTTCTCCAATATGTTCTCCAATATGATTTTCTTATTAAACTGCAGGAGAGTGTACCTCACAACATTGATGCAGGTTTAAAGGAGAAGAGTGGTCACAACAAATATTGTGTTAATTTAGTTTTTAACGATTCATTATTTTTGAAAGCATCTTGGCTTTAGTTGTGCCTAAGACATTTGCACAGTATTGTATGTTTAATGCCTTTGAAGAACTGAATCAGAATTATGACGCTGAAAATGAGGATCCGGATATTTTTGTTTATGTAATGTTATTTTGTTCATTTGTGATGGTATAATGTGATGGTATTTTGTTAGGTTGTGATCATATATTGTGATGGCATTTTCAGATTTTTGTAATGTCATCATTATGTGATGGTATTTTTGTAGTTTGTGATGGTTGTGGAAGACTGTGTACACTTAAGGGATGATTTTTAAGCAATCGTATGTATGTATGCGTGCTTGTGCCTGTTTGTTCAGCAGCAGTGAGATAAGGTTGTTTTGCCCAGCGGTATGACAAAGATGTTTTGGTTCAGTTGATTCAGCGCGAACAAGAATGACATGTACATGGCTGGAACAACATAGAATGTGCCAAGTGTATAGTTTAACGCAGAGTAAATATAGTGCCCTCCATAATTATTTTAAGAAAATTGTTTCTCCTGAATATTTTTACCATTGATTTCAACAGGAAAATTTGTCAGGAGAAACGATTATTTTCGTATCTACTGCATATCTGGCAGCAGCACTGTGATTTGAGGCTCTTTTGATACCTTGGACCCTTGATGACTTAAAGCCACGTAGCCAACAAATGTGTTCCATACTGTATCACATAAGTCCCACCCCCCAATTCCCAGAGATCCATTGAAATGTCAGGAGTTTTATTGCTTTATTGCTTGGAGGACAACCTGTCACGACATGCAGAGGATATTCTTAAATACTAAACACGACCGCTTTTATTTACATAACACTGATGTGTCCCAGACATGGTGGGAACAAATGCATAACAATGACCTTGATTCAAATCTGACAACGTGACATTTTTCATTTTTATTATTACAAATCTTAAAATGTGGAGTACAGAGGGAAATAACTAAACGATGGATCTTTGTCCCCAAACCCCAGGTGTCGGGTTCGGGGAAGTCCCCCGGCCCGTCGTGGGGGCAGTCTCGCGTGACCAATGTCTTGGACACCATGACTCCGTCGACCCGGAAACCCTCTCTCGTGGCCGGTCCTGGGGCCAAGCAGAATAAGGGTCCGGTTCTGAAGCCGCTGGCACCAAGACCCAAGTCCAAGGTATCCCAAGGTCCTTGCCTGCATCGATGACGTCTACTACAGGGTCCTGCTACACGAAGCAGGGTTACCGGGTTAGCTGGATAACTGCTGAGGAAACCCCCCCCCCCCCCCCCCCCCCCCCCCCCCACAGCTCTTTTTGCTTCAGTCCGTGTTCCAGATGAGGCCGCATTCCGGGTTCCGCTCGGTGCAGTTGTCCGGCTAACTCTGTAATCCTGCTTCGCGAAGCAGGGCCCAGGTGTGCATGGGAAGCTCTTCTGCCTGGTTCTCTGCCTTGTTTTGATCTGGGGATTGAGCACGTCTCCAGTGGGAGTTCGGTTACATAATTAAGGCTCTTTCCGGTCAGCCAGAACGCTCTGGGCTCCTCAGGACTCCAGTTGGGTGCAGTGCCGGTCAGTGAGCGGATGTTATCAACGCCGCTTATTATTTGCGGATAAACGTGATCTGGGAATATTTGTGCATGGCCAGATGCAGATGGAGCCAGCGTGATCAAATCAAACTCATTCTGGCTAGCTTGTGTGCATACTCACCGCTGTTGTTGATTCCATTCTGGTTTGGTAGCAGTTACCCAATCATTGTTTGACACAGTGCCTTTTAATTTCGAAGAACTTTGAAAGGGTAACTGCAGCAGTAGAAACAGTTTTCTGCTTAAATTTTTTAAATTAAAGTAAAGGTTCACTTTTTGCACCTTTAGTCCAAATACAAAATACAACGTAATCCAATGTAAATATTATCTGGCTGGAAATCAAGCATCCGCCCTGAAACCAAATAAACGTAGGATATTTCGTCGGTGTGGGAGTGTTGGATTTGGTTTCAGGGTGGCAGTGTGAGTGTGATGGTGAGATTGAACATAAATAAACATAATGGATTGGATGAAAGATGTCGTCTGCAAGTCGTCTCACAAGAACGCTGTCTGAGAGCTGTAGCGTGTAGCGTGTGCGGCTTGCGTGTGCCAACGTGTAATTCACTTACCGTGCCGCGGATCATACCGCTGTCGCTTTGACGACTGTCATCCCAGTGATGACGCACCATTTGTGTCGTCCAGTGGACTTAATTTCCGGCTGCTTTTTTCAGTTTACTGAAACCACCATTATATACATGGTGGTTTAAACATTTGGTTCTCTCTATAGCCACAGTAATGGCTGCACGCAATCCTCTCATGCAGATGAGCCTCTTACCATCGCTCATTGCAACTTAATGATGACGCTGTACGTTATGTTCTTTACGGTTAAATGTATATGGTTGAATTCTGTGGCCGAGGGTTTTAACGCTACTCCTTACTTGTCTCCGCTCTGTAAATGCAGAGGCTAGGATGGGGGCAAGTGCTTTATCATATGAAGTCAATAACAATAGATCTCTCCTCCAGACCCAGCCCACGCTGCTGCAGATGAGCGTCCCCAGACCAGCCAGCAGGGGGCAGCAGAAGGAGCCGGCTGTGGAGAAGCAGAGCGTCGCGGGTGGGCAGTCTCCAGCCTCTCCCGCGGACAATAGCGAGAACAGGAAGTAAGAATGGACCCCCCCCCCCCAACCCCCTTCCTCTTTTTTCATTCCTGTCAACTACACGTCGGTACAATGTATAGAATGAGTTTTGGGGAGATCTTTGTTTATAATAAAGTCACTAACGTGTGATAAAACGGTGATTATTTTGATTCTTTTCTTGCAATCGTCGTGTAGAAAGATGGCCACTGGGCTGTGTAGCAGGGTGTGGTATTTTTCACCTCTGCAAGGTTAGCAAGTTCACTTGTTTTTCTCTGTTAATCGCTTGTGTAATATGGATGTGGACTGGATTCAAATATGGTTTTGCCTGCCTTTTAGGCCAAAGACAGGCTTCCAGCTATGGCTTGAGGAGAACCGTAAGGGTATTCTGGCCGATAATCCGGACCTGGGTGAGACCGACGTCGTCAAGGAGGCTATGGGCAAATTCAGAGCTCTGTCCTCAGAGGACCGGCTGGTAAGGCGTTCTGCTGTTTGTTTATAAATAACGTACACGTATGAACCTCAACCTCGGGACCATGGTGTGGCCTTTGTGGAACTTGCATTGGAAATAGGTCTAGTACGGAAGCCGCAATTTGGTTCGTGTGTGAATACGTGTTGGACCCGTTCTTCTGCCCAAAGGGTAACTGAAAGCCTGCTATATTTTCCTTATTGGTGCCAACTTGAATTCTGCTGTTTGGGAGTGTCTGCTGCTTGTTATCGGCCTCAGCTTTTTCTATGAGGAATGATTGATTGACGATTGGATTGTTTTTGTTTTTTTCACATTGGATTCCTAATTACTGAAAAAAGCAGCTAAATCTTAGATGCACTGGCTGGTAGGAGAGGGAGCGACGTAGTTTTCAAAAGCAAAAAAAACAAAAACATTTTACGTAAATTTGAAATGTATAGGAAACTTTACTTTCCTTAGACGACCTGAAATCTAAATTCACTTTTCCCTCAATTTAGCCACTTCTTCATAACCATACGAACACATCTTGAAGTATATATATTTATACAATTTTAATACTTGTGTATTTACACACCAAAGTTTTTTTTTTTCCATCCACTTCCTGGAAAACAAGATTTTATGTCATCATGTAGCAGTGGGCGTTGATGTCTGTCAACCGTCATTACAATGTAATGTAATGTAATGTAATGTTGTAATGTAAATCAATTTTCCCCTCCCCTCCAATCCATATCCCTTTCACACAGTGGCACGCATCCTCATTTGACTGTCAAATCCACTCCCCGCCCTTAAAAAGTGAAGGATGTGTTTCCCTCCTGTGTGCGTCATACACGCATGTGTTTTTAGTGGTGTGGTTAGTGCATCCTGCCGCCTGTTTGATGAGAGTGTCCGTTCTGCGGTCAGTCTTTCCAGCTGCTTGTTTGAGTGTCCGGTTTTGAAATGAATTGTGTGGGGTTACATCCCCCTCAGGTCGTGTGATCGGTTTTTACAGCAAGCCCACCCATGCGTACCATGACTTAGAAACCTGCCGGAGCCCCTTACGCCTTCAGGTGGAGGTGTAGTTGCGGTGGGGGTGGGTAGGGGGGTGCTCTATTTTCCTACATAAATGGTAAATGGTTGGCATTTATATAGCGCCTTTATCCAAAGCACTGCACAATTGATGCTTCTCATTCACCCATTCATACACACACTCACACACCAACAGCGATTGGCTGCCATGCAAGGTACCAACCAGCTCGTCAGAAGCATTTAGGGGTTAGGTGTCTTGCTCAGGGACACTTCGACAGACCCAGGGTGGGAATGGAACCGGCAACCCTCCGAATGGCAGACAACTGCTCTTACCGCCTGAGCTAATGTCACCCACAAGTCTTCAAGCCCGACCGACCGACCACCGTTCGTAAGCAGTGGCCATCTTACACTTGGTCTGCACCTTGTAGGCGCTCACACGCACACACACACACACACACACACACACACACACACACACACACACACACACACACTCTTAAACCTCGTCAAGGATCCGGTCGTGACCTGGCACTCGAAAGACCACTCAGCTGAGCGACACGTGACCGCCCCCCGCCCCAAAGAGCCCGGCCAGGGGGCTGGTCAGTCTGAATGGATTTGGAATGCCTGTTGCTTGGGAACCCGAGCCAGAGATGGGGGAGGGGGATGGGGGGGGGATGGTGGGGTGGGGGGGGGGGGAGGGGCACACTCCATTGATCTTATGCTAATGGTGGTGGATTTGGGGAGGGTGTGAGAGCGGAGCGTAAACGAGTGGGCAGATGCGGGGACACGGCAGTGGGGAGCGTTTAATTTCGGATAAAGAATAGGAGTGGGAGGCCTGGGGTCGGCGGCGCAGACACGAGCCGGCCGTGATGACTCATGGGCTCCGTGACGTCTAGTGCGCTCCGCCTGCCCATAACTGGACCGCTGGAACCGGAACGCTGCTGGGCTTAACCGCCCTGTCAATAGTGCTTACATATAAATGGGTGAAATTAACATCGTTGCGTGTGCGCGAGTGCTTGTACACGTGCCACACAGGCTCTTGTTGCCGGTCATTCGTTTTTTTCAACTGTTCCTGACATTATGCCGGATATTTTTATTTATTCCTTATATCCTTCTAGTTTTATATCGTGCATTATCAGAGTTTTTTTTTAACTTGGAAAACATTTGGCTGTCATTTTCCAAATAAATATACTCATAAATAATGAAGCTATTTTAATTGATAATTTAAAGCATTGTAGGCCAAAAATTAGGCCCACGAGCCACATTCAGTGCATAATCGTGCAATGATTTTCTTGGCTTTTATAGGGAGCAAGATATGTAGGGTGGGGCACTGTGGTTTATGCATTTCTATCTACACCATCATACCTCTGATTTATGACGATGTAGGTGACTGAATTCATTATTCTCTTTCATTTAATTTGCAGCGTAGCCCATAAGATAATGTTCCGGAATATATATTAAATGCTTGAAAATCGGGACCTTTTCATGCCTAGTATGAAAGTAGTAGCCCTATCAATACTATCAATAGTGGTTACGTATAAATGGGTGAAATTAACATCGTTGTGTGTGTTTCGTGTGTGCTTGTGGACGTGGCACAAAGGCTCTTGTTGTCATTCGTTATTTCAACTGCTCCTGACATTATGCCAGATTTTTTTTTTAATGCCTTGTTTTTATATGTACAGCACATTGAGCTGCATCACTTGTATGAAATGTGCTCTATAAATAAAGTTTGATAGATTGATTTGAGTTATAAGTGTGAATATTGTGCATTTCTATGTACAATAACTGAGCATTATTAGGTTCAGCTTCTAGGTTTATATCGTCCATTGACAGAGGTTTTTTTTTAACTCGGAAAACATTTCGCTGTAATACGCCTGTGTTTGTGTTCCATTGTTTGCGCTAATTCATTTCTCTAGGTCCGCACTTTAGTGGGTATGTTCAACGTTTATTAATGGAAAATATTTTTTTGTTTCTCCCCTCAGTCCTGGACAGAAAGAGCAAAAGGACCTTCTTCAGAGGTGGCAGAGTTGAAAAAAAGAAAAAGGAGGGAAGAAGAGAATGAAGAGGTGAAGAACGACGAAGGGAATGAGCGAGAGAGCAGTGCCAAGAAGAAAAAGCCTCTGGACGCTTCTGCTAAACTCTCAGCATTTGCTTTCAACAAAGACTGAGGCGTGTTAAGAAATAAAAAAGTATATCGTTTTAAATGTGTCTTTCGTGTAGATCTGGAATTGGCATCAAGTCAAATGTCTCGAGTGAATTTTTGAATATCAGTTTTTTACGTTGGTCTTCAGTTTAGTGGGTATTTGAGAAATGGTAGATATGCCTGCTGCTGCAGTGATACTGTCCTGTCACTGTTCAGTCCAACCCTAACGAAGCGCATCATTATTCGACAGCTAGAGATCTTGGTGAGCTGCAAATCGGTAGAATTGGATGTGCAAGTTAGGGTTGGTGGTAGATCTTCAGGAACAGGTTTGGGCAGCCCTGGTCTCGATTATTGATTTAATCCACTGTATTCTCCTGGATTTGGAATACCTTCCTGATGACATTGAAGGAAAAATATTCCATGTACTTTGAAAATCTCTGCAAGCAAAACCGTTGCACACGGGACGAGGGACCACCTTCAAAGTCGTGCACTATAAGCCTTTTATTAGTAAAAACTCTTTAAAAGTGATTATTTCATGTCATTAATGTTGGATGTCTGAACTTTCTCTGTACTTTATAATAAATGTATATGTCAATGTTGTTTTTTATGAGAATTCTGAATGCATGCAATGAATAAAATGCAATGTGTAGTGTATTTTCCCCGCTTTACACAAAAATAATCAGGTGCCATTTTAATGCTACACCTAAGAAACGCATCTGATCTTACTGGCCAATGGTAGGTTGCCCGGAGTTCATTGCACTTGTATGTTTATATGGTTTAGGAATAAACCGAGCCCGCGCAATCCCGAAGCACAGGTATTTGGATACTGCTTTTTTCTATGTCCGTTTCTCTATATCTTTTACAAAAAAACCGTTGTAACATTTTTTTATTATTAGAACCGCAGAGTGAGTGTAGCGTTCGTCACTAATTATCGCGTATTTGTAGACGGGGGCAAATCTAAATCTATTCAATGTAATGTTACCCCTAGACGCAGCTCTCATCCTCTTATATTCTCCTGATAGGTAATGACGCGGTCGGAGAGCGCAACCAATAGCAGTCCTTGTGGATTGACTAGTGTTTATAAAGCCACAGGGGAACAATGTGCTCGCGCTTCAAGAGGAGTTTTGACAGACGGCCGATTGACATCAGCCCACGCTATAGGCAGGTGATACTCACAGCAAGCCGCTCTCTCGGAGATCACGTTAGCCGGTCCTATCTTTTCCAAATAAAAAGTGAAGGGTGGGGGGAAGTTAATTAAATCACAACAATGGACCGTTCTAAACAGAAGCAACTAAACCAAAGCGAAGTGCAAGTACCCGGTACGAATGATGGTTCTGTTAACGGACATTTTGAAGGGATGGTGAAAATGACGAACCGGACTGGTGGTCCTCAAGGGGTTTCCGGGGAGACCAATTCACAGACGTCTTCGGTGATGGAGAGCTGGAGAGAAGAGCGCACACGAAGTATGGAAGACAATGAAATGAGCTTGCCATGTCTTGCCGCTGCATATACCAATATTATCCGAGGTCTGGGAGAAGATCCTCAAAGACAGGGTCTCCTCAAAACTCCCTGGAGAGCTGCCACAGCTATGCAGTTCTTCACGAAAGGCTATCAGGAGAAAATCATTGGTGAGTTGTCGAAATAGCCTATGCATTTACTGGCCGGCAAACTCAACTTCATTACTGACAGTAACCTATTGGCGTCTTGTGTCTTGTGCTTCAGTAAATAGAATGGTTTTGCACAATAACATACATGATATAATTAAACTATCAATGGGAATACGGGATGAAAGCAAATAAATCCGTCCCATTCGATTTGCATTCGGGAGTTCTGACTATCTCAATCCCATCTCATATACCACATTCATTATGCGATTTTGTAGAAAACATATTACATATAAAAAATAGCTGTTTCAAGATCGTCAGATTATCTGACTTCCTTTGGAGAATGTTAATCCAAGTTGGAGACTTGAGTTGTCTGAGGGTATACCAGCTAGAAAATAACTCACGAGGTTGCCAAAGAAAGATTTGTCAACTAAATGTATACAACTGCTGTTGACTCAATGCAATCTGATAACTTTTGAACTATACATGTGCAACAGGTCTACTGTTTTTTTTGTAGCCTGAAACAGGTCGTTACAGTTAGTGCAGGACATGTTGAAACGGCTTTCTTATAATATTCTTATCATGACAATGCTTGTCAAGTGCACGAAACGGTGTAGCGGATCGTAATGGTGGGCTAAGGGGACGGGGCTTGTCTAGGTAGGCTCAGGGGTCCAAATCCCAGATTAAGCACCGTTTTAAAAAAAATATGTTAATATTGCACACAACGAACAGACTATTTCATAGATTACATTTTCGCTGTGTTAAAATAGGGTTCACGCACACTCCATATGAAACACTCGGTCAAAAGTATGTGCCAACTTACCGAAAGTGAGTTTGAACCAACGGACAGATATCTCATTCTGTGTGGTACAATGGTTCAAATATTTATCAACTGGTTAAATGGAACCGCAAATAAAGTATTGGTTGTTAATGAATGTACTACAGAAAACTATACATCCCTTAATAAAGTAATATACACATAAATAATTAAGCTATTGAATTGAAACCATTCAAACAAGTAGGCCTACAAGCAACATACATTATATAATTCTACATTAGTATGTAAACACTCTCTTATGAATGTATCAGCTCAAATTCTTGGCAATCATATTTTCCCCATTCAGTACATAATCATGTAATGATTTGCTTGGCTATTATAAGAAGTAAGATATGTAAGGTGGGGCACTATGATTAATGCCTGTCTACCATCATGCCACCATTATCTGGAATACCTTAGATCTGTGACTATATAGGCCACTGGATTCATTTGTAATCTCTTTCCTGTAAAGCCCATAAGGAAGTGTTCCGGAATGCATATTAAATACTTGTTTTAACCGGGGGGAAATTTTTAAAACAAGTCCAGCCCACAAACAGCTTGTTTTCTGTAAGCTGTGAAAAAACCTGGAACTTTGTATGCCTAGTATGAGCCCAAACGAAACTATCATTACTGGATATTATATTCTTCTTATTTTTTTAATGTTATCATCAGAAAATGCTGTCATTCACACTCTGAAATGTGTACTCCACGTTTTTCAAATTGAACTGCAAGGGTCATTTAATCAAATTAAGCACATCTGTGCAGAGTTCATGGTTTGCGGTATTGCGTTAGGAATGGTGCCACCCATCCCCAGCCATTCTGTAAGTGGTGGAGCAAGGGATCTGCCCCTCGTGTCTCTTACCCCCATCCCCCTCTGATACTACATCTGGAGCTGGTTTTTGGGCAGTTTTAAGGGGCCCCAGTCAATGCGGAAGGAATGTTTTTTGCTGTGTTGTCCTTTACTTAAAACACATGCATCTTGTGCCGGTAGAGAATGTCCTGTTTTCTAAGGTTTCCCAATGCTCCCTCATTGTCTGGGTTATCCAGGTAAAAATGTTGTCAAATAAGTTTTTTTCTCCACGTTATAAATGTATAAGCTGTATAAAATGTATAAGTATAAGTCAGTTGCCAGCCATTCCCTATTTCTACTCCCCATTTGTGTGAGTTTGTGCATTTGTGCATGGTTCTCTATTCATGGCACACATGCATGCATTTGTGTGCATCTTTGGGTGTGTGTGTGTATGTGTGTGTGCGCGCCTGTCTGCACATGCATGTGTGTGGTGAGAGAGTGTGTCTGTGCATGCATGTGTGTGTGAGAGTGTGCGTGTGCATGTGTGCGTGTGAGTGTGCATGTGTGTGTGTGAATGTGTGTGTGAGAGTGTGTGTGTGAAACTGATGACTCGTGTATAAAGGCTGAGGGGAATGGGAGCTGTGAGCATGTGCAGGAAGTGTGTTGTGGAACAGTCAGTTGGGGGCTTTCTAATGTCCAACATGCCCATATGCACTGCAAAGCCACTCATTCTTACACACCCCTCCACTCAACCACGTCATCGCCTGTCATAGGCAGTACCGTACATGTTGTGTCAGCAAAGTGTCAGTGCCTTCACTTCTGTTTAGAAGCCCTTGTGTAAAATCCAGCTATGCCAGTTTGACCAGCTTGAAAATCGAGCTGGTCTAGCTCGGTATGAGCTGGTCATAAAGCTGGTCTAGCCGGGTATGGTCTGACTGACCAGCTTCTGCTGGTAGCTTGTCTGAGTTGGTAGCTATGTTTCAAAACATAGCTTGAGCTGGTCAAACCATGTGAAGCTGGGAACTGGTCTGAACTGGTCAACCAGCGAAATCATGTTGAGCTGGGAGCTGGTCTGATCTGGTCGACCAGCTACCAGCTGTTTCAAAACCTGGCCTTAGCTGGGGGGTTTTTTTCCCAGCAGGGAGGTGTATTCTCCTATTCCCATTTATAACTGCACATTATTTTGGATATAGTGTTTGTTATATACCACACATTCATACCACATGAAATCTCCTATGCATTATTGATACTCTGTAAATTAAGACACATCCTAATCATTACCTTGCGGTCTCTCTCGTACTCTCCGACTCTGCTTTTTAAGGCTTCCGAAACCGCATCCCCAATGATGTGCACTGACTCTCATCGACATGGTGACAATTTGAAGAGTTTCCATAGCAACCAATTGTTTTTCTGTGTGTGTGTGTGTGTGTTTATGTGTGAGCCCAGTGATGGAGATGGTGTCGAGGTTTAGAGATGGCTCAGGGCAATGTTGATTTGATTCCTCTCTCTCTCTCTCTCTCTCTCTGCAGCCACCATTCTGCCGTCAGGTGTTGAGTAGGAGGCTTTGTGTCGTTGCTTTTAAGGGCTAGGGCAGGTGACAGGCCTTTCTTTGGACAGCTGTTGTTCAGGGTTAGACAACCTGTCCACATCTGAAGCTCAGTTCGTTGACAGCACTTAGCCAGAACTACCCAACATCCAGATTAAACGGCTACCAGAAAACCTGGGACTTTTAACTGGGACTGTTCAAGAAAAAGACGCGGATGTATCCGTTGCATTCAGTCGGGCCTCTTCTGACAGGATTTTAGGTCAAATGTTAGGTCACAAATGCCAAATTAGTTAAAGAATACATGAAACAAACAGTCTTCAGCCTGGACATTGCCCTATCTGGACATTTCATGCTGGAACTAAATATTTTGACTTGGCAAACTGGATTAGATAATACTCTTTTAATATGGCAAATAAAAACCTATATAAACCACCTCCCTCTGACCTAACTAATTAAAAAAATAATTGAGGTAGCCAAATATAACAAAAAAAAAACTCAAATGACTTGTTATCCCTCTATACCAGCGCTGCTCAATCCTGTTCCAGGAGATCAACAGGTTTTCATTCCACATTGAAATGAAGCCTACAGGGAGGTACTTTCCTGGAACAGGGTGTACCATACCTTAGTTGGCAGATGCTATGCCTGGACCATGTTATGAGACCCATACATCCAGCTCATTTGAGTGACTCAGATACTCATGCTTAACTTCTGTCTCCTCGGCCATTTTGTCCTACTTATTGTTCAGTGATGGTAGAGCCCACGACTACACCGTTATTCTTACAAATGGCTGTGCTAGGAGTCGACGACACAACCCTGCCGGCGCGCACGGCAACAAGTGGAGTGTCTGAGCTTCCTGTGTTCCTGCGGAAATTTTCTTTCGCGGTGAGATAGGCGGTCAGGAAATTAAAAACCTTGAGCGAGAAAGGGGACAGCATCATCGCAAACAGATAAAACAGGTTTATTTGAACAATGATATGAGTTTGGTGAAATAAAAAAAAAAGAAATAAAAGCAGGAAGAGTGAATGGGGGGGGATATAATTACCCTGGTCTGCTCACACGGATGGGGAATATTTGGAGGGAATAATATAATGTGCGTTGCTATGCGTCATGGGCCCGGTTGCCTGTACAGTCATACTCAAGGTGCCTGTGTTTAACTTTAAACTGGAGTGTTGGCTTAAACAACTCTTCCCTCTTTTTTTCAGATGTGCTAAATGATGCCATTTTTGACGAGGACCATGACGAAATGGTTATTGTGAAGGACATTGACATGTTCTCCATGTGTGAACACCACCTTGTTCCCATCTTTGGCCGGGTAAGACTGCACATTAGGGCCCTCATAATAAAAAATAAATAAAAAATAGAATAATCATTTCTACACACAGTGCCTTATCTTCAATGGCAAAATGTTTACTGTAACTATAAAACAACAGAGGAGACACATGTCATTCAACATTAAAAGGGGAATTACAGAGCCTTGTTCTTCAGATGTGACTTTGATTCAGTTGTACAAATTGTTCTGTTATTTGCCAAGGACAAAACAAAAGCAGATGTCTAAGAAAAACAAATGTCGAGCATACCAGTGAGTACACCTGCCAACTATGTCGGTGAAATGGCTTTCTGACAATACAAACAGCCAAGAGGGCTCCATCGGGGCAAGTACGACATATGCAAACTGCGTTAAAATTAACAGACAATTATGGGATGGCAGAGTGTAGCCTGGGTATAAAACATTGACTCTAATTGAGATATTCGCTCAGATATTCTACCACATCCTTCCTCTTCGCACTTCCTCTGTGTACAGGAAAATACCGTTAACCAGAAAGCACGGCCCTATTGCACAAGGTGACACTGTCGGTGTCTAACTTTGGCAGGTCCAAAGTTACTAAGCTCGTCAGTAAATGTATTCATCATAGCTTGATGAACAAATCTGTAGCACTTATAAGTAATATTTTTGTGTTAAAACATTGCTACAAGACCATTGTAAATCCCTTCCTATCACTGAAAAAGGCTCACTGACATGATGACTCACCCACTGCCTGTGTTTATAGTCCTTAAATTCATCTTTCAAAATATACAGTTGATGGACCCACATCCTGTACCAAAATATTGTACAGGCATACAAGCTCATCTGTTGAAAATTGGTTATAATTGCCACAGCCAATGGCTTGAGCGAGATTTCAACGTCATCGCGTTCACAGAGAAGGGGGAGGGATAAACAGCATTGTAGTTTGCGGCTGTTTGTTGCTGCAGTTCTTCTCTTGACCGTTAGAAGTCCAAAATTACATATTGTACCTTTAAACTCAGATGAACTCATTGATCGAGAGTCTGTTATTCAGTCACTAGTCCAGGTGCCCTTTTAAAAAACATGTGAGTTACCAGTCACCTGGAACCATAGCATTTCAGTCCTGATCAAAGTGAATAGGCACAGTACATGGAATGACTACTATACTTATATTCCTGCATAAGTTCTGCCATATTCTGTATATACATCTGAGCAGTATATGCATCTGAGCACTTATGACTTGCCCATATGATATGATTAGTGTGTTCTTACAAATGTGATAAATCTGGTAATTTATCCGACCCTAACTCTTTTTTTATTTGGATTGCTTGAACTATTAGCTTGACTGGCATTAGACATTAAAATCACAGTTTCGTAAAGAATGTGGATGAGAAATGATGGCAGGGTTGGGAAAACCGTGAAGAGGACGCTGATACGCCCCTGCACTAAGAGCGGCTGTAATCACGCACAGGGGAGAGAGCAGCGTGGGGCGTCAGGATTATCTAAAAAGCCTGTTGCTTTACCTCGGAGGAAACAATGGCCGGGCCTTAATTCTCGGGCTGCGCATCTCGGCGCCTTCCCCCTTACACCCACCGCTCTGCCATTTAAGGCAAAGCGGGCGGCGATCAATCTCTTTCACGGTGCCAATGGCCGCGATAATGGCACGTGCCATTGATCACGGCGGCAGAAAAGGTTCTTTTTTCTTTTTTTTCTTTTTTCTGCCATTTTTGTTTGTCGGCCGCCGTCGGGAGCGTGTCGTTTCCGCTGCTCGCCGCTGATAGCTCTCTGTTGTCACCGCCGCTCCCTTATCTGCACTCATCTATTTACCTCGCATCTCGCAGCTCCGGGAACAAGATAATGACTCACCGGTTTCTACAAAGAGCCCGTCTTTTTTTTTTTTCATTCTGTGGGTCCCTCGCTCCCGTGTCCTTTGGGCCTGTAATAACGCACAAACCGGCTGCCGTCTGTCTGTCACCAGCTCCGACCCCACGGACATGAACCGGCACCGCCAGGCTCACGGTTTTATTGCTCTTTCATACACCTCCCCACAAATGAAAAGTCCAGTTCAGTTTGACCAAACGTGGTTTTGGCCCTTCATCTTATCGAACACCGTAGCTCGACAACAATTTTACCTTTTGTCTCCACTCTCTCTGCCCCCCAATCAACTCTTTGTTGACTCTGTTGAATTCTGTTGAAGAATTGACTGACAATTTGGTATAGATCAGCGTCCATTTTGTATTTGCGGTGACTAGACGGCAGGCTGTCCGGATGAGGAGAGTTCATCGGCTCACCGAAGAGAAGTGGCCGGATCGATGGAGGAGAAGGAGAGTAGCGGCAGTACGTGGCTGCCCTTTCTCCGAGCCTGTTTCATCAAATTGTTGCTGACATTTGAATAGCGAGGGAGTGCGGTGCTGGAGGGGGTTTGGAGGGGAGCGGGGGGGAGGGCGGGCATCGCGCTGTGAGCGAGGCGGTCAGCCCTGGCGGCTGAGCTCACGCAGGGCTCCTACCAGCTGCTGCTCCTCCAGCCTCTCAACCTCCAGCTGCCTTTCATTTGTAAATTTGTTCCTCGCGAACGCGTGACTAAATCCTCCACCGCTGCCGCCGGGCCGCAAGCCTCTCTGTAGATTACGGCATTAGACGGGGCTTGTTTCCGGCGCTTCGCATGGAGCATGCGGTAACAGCAAGGTCCGATGCCTTTGGCAGATAAGGCGAGGCGAATTGAGAAACATACATAAAGCCTCGACCAGCGATCTGGATCTGTCAGCCATGTTAGGTTCATAGGACCTCTATACACAGGACTGCTGAGAGTCAGCCCTGCTGAAAACAACAGCTCAAGCTAGGTTTTGAAACAGCTGGTAGCTGGTTGACCCAGTTTAAATCAGCTCCATACTCAACATGGTTTGACCCGCTCAAGCTATGTTTTGAAACTGCTGATAGCTGTTCGGTTCAAGCTGGCCATAGCTGGATTTAACACCAGGGAAATGCTCCACATCTTGGAGTCTCAATGGTTTTTGGTGTAGTTTGAGAGGATATCTGTGCGCAACACCAGCTCATTCCTCTCGCTTTTTAGCACAACGATAGGCTGAGTATTCCCCTTGAGCATCGTCGCTTGTTTGCCACGCATCAGTCAAATATTTAGCACACAGAGAGGTGATCGGTCTCAGCAGGCTTGTCAAGTAAATGAGACTGGCCTCTACTCAGCCTGTACCCGCCCCTGACCTCACCTAATACCCACCTCTTCACCCCCCACTGATTAACACCTCATAGCCTGCGACCTCCAGCTTCCAACTCTGGAGGAAGTGCAATATGAGGTCCATTGCAATGTGAACCATATCTGTCACATTACATCTGCTTCACGGTTTACAGTATATGTTGCCTGGTGGTTGCCAAGGAGACCTGTGGTGAAAATTAGACAGCTTCATTGGATCGGCATCATCTCTACTCCATGCCAATACATGGAATAGCATTTTTAAGAGTATAAGCATTTGTAATGTGCAGACAGCACTTCAGTGACCCTATGGTACTGTGTATCCTCACTTAACATCAGTATGTCAGCTGTAGGAATTTGGCCCTTGTAGTTTGTAGATGTAGCTTGTAGTTCCAAAGGTTAGATCAATAACAACTTATCAACAGAGCAAAAACAGTATGAAACCCAGGGTAAAAACAAGACAGCCAATTACAACAGTGTTGTTGAAGCACCAGCTTTATACCCCTTTCCCAGAACAAAATGTACCAATAAGGTGGCAAGTAAGCAATAGACAAAGGTCATTGTCACCTAGGTATGCATCTCTTCTCCCTTCTGGTAGTCTCCTGAAACAGCCAAGTTTGTACTTTCACATCTTCAGCAGGTCTATCTCAAATTAACACGGTCATCTCTGTATGTGTGTCTACCTCCTATATGGTTTTGGTAGGCCATCAACCACCCCCGTTTGAACAATTCATGTCTCCAGCAAGTGTATTTCAGTTCAAGTCAACATCCTGACATCCCAAGGCAGATTGCCTTGGACCAAAATTCCCTACACTGGCTAAAATTTATTGCTACAAAATTATTGAAATAAAATGCTTTGTACTGATCTGTGATCTTTCAAAATAATGGCTAAACTCATGTTTGGAAATTTGTATTCAGCCATCAATTTTTGTGTGCTTGACACGGGCTGATTTCTTTTGAAAATCCCCTTTAAAGGCAGCGTCCATGTCAGCTGGCATTGATCTATGATAGCTATTATGGAGTGAAAAGGTTTTCTCGAGTACCAATCTCTTCACAAAGCCATTGTTTATCAGCAAATGGTATTCCAATCTAATCAGTATTGTCTACCGTGAGCTGCTATGTCACGCTCCAATATTGGAGGAGGCAAGCAAATACACAACATCTAAATTCAGGCAGAAATGATTTACTAAAAAAACTGATTTGCTTGTATCAAAATTTCATGAAGCAGAGGCTACGCCAGCAATTACGCTATCTTTCATTCATGACTGCCTTCCATTCATGACTGCCAGAGAAAACATATTTATTAATTTATGTTGCTGTACACTGTTACCCAATGAGTCCCCTTGTCTGTGTTTCTGTCTGCCATAGGTACACATCGGTTACCTTCCCAACAAGAGGGTTCTGGGGCTCAGTAAACTGGCCAGGTGAGTGAAGTAGCAAAAATGTGTGCATTTGGATCGAGAGAAGCGTCGAACCTTGAACTGGGTGGTATATAAATAACGTCTTTAAAACGCAAAAGCACAATGTTGTGCACCCTCGCCTGAGCTTGTGGCTTTGAATCCAGCCGGAAACATGTGTGTTGCTATTTTAGTCATGGAATGTTAAAAGAAATCACTGAAGCCGTACTACACACATGCAAACTATTAATAAAGACAAGATTAATGCTATTGCTTCATATAATTTATGTGGCCAGTATGTATTATCTTTTCACATGGAATACAACCCTGCAATCATATTATTTCATTATTTCGTATAGCTACAGTAGCATGATTAGAAATGAGGACAAAACTAAATTTGTACACCTAGTAAACCAGATAAAACTTTCGGAGTCTGCTTCACAAAACAGCTCAATATCATAATGCTTGGGCCTACAGAAGTGTTCATTATTTAATCTCCTAGTGGTTATTTTGACATTAAACACGGTCGAGTGTGTTTTGATTCATCTCGTGTATCTGGCTCTGCGGTCCTTGTTTGTGGACCAGGTCTGACCACTGCTCTGGTGTTGTTAACAGAATGAGCAGCTACATGAAATTGACTCTAAGCAGATTACCTGTAATGTGTAGGTGCGAAGGGACACTGATCCTGTCTGACCTGAATACATGGCTTAGCCCTTTCCAGCAATGAAGATGCGGCACCTAACCTCCCGTGAAGGAAAAGCACAACACCACTCCAAAGCCATTGCAAGAATATAGACAAAGCAAGCATACTTGCGTGTTGCTATTTTTTGGACACTTATGGTTATCATTCATGTTAAATGGAACATAGGAGCTTGGCGCACGCACACACACACACACACACACACACACACACACACACACTGACACACACACCCACAAACACACACACCCACACACATACACAGCTGCACACTCCAGCAAAATATCTCTCAAAGTCACTATGACTGCACTGGACTTCACAGTACAACTGCACTGCTGAAATCAACAGTTAGTATAATGCTTAAAACGCTTGATAGGAGGATTGTATCTGGCCACAGCTGAGTGACACTGCCTGTCATGGCTGTTAACTGAGCAATTTTACTTCCAGAAAGGACTGGAAATGTACTTATCAGTGCCCTTGAAGTTGGCCCTGAACCGCAAATCTCAGGGCAAAAATAAGAAAATTGGACCACTTTGAAGAGAAAACTGATGAATTAATCTCCCAGCTAAAAAAGAAGAAGCTTTTTTTAAACCTTAAAGTAGCCTGTAATCTTCTTGTTCTGTGACATTTACTGGCTTGTGAGCAGAGCTGACCCCTTGTAGAGCTGGAGCAAAAAGAGAGATGGTCACTGATCTAAACTGAAAAGAGTAAACAGCCACAGGTTGACAGATATGGTAGCAGTTTCGGGCGATTCTGTTACGAACCTGTGCTCACAAGCATACTCCTTCACATCGAGAGGCCTTTGATCTGCTATGCATTCATATTACCTCAGAATATCCCTGGCTTGAGGAGATAATGGGGTTTTCAGCATCCTGTATACTAAATGGCAAATGGACTTACACATTGCACATACATCTATATGCATATAGCACTTTTTATCTAAAACACTTTACAATTGATGCCTCTCATTCACCCATGCACACACGCACACCAACTGCGACTGGCTGCCATGCAATACATTACATTATTGGCATTTGGCAGACGCTCTTATCCAGAGCGACGTACAGTTGATTAGACTAAGCAGGAGACAATCCTCCCCTGGAGCAATGCAGGGTTAAGGGCCTTGCTCAAGGGCTGTGCGGATCTTATTGTGGCTACACCGGGAGTAGAACCACCGACCTGCGTGTCCCAGTAATTTACCTTAACCATTATGCTACAGGCCACCCCATGCAAGGCACCAACCTGCTCATTGGGAACAATTGGTGGTTAGGTGTGTTGTTCAGGGACACTTTGACACAGCCGGGAGGTGGGGGAGAGAATTGAACTACCAGACGACTGCTCTTACCTGCCAAGCTGCCCCAACATTAGCTCAGCTCAGTATACTACCAGCTCTGCAGAACACCAGCGCCTGTGTATGAGGATCACTTCATCAGCGCACTTACAAACCACTACTACACTAAGAAGCATTGTTTTAACCTGGATATCTTCTTAAGCCTCTGTGTACTTGGTTTAAATCCATGGTCTCAGGTAATTGAGCGCTGTTCTAAACGCTGTTTCTGTCTCTTCCAGGATTGTTGAAATCTACAGCAGGAGATTACAAGGTACCATTTCACCTCACACTCTATATAATGAGCTCATCAGGACCTCAGATGAGCTGTGGATGTTATGGCTGGCGCACAGTGACTGACTAATTGAATGACATACATATTCAAGCATTCAATTACCCTCAACGTGAGCTACATAAGCCATAAGCATTTATGCCACTGTTTGTGGACATTGTGAACGCTCAATATTCTGTCTCTCTCTCTCTCTGTCTCTCTGTCTCTCTCTCTCTCTCTGTCTGTCTCTCTCTCTCTCTCTCTCTCTCTCTCTCTCTCTCTCTCTCTCTCTCTCTCTCTCTCTCTCTCTCTCTCTCTCTCTCTTGCTCCCTCCCACCCCAGTTCAGGAAAGGTTGACTAAACAGATTGCTGTGGCCATCACCGAGGCCTTGAAGCCTGCTGGAGTCGGTGTTGTTGTCGAAGCCACGTATGTATTTTTGTCCCTTCAAACTTTTTCCTAACCATTAAACATTTTAGCTAATCAAGTCAGCCATTTACCACCTCCAACTGTTACCGTTCCGAATGTCTAAACTAGTAGAACATTGATTAACATCTTTTCCATCAGCACTTTGTGTTTGACACCTTGTCTGTGCTCCGTAGTCACATGTGCATGGTGATGAGAGGGGTACAGAAGATGAACAGCAAGACGGTGACCAGCACCATGCTGGGGGTGTTCCGCGAGGACCCCAAAACACGGGACGAGTTCCTCACCCTCATCAGGAGCTGAAGGGTCCCCCTGGGGTCCCCTGCCTCTCTGTGCTCAACGTCCTGCCTAACCCCTCTCCCTGAGAAACACATCACCGGTTCTGCTCATTGTAACCCACCAGTCACCGTATTTGCCAATGCCCATGCTTCTCTTTTTCCTGGTTTAAAGTGTAAAGCCTCCTGGAATAAATGTACCAGACCGTGTTCATCAGTAAGGTTGTTGAAATTGTAATACGTGAGAAAAATCTGGAGAAAAAAAAATTAGTGGGCAGAAATATGGGTAAAATGGTTGTACCTGGACAGCCTTCGTTTTAACTCTAAAGCGCACTTTTAAAAGTTAATGAATTGTGTACATCTTGAATCTTCACGTTCCACGTACAAAGACCTCATTTTATATGTAGCTTTTTTCAGAAGATGACAGTTAATAGAAATAATTAGTGCCAATTCAAACGCCATTTAATTTAATTGAGTTATGAGTTACTTCATAATGAGAATTACTTGTTCTTGGAATTTTTAAGCAGGAAAATACAAGGTGATTACCTAAACAAATATAAATATGAATTGCCTATCTATTAGTTAAATATAGGCAAAGATATTATAGTTTTAGCTTTCTAATGTCCCCATTCATTTAACAAAATGTACTGTCCCTTATGCGCCCCCCAGCGAGCCCCCCAAGATTTATTGCAAGTGTTCTGCAGATATTTGTCCAACAAATCATTTGCTCTATGTTTGCCATTGACCCAAACTGTACTAAGCATATACTATCTAGAAAAGCCCAGTGACAAGATTTTATTATTGAAATGTCCTTTCACACAAGGATACATCCTCTCATCTATACTCAGTGAGCATGTTTTTAGGTATTTATTACACATATTTTTTAACTTACTGGTCTTCTGCTGCTGTAGCCTATCCACTTAAGAGGTTTGACACGTTGTGTGATCAGAAATGTAACCACTGTTGTAATGTGTGGTTATTTGCGTTACTGTCACCTTCCTGTCAGCTTTGACCAGTCTGGCCCTTCTCCTCTGACCTCTCTCATTAACAACACATTCTTGCCCGCAGAACTGCTACTAATTGGATGTTTTTTGTTTTTCGCATCATTCTCTGCAACCTCTAGGGAGTGTAAAAATTCCAGGAGATCAGCACTTTCTGAGATATTCAAACCACCCTATCTGGCACCAGCAATCATTCCACAGTCAAAGACATTTAGATCACAGTTCTTTGTTCTTTGCCATTCTGGCATTTGGTCAAAAAAACAGCTGATCATGTCTGCATGCTTTTTTGTTGCCACATGATTGGTTGATTAAATATTTACATTAACAAGTTGGTGTACAGGTGTACCTAATAAAGTGCTCACTGAGTGTATTTGCCATTTCCAAACTTAAAGAGATTTCAACAGCATAGTCCTTGAGTTATAGGCTTTTTGGTTGAAGTGTGTAAGGTTTCATACAAATTAGGTTTCAAGTGTTTATACATAATGAATCACTTACAGATCATATTATGTGTCCTATTCACAAAACAAGATGGCTTCCGGAAAGGGAAACAATTGCTGTAAAACAATTGCTGTTGCTATATGCTATAACTGTGTAGTGTTTGTGGGGAAAAAAAGGACCAAAGTAGTTTTGTTGTTAGGAAACAGTTGTAAAACATTTATACTATTAATAATTTTGCTGTATAACTATGTAATTATGAAGAAATATAAACATATGGTACATTTGTACCAATATGGCTGAATTTCAATAATTCAGCATTGTTGCTTTGTGACAATTTACAAGTAAAACAATGTGAACATACAGAAATGAAAATATGTTACTTTTCCACGCCAGCATATTGGCGTTGGTTGCCGGTGGAGTGGAAATAAATGTTCTCAAGGGCAGGTGTTCGCAACGCCGTGTCCTTTCTGAAGAGAAATGTGATGACTGATGTGACGAGTGATCTTCAGTTGCTGTATTTCCCCCTTAAAGGTGTACGTATTTCCGCCTACCAAGGGGACAGTCTTGACAGAGCAATGATACTTTTGCCGTTTAATAGTTTGTGGGCGTCTGTGTGTAAGTCTGTAAATTGAGTGTTTCGGGGGGGTGCTCAGGGACCGAGCCCTGTATATTTTAGATTTAACTCTGCCTTAAATAGTCTGATTCCAATCCAGACGATGAAGATGATTCTATCGTTTACCTAGGAACGTTCATTTCAAATAGGTTACAGATTTTAAAGAAATAAATGAAAAGTCAGTGACCTTAACTGACAGACAGAGGGCCTTCTGCTGTAATTTATACTGAGGATGGGAAGACAGGACTGATAGCCTGAGAGGTCTTGTTATGTTGCCTTTTTTAAAAGAGGGGACCCCCCCCCCCCCCTCACTGTTCCTCACTCTTATTCCCCAGGAATTGACTTTATGGTATATATTATTAGAGTATTATTATTTTAAGAAGAAAAGACAAGAATAAAATTGTATGTGTGCACGAGTGGTATGTTGTCTTTTTTGATCTACAACGTAAGGGCTTCAACAACAGCCTGTGGCTGAAAAATCCTTTTGGTGTATTTTGTCATTTTTATAGGTGCAACGTGTTCTTCTGGTGAATATCAAAGCTGTAGGAAGCACTCGATCGTGGCTGGGGTCTGCAACATCTGTGCATGCTGGTTTTCATTCCAACCACAATTGAAATCCCAGAATTTTTTTATCAGTGTCTTAATTCTG
Source organism: Conger conger (assembly GCF_963514075.1). Lineage (NCBI taxonomy): Eukaryota > Metazoa > Chordata > Actinopteri > Anguilliformes > Congridae > Conger > Conger conger. The sequence goes on from NC_083760.1 coordinate 11,944,325, forward strand.
CTTGATTATGTGATTTTCATGTTTAGAGAGATTATTTACCCTGTTAAGCCACATTGCGTCATAAATAGCACTGCATGCCATGAGGAACACAAGTCCCAAGTTCACCTGATTGTTTGGACAGCCCTGGTCTAAACTCTCATTAAGAATCGTATCAGTGCTGTGCTCTCCAATCAGACTACAGCTCAGTACATCATCATTTAGAAATTAAATGGCTTCAAACTAAACTGTTTTGAATTGAAATCGGCCCAATATGGGTTTGCATTGACTACACTTTATTCCAGCTGCCGCTGGCGAACGTGAAGTGGAAAATGTGTTTTTAAAGGAACAGCCACCGGCCACGTCGCATTTCTTTAGAAAATCTAACACGATTAAGTAGTAATCTCTTACATATCACAGATGCGAATAAACCTTAGAGCAACGCTTACTGTTAATGGCCGATTCATATTTAAGATGAATGAACACGTCACGACACTCGAGGACTGTATTTTATATGGAAGGGCATATCTACATACGTACACTAGTGACTGCCAGGGCCAAACATCAGATATCAGGTGACAAGGTAGTTATAACTTGCTTCAAATATGCGAAGAGGAAACAGAAATCCAGGCCTTAAAAACAGCCAATCAGGAAGTGGCGTTTTAAATTATATAGAGCGGTTAATTACAGTGTGAATGAGCAAAAATAGGTTTTGAGACGATGTGCAGGTGTTTTTAAAACAGGTGTTCTTTCCAGCATTTTGCAACTGTGGCTATGCTATCAAATGCTTTACATTACATTACAGTTATTTAGGTGACGCTTCTATCCTAAGTGACTTACAGTTGACGACACATTTTGGTTTAAGGTCATGACAGAGGTTTGAGATTAGAGTTTGATACATTGATCACAGGTATGCAAATGAACACACTTTTGAGTCTGTTTAAATGTTATTCTTTAATACTTTTTTGTCTGTGGTTGTCACATAGACGTCAAGCGCTCAACACAGACCCCCAAAAAACATTCATTCACATTTCAATCACACACCACATACACACAATCAAAACCTATACATCATTCTCTCTCTCTCCCCCAAGAGTATTCCAAATACACAAATGCAATGGCGGAAATCCCATAGGAACATTGGGGGCTTGAGAGAATACCAGGGTGCGACAACTGTGAAATTTAACTGTTGATTTGCGTATGAAATTAGATCCAACACCGACAGAGCGGAATTCCTGGAATTTTCTGGTCTGAAACAAATTGGCTTTCCAAGAACACGAATATAAAATAAAATAAAAACTTACGTACAAAGTCTGTTGGTGTACATGAAGGGCTAACAGTTCAAAAATAGCAACCGCGAATAGAACCGGCGGACTTTTCTTTCCCCTGATTTAAACGGGTCGCAGGCCAGGAAAGCAGACCACACAGCGTTGCAGCATACTGGTACACTCTTTTGAGAAGATGTATGTACAAAGTTATGGAGACACATACAAGCATTCATACATATATGTACATCTGTTTGTGTTGCAGACAGATATGTTCATGACATCATCAGCACTGAGTACCTTCAGAGTACGGTAACATCAATAAGCTGACAGCACCGTCAGCAAGAGGAAGTGTTCAAATTTTTGCCTGTAACAGTTTGGTAGATGTCATCAAATGCCTTTTATGCATTATGCATGATTCTGCTACTGCCACCACCTACACCGCTGTTATCACCAGTTTTTGCATTATTTTCAAAGTCCATACAAAATCATTTACATAATGGGTAAATGTCTGAGTACAAAAAAGGCACTGCCATTTGTTATTCTAGATATGACTTTCCAGCCTTTAGCATGCATTTCTAAAATATAAATTACATTTTTTTAACTTTTTAATTTTTTTTTTTTTGCCATTTTTTGTCTTTTACTTTTTCGAAACATACAATATTTTTTTCTCAAATATATATGCAAGCCTGCAGTCAATACAGGACATCGGCTCTTGAGATTACCCAAAAAAAAAAAAAAAAAAAAAAAAAGGCGCACAGTAAAGCGGCAATATATCATTACAGTATGAACGCTAGGTTTGCAGAAGTGTCACTGTATAATGATGCAAACAGTTGTGCAGAGCCTACAAACCATACAGAGTAAAAGAATAAAGGCTTTTTAAAAACAAACAAAACAAATGATATAATCTTAATTTACATTAAAAAAAAAAAAAAAAGAATTTGGAATATCAAGGTAGCATTATGCTGTTAATACTGCAAGTTTACAGTCACACTCATATCTGTAACCCCTCGAACTGAACGCGTTATTAGAGTCCCTTATAGAGGAGCCGCCTCTTTCCCACGGAGGCCTCAGATTCCCACGGACGCGCCGGCCTCTCGCATCTTTGCAGTCTAAAAACTGTCGCGTTACTGTCCTCCACATCGTAACCTCGCCAGAGCCAGCTTCCGATCCGTCTCCAACAGCCACTGCCGAGTTGCCACTGTCGTGACCTGTCGCCACTTCCTCATTCGTTCTCCATTGTTCCAGGCGTTGGGATCGTCAAACTTGATTAAAAAGCACTTTTCCGTCATTGGCTATGTGGACGCCGCGTTAGGAACACAGAAAGGCTTTGCCGGTCCTTGCTCATTTAACACATGACTTGCCACGCAGTCTTAAACAGAGGTGCGGAAAGTGCCGCTTCTCTCTTAAAGCCGCCATCTTCAGTACGCTCTCCGACCCCTCCCTGTCTCTCAGACAGACTCATTAGGAAATCTGATCCTGCTCTCACTATAACATGCATTCTAGGCCCTGGGATTTTGGGATATAAGTATCAATAAAATACACAGAAACACAAAAATACCCCTAGAAAAACTGATATGTCTTTTTCTTACTATCAAAGAAAATAGGCGATTATATTTCAAAATAAACAAACAAACAAAAAATAACTATGTTAATATTTGAGATGTACTTATGGTCACCAGCCATAGCAAGTTAATACATACAGTATCTTAAATAATACATCTAAATAATGAATACAATAATCACCTCTGCAACAGTAATATAAAAAAGAATAAATAATGCTCTGAATCTGCAAATAGTATTCATTCATATGGCAGTGACATTAAGTGGCTTTAATTCAAATTAAAATCTATTTAGGAAGCAACTGCGTAAAAAACAAAAAAAAAAAACAAAAAAAAAAACACTATTTAATGCCACTTAATGTTTACTAGCTATACCACTTTTGCTGCTGACCAAGTTAACATGCGTTATACAATTTTGTGTCACCAAGCTGCATGGCACTGGGGGGGAGGGGGGGTGTTGGGTTGTGAAATATCCTCCCATCTCTTACAAGAACCTTGATGAAAGTTGCGACCAAAGAAAACTGAAAATCGCAAACTGTTCATCTCTCGATGTCTCTCCTGTCCGACACAGCCAAAAGTAGTGTTCCAGCTCTACCCTTTATCTCAATGCGGACTGCGTATGTGATATTTCCCATGGTAAGGCGCAACAAGATATGCGCTGCGTGGGGTGTTGGGGCTTTTCCCAGTAAGATCTGTCATAGGCCTACACAGCACCTCCATTGTACATGTCATATGGCCTACAGCTTCTCCTGGTCTCCCACACCCTCATACTTTAATTTTCATTTCCACCGCGGTTTGACTCCTTTGGCTGCAGGTCTTTGGACTCTGGCTGAAGGGAACGGCCGTGAAGGAGCACCCTCCTCTAAGAGCGGGTGGAAAAACCCCAGGGGCACGTCCCAATATCCTTAAAATGTACCCTCCTTTCCTCCTCCACTACCTCGTCTCCTATCCGGAGGCATGGGGGGGCAGGAGACGAAGGAGGATATATTTTCGGGAGTTTGTGTGGGGGATTGGGAAGCAGCCCTAGAAGCTGGGCAGGGTGGGAGGTGAAAGGTCAATGGGGAGGGTTCGTTCAGGCCGAAACCGCGAACTCGCGCAGGATATCATCAGCGTCGCTAGAGAGTGCGTCACCAGCCACAGACACAGGCGTCAAAGCAGCTCATCTCCCACCGTCCCTAACCTCCAGACAACACCAGTCTGTTACCATTCACTGACTGCGATATTTCCACTCGAATATCAGTGCATCAAGTGCATGGAAAAAAAAAAAAATACACTTTTAAGCACAGACTTTAAACACAAAATCGCACTGTCCAAAAGAGGACATTGAATTAATGTATAAGAAACAACCAGCAAAATTGTTTAACTTGCAAGTACAAACCCTTTCCAGATAGCAAACAGAAATCTGTAATTCTTAAGTGTGAAAGCAATGCAGCTGCTGTTCAAAGTGACAACATATACAAAACTGTAGAGCTTATCGTAAAATAAAATAAAAACCTTTAATAATACAAGGCTATTTCTATTTCAATAAAATTGACTAATGCTTTGAATTAAGACAAAACTGGCAATGAAAAGAACACAAGTCAAGCTTTATTTCTAAAGGCTGTAAAATAATTCGTAAGAAATGTGCAACTGCACTATACTGTATTTGGCCACCAGGTGGAACTAAAAACTAATGTTAACAGCGACGGTGAAACTATTTACACAATTTCATTGAAGCTGTAAAAATCTGACTTCTGTGATGCTGGAATACAAATAAAAGAAAAAAAACAAAAAAACATTCTTAGCATCTCAGCATCACGTCAATCAGCCTACATAGCACTTCTCCCATCTGTAATTTCTCACGTGAGAATATTAAACCATTTATTTGCCCCAATGCAATCAGCAAAGATTCATTACAGTAACGTGCCTCACATCCGCCTAGAACTGCTCTACTCAACATAACGCGTACCAACTAAAAATCCCTCTAGTCACAGACACCAACTACTCTCCCTTGCATATCCTCTAAAAACGCCCAAGTCTCACCTCCTGCACCAGAACTCCATATAACTGAAGGATTGCATAGCCTTGCAACATTTAGATGACTGCAGCAAATGTTAAGAGACAATCCAGTCCTGGTTCTCCAGCAAGTATAGCAAGTATACAGCGGATATACAGAACTAAAGCACCTATGGAAAAAAACAAGCATTTCAGGACTATTTTCTAAAGGTGTAGACCTGCTAGTAGCTTAACAAAAATTTGTCCTGAAACCACTCTCCTTGCCCTTCTGATTCCGGAACTTAAATGTGCTTATGACTACAGACCAAAATCCTTGTTCTGGACAAAAATATAGCCTCAGTATTCTTTCTTTTCACATCCTCCTGACCTCCTCCGCACTCTTTAACTTCTCTTTTCCCCTCTTCCTCCTCCTTCATCCTCCTCCTAACCCTCTTTCACGGACTTCCCATTGACCCCCGCAACATGAAACTTATCTCTCAGCTTCTCCGCTGGCAGGCAAAACACACATGTAAACTATGGCGATAGCTAACGTAAGAAAAATAAAGAAGCCATGAGCACATACCATGCCAATGCTTAGAAAAATTATAACATTCATACCTGAAATGTATGTTTCGGTACCCTCAATAGTAGCATTTTATGTAAACAATACATACATGTATGACTGGTATTTTATCCCAATCGTCTGTACAAAGCGAAGTTTCTCCCAAACTGTTCTTCCTCAAAAAGGCAAATGAACAATCGACAAACCAAACAAACTAAGCGCTTTCGTGGAATCTGTCTGTCTGTTTGTTTGTTTGTTGATTGTTAGTACGTTTGTTTTTTGTTACGAGAGGGTAGCTCCATTATGTCGTGACGGGCATGGTCAAGGGCGAGCCCAGTCGAGGAGCACTGCTGTGTGATTTGGGGGGGGGGGGGTCACCGCAGCCCTGTCGCCCCCCCGCTCTCTGGCCGGAGCGACCGAGCGCTCGCGGGACTTAGCCTCTGTGCTCAAGGTAGCTTCCACAAAGACCCTGTGACAGCTCTTTGGGAGGAGGCTTTTCTTTGGTTTCTCTTTCCTCAAACACAGTCCTGTTTACGGCCAGGGGCCTTTCCTTTTCTCCCGCGTATTCTCTGGGTGTCTCTTTTTCTCTCCTTTTTTTTTTCTTTTTCTAAACCCCTGATACTTGTAAACATGTCTTCTTAGTGTTTTTGTTTCAGTCACTAAAAATAGCGGGCGAGTGTTACATAGTTATGAAACGGGCCCATGTGGGGCCTTGTTGTGAAATGGCGAAAAGCTTTTTTTTTTTGGGGGGTGCCCCCTCCACCCCTCTCCTGCGGTTGGCTGCTTGGGAACAGAGGGGCGGGCGGGAGGACCCTCGTGACCTCGGGGTGACCTTTCCCCTGGTCTCCAGCCAGCCGTCTCTCCCCAGGTCTCTCCCCAATCCAGGCTCAGATCGTTGATGTCCGGTCAACTCCGTCTGGACCGAAGGGGGAAAAAATGGCAAAAATGAAAATAATAAATTCTATTGAAGCAAAGGGGCACCATGACATGAACACTGGGGTAGTCTGATGAACAGCTGAGGAAAGTAGTCTCTCGCACCCCTTCTCGCTCTCACTCACTGGTTTTTAACATGGGCAGATGAGGACCATCAATTACGATCTGGGATCCCAAAACAGGAAATAATCCTTCTCATTAAAGTAAAACAGCACCTGAAAATGTTATTCAAGTAATGCAAGAATGTTCTTGGGTTCCTGGAACCTGAATAAGAACCTAGATCAACACGTTGAGACTGTTTACCCTACACCACCAGTGCCCAGAGCAGAAGGGGAATTATTCAAAAGACTCTATGATGGAAATACCAACAGAAGTAGGGCCAGTTTCCTGTATGGAGAGAGAACCTGGAGGACTGCGGGCAATATGTGTTTCTGTAGGGGTGTGTGTGTGTGTGTATATGTGTGTGTGTGTGTGTGTGTGTTCGGGGGTGTTGGATTTGTGAGTGCTGGGGTGGGGTGGGGGTAATATGTGTAATGTGTGTGTGTGTGTTGGGGGGTGTAGGATTTGTGAGTAGATGGGGTGGGGTGGGACAGACTAGGGTGGGGTTAATATGTGTAATGTGTGCGCGTGTGTGTGAGTGCGTGTGTGTGTGCATGTGTGCATATGAGTGTGTGTGTGTGTGTGTGTTGGGGAGGTGTGTCTCATACAGGGTGTAGGATTTGTGAGGTGGACGGGGTGGGGGTAACCTGTGTAATGTGTGCGTGTACGTGTGTTGGGGAGGTGTGTCTCATACGTGGAGTAGGATTTGTGAGTGGACGGGGTGGGGTGGGACAGAGTGGGGTGGGGTGGGACGGGGCGGTTTCGGGGTTCGGGGAAACCCATGGCACAGGAACACTGCGCGTCTGTTGGACGCAGCCAGGGGCAGGACGTAGGCCTCTGTCTGGTCTGGCATTCCTGAACGCACCGCAGTCCTGCCCGCCTGCAGCCCCGCCCCTGTCCCGCTCACACAAAGCTGTGCTTGTCCCGCGGCCCGCTCCGAAAACTGAGAGGTACTGTCTCTCCGCGGCCCGACAGAGGGGGAGAAAAACCCCTCTTTATTCAAAGGGAAACTCGCACTTCACACGGGAACGCTTACCCATTTTATCCTTCCTCTTTATAACACGCACATTCGACGCGCCTTCACGCCCAGTTTGGAGCGAAAAAAGGTTTACTTTTAGGAAAATTGAGGTCAAAGTCTGCTGCGTCTGCCCTTTCGAGCAGCGCTGTTGTTTTCTGTGGGAGGGGAACCGTTCTGATGAGTGGTCACTCTCTTCCTGCACGTCACGTACGTCCCAAAATGGAATGTTCAGGCGAAAGACAACCGACGGCACATTCAGCTGAGATCTCCCCCCACGTTTTCATTGTATGTCGCCCCCTCAGCTAAAAACGAGTTACTGCAGCTGCAGTTTCTCTCTCGGACTGAAGAGGGCGCTTACCTCCCAAAGCGTGCTCGGTCATGCTCAGACACAGAGACTCCAGACGGTTGTTGATGTCTGGTTCAGTCACGGCCACCTGTAAATCTGCAGATTTAAACACAAACAAAAGCGTTGTGATAACAGCAGCCACGCTTTATTCCACGGAAGTATTAGCAGCACAGAGGAACACGATAAAGTACATAACCTTACGCTCTGGAGTAAACAGATTAACACATTATTTAAAAAACTCTGGATGTGCAATTCTGCAGTTTACATGGGAATTATTGTGCATTTGCATAGTTGGGACGCAAAGGAATCTCTACTATTTGATGAATCTCACACTAACGGATGAATATCATCTTGAAATTCTGACATATTTACTTCTGACAATGGCCTTCATTCAAGCTTTTTTTTGGTGCGAAAACTAATCAGATTAAAGTGTTCAGCTGCTGAATGATTTCAACGGCATTCTCCCAACTCGACAAACACTAGAGATGCTCCGCTTTCAAACACAGTTACCACTCCACAACACTCGAGGGACGGCTCTCTCTCTGTCTCTCTCTCCTGCTTTCTGTGGTCTTTCTATTTCTCTCGCCTTCTCTTTCACTTTCTCTTGTTTCTCTCTCTCCTGCACTCTCTCTTTTGCTGTATCTCCCCTCCACCCCCCCTCTCTCTCTCCTGTGCTCTCTTTTTCTCTCTTTCCCCTCCACCCCCCCCCTCTCCTGCCCCCCCCCACTCTCCTGCCCCCCCCCACACTCTCCCTCTCTTTGCTGCGGCTTTAAGCGGTCTTGCCTTTAGCTGAGTCAACAGGCTGGGCTCTGAGCAGCTCTTGTGGGGACGGAAGAGCTGAGTTAGGCTCTCGCTGCCTGGATGGCACAGTCAACCTGCTATTTATAGGCACAAAAATCCGGCCCCCGACCTACCCTCCCCCCCTTGTCACTAGTGATGCCTGTGATTTAATCAATTCATTACTCTGACCAGTGTCAGGGGGCTGTGGGGGGGGGGTACGGGCTTTACTGTTACATTCACTGGCCGGAGTCCATCTCCAGCAACCCCCCCCCCCCCCCCCCCCCACTGCATACTGTACACTGTGGCAATGACTCTGCAGCTCTCTCCACAGAGGGGGGGGTGGAGGGAGGGGGACGAAGAAAGAGAGTGCCAGGACGCCCCGGCACCCGGAAACAAAGACACTCATTGTGGCCGCCGTCCCCAAACTCTTCCCTCCTTTGCTCTCTCACCCCGTTCCTCTCTTTCTCTCCCTCTCGGTTTCTCTCACACGGTTGGATTCTCTTCCTCCTCCAGTTTTGGGGGGGGCAGAGCTTTTGTTCTCACAGAAAGAAGGCCCCTGTCACAAATCCCTGCCCGCACGCTCATATCAACATCGGCCAGTCAGAAGTGACAGACATGACCAGCTCCCATTCACAGGAAAAGCAGCACATCTTTATACAGTAACACACTAGCTACTGTATGCCCATTCAGCAGGCTTAACCAGAGAGCCTTACAGTGAATGAGAACATGAGAGCATCCTACCAAGTGTGAGTGTGCGCAACATTCCCAGATCAGGCTAACAACATTCCCAGATCAGGCTAACAACATTCCCAGACCAGTGAGTGCAAGTGTAAGTTAACTAATTCTGACCTAGAACCAGATTCGCTGTCACGAGGGGACAACCGGGTATATTTCCCTGGGCCCTGGAGGAAGCAGTGGGCCCCAATGGTCTGTGAAACCTGTGGTAAATATTGTCCCAAGCTCAGGAATAATATAATAATGTCATTTTCCGGTGCTGTACACAATTCTACCTTTACACCATGCTGGCCAGCAGAGTTTGGGCTCTATAGTTGGGTTCCTCCTGAGATTTCATCCCCTTGGGGAGTCGGTATCACCACCATTTCAGGGGTTTTCTCCCCACTGCGGAGATTTTCATCTCATATGCTCGCTATTTAGAAGTTCAGGTCTGGTTTTAGCCTTAGCTTTTTTTTTTGCCTGTTCCAACGTCTGTGCTAAGCTTTTTCATTTCCATTCTCCATTCCCCTTTCCCAACTCACTTCCCCTATCCCTCTTCCAGTTACGGTCTGACCTAGACCATGTCATAACAGATACACATACAGTAAAAAACACTGATTTGAGGATGTCAGTAATTCTCGGCCTCCATTTTGTTTCGGTTTCAGGCCTGTTACCTGACTGGTGGAACATGACCATGGTGTGGGGCGTGGTGTGGACAGGCAGGGAGCGGGTTCTCTGCACCGAGCTGTGCGTTCGGCTGGGCATGCTGTTGCTGCCCCCGGGGTTGGCAAACCACAGGCCCTGCGGAGAGAGGACACAGGCCCGCAGTGTCACCACGGCAACAAAGAGCAGCCTCAAACTACACGCAACGGTCAATGGCCACGCTGTTCTCGCCCCAGGGTAATGCAATTAGGCTCATGTGCGGGATGAAGAAGAACTGCACAGAAACGCTCGGCAGTCCGATGAACAGAGAGGTTAGGTCAAAGACCCCAACGGGAAAACCTCAAAGAACCTTTTCATTTGAGCCTAGACTACTGTAGTTCCCATTGTAGCTGCTACAGGGTTCTAAGCACAAACTATACCTGTCCAGTGTCTCAGGCCAGGAAAACGGATCTAGGATCAGTTTGAGCTTGTAGTTCATTGTGTAAAAGGTCTGGACACAGACAAGGGATAGAACAGCTCTGAGATGCCTGCTGAAAAAAAGAACAGCGCAAGCTAGGTAAGCTGGTTGACCAGTTCAAACCAGCTCCATACTCAACATGGTTTGACCAGCTGAAGCCATGTTCTGAAACAGCTGGTAGCTGGTTGAAGCTGGTCATAGCCAGATTTTACACCAGATTGAATGCAGTTCAATCTGGTGTAAATTTCAGATTGTTTGCTAATTTGACATTCACACCAACCAGCTGTGCAATACTCAAGGTGAGCATTAACCTTTAACCTTTCATTTTTGTTACCTCAAAATAAAAAATGAAAATGAAACGTTATACATAAACTGTGCTCTGCAGGGATACCTCCAATTGTAAAGGCTTACCATTAGAAATGCACATATGAAAAGCTAGAAAAGAGGAATCCCTGAACGAACTGAACTTTAGACCCATGATTCACTTCAATTATGCGTTGTAACCTGCCTCCAGTACATACAGGTCTGTCTCGCTCTCTTTCTCTCTCTCTCTCTCCCTCTCCCTCTCTCTCTCTCCCCCCCTTGATCCGTCTGGCGCTCCCCCCTTCCCGGCCCTCCCGTACAGAGGGCCAGGGAAAAACAGGAAATGCCTGTGCTCTGTTCTCACTCTCTCTGACTCGCTCCCTCACTCTCTCCCGTTCCTTTCCCTCCCTCTGTCCCCTCCCACTCCCTCTCTCGCCCCTCCCCCCGCCCTCCCGCCCTCCCCACTCTCCAGCTCCGCTTCTCCCTGTGTGACTCACTCTCTCGTTTTTTTTCTCCCCTTTTTATTCCCTCATTCCAAATTTCTCCATAGTGTCAAAGGAAGCTGTCGGAATTTCCTCCCATTGTAAGGATGCCCAGAACAACGTCTGACCAGACAAGCAGGAATGCCAGGTTATCGGCGTGGCCGAAGCCAGACCTCTCGACTGCTCCGCGGAACGCTGATGTAGGAATTGTGGAATGTTGCCTACAGGTTCAGCCCCGCTCCATCGAGAATTAAGCTCCAGAATTAAGCTCCTTTTTTATAAGCTCCAGAGACCCATTCCTGTGCTTTGGGTTCACGGAAAAAAACCACAGAACATTTCATTTACATTACAGTCATTTGGCAGACTGTCTTATCCAGAGTGATGCACAATCAAGGCCAAATCATAACCAGGGACAATTCTGCTGAATACCCTAGAAGTCTACATTTAAAAATTCAAAAGTTAACTGAAAAGTAACGGTCGGCCCTTCCCACCTGCCTGCCCTGTTTCAGGCCCGTCGGCGTGCTGCTGCGTGGCGTTGGTCCCAGGATGCCCGCGGTGCCCGGCAGGCCCAGCCTCGCGCCGGGCAGGCTCCGCGACGGCATCTGGAAGTGCCGCTGGTTCCTCCGGGCCGACACCGCGCTCCCCACGCAGCTGGAGGTGGGGAGGGAGTTGGACTGGCCGAAACGGCTGGGGGTGAAGGGGAAAGGGGGGGGGGGGGGAAAGCCGTGTCAGACGATGTTGAAATTACATCACGCAGCATTTCAGGTTTCAGGACCCATACTGTGAGGGCGTTTACCAGACTGCGTGACGCCGTGTTCGACACTGTGTTCCACGGGGGGGGGGGGGGGGGGAAGGCATTTCGTAATGTGACGAAACCGCTCTCTTCAGAACAGTAACGCTGAACAACCGCTTCCGACAAAGCAAAGTCAGTGTAATCGCTCTTGGCCGCAGTCTACGGCGATTATTGCCAAACGAGAACAAGGTAAACCCGCCGTTTACGGGAAGCCCTCGTTGACGAGAAAGGCAGAGTGGCTGAATCATGGGTGCGTAAATGTGAGGGGTCAGGCCTGGGTCACCTTCTCTGCTGCCTGTATCCTGCCATGTCGAAGAGCGGCTTCCGCGGAAACGAACGGAACAGCTTCTGCACCTGCTGTTTCCATGACAACAGCCGCTTCTTCTGTGTCTCTGTGAAAGCCTGGGGGGGGGCAGAGCATGACTCAGGACTTCCATTCTCCTCACTTTTTTACAAGATCCTCGCTGAACATAAAGGCTCTTGTTCTCTTTGAAGCGGGAAGTTAAGGGGAAATAACCGCCAAAGATCCCAACCACACGAGAGAGAACCAAAGGAACAGTCGAGTTACCACAAAAATATACGCACGGCATGATAAATGAATTCCTAAACACCTTGCACATCAGACAGAGTCAGACAATGGCCTTCGGCGACTGTAAAATGGCTGATGACGTCGTCATTGTGGGTTTGTGAGTATCAGACAGAGGAAGAGTGTGGGTGTTAAGGCTACCTCATGGATCAGGCACTTATCGATGAGCTGCAGGTAGGAGCTAATGTTCTCTTCGTCTGGCCTGGAGACGAGGAGCTGTGTGCAAACTGGGGCAGACAGAGGGGGAAACAGTCAGTGCAACTACATGCAACACTGTATGCAAGTACATTACATACATTACATTACTGGCATTTGGCAGACGCTCTCACCCAGAGCGACGTACAGTTGATTAGACTAAGCAGGAGACAATCCTCCCCAGGATTAAAGGCCTTGCTCAAGGGCCCAACGGCTGTGCGGATCTTATTGTGGCTACACCAGGATTAGAACCACCGACCTTGTGTGTCCCAGTCATCTACCTTAACCACTACGCTACAGGCTGCCCCGTGGTCATCTACCACACATTTTATTCCATGGACTCATTCAACGATTAATTGAATTTATTTGACTGCCCACAATTGGTTGAAAACAAGTAAAATTCATGAAACCGAAAAAAAAGACATTAATTTTATCCATCCATCCATCCATCCATCCATCCATTATCTTAACCTGCTTGTCCTGAACAGGGTAGCAGGGGGGCTGGAGTCTATCCCAGCATACATTGGGTGAAAGGCAGGAATACACCCTGGACAGGTTGCCAGTCCATCGCAGGGCACACACACCATTCACTCACACACTCATACCCACGGGCAATTTAGACTCTCCAATCAGCCTAAACTGCATGTCTGACTGTGGGAGGAAACCAGAGTACCCGGAGGAAACCCAGGCAAACACGGGGAGAACATGCAAACTCCACACAGAGAGGGCCCTGGCTGACCGGGATTCGAACCCACGACCTCCTTGCTGTGAGGCAGCAGTGCTACCCACTGCACCATGCATTCATTTTATGATTTTGCTAATATATAATTTAATAATTTTTCTTTTATTCACCACTTGGCTGAGCGACACACGACGCACACTGCTGGCAGAGCTACCCTGATCTCTTTCCCGTTACACACTGGCCAGAGATAACCGTAGACATGCATATTTAACAGACAGGTGAGCACACCTTCAGCTAGCCTGAGCGTGTGAAGCCCCAGAAGTAAGCCTGTACCGTTATCTTGAGTGCAAAACATCGGAGATCCCATTAAATTGAATGGTGAATATCCAACTTCTTGTGGCAAAATAATGAATGAATCTGAATAGCAGATTGTGAAATATGCAAAAACAAAATTATGTACATGTTCCAAAATTTCTGAACCACAACGACCACAATCTACTACACATAAAACTTATAATCACAAATAAATGTGACTGATGGGGTTTTCTTTGGTAGTTAAATCACTTTGGGTTTCTACATTGAATGAAATGGATAAAGCTCTTTTGCACTCAGCACAGTAGAGGCCATTTCCCATGGCTTCCTAGGCTACTCTCTCCCGTCTCCAGTTCCGATGTATGCTCTATGGCAGCGTTGACTAACCCCGCTCCTGGAGATCTACCAATGCGGTAGGTTTTCATTTCAACCTTAAATTTGACACAACTGACTCTACTAATTACAGCTCAAGGAGATCTCTAGCTGTCAAATAAGGTGTGTTTTGTTAGGGTTGGAGTGAAAACGTACAGGACAGTAGATCTCCAGGAGCAGGGATGGGCAGTCCTGCTCTAACTGTTGAATGAGGTGCGTTTTGTTTGGGTTGGAGTGAAAACGTACAGGACGGTAGAGCTCCAGGAACAGGCCTGGTTCTGGTTCTATGGAGAGCTGTTGAATGAGGTGTGTTTTGTTTGGGTTGGAGTGAAAACGTACAGGACGGTAGAACTCCAGGAACAGGCCTGGTTCTGGTTCTATGGAGAGCTGTTGAATGAGGTGTGTTTTGTTTGGGTTGGAGTGAAAACGTACAGGATGGTAGAGCTCCAGGAACAGGCCTGGTTCTGGTTCAATGGAGAGCTGTTGAATGAGGTGTGTTTTGTTTGGGTTGGAGTGAAAACGTACAGGATGTTAGAACTCCAGGAACAGGCCTGGTTCTGGTTCTATGGAGAGCTGTTGAATGAGGTGTGTTTTGTTTGGGTTGGAGTGAAAACGTACAGGATGGTAGAGCTCCAGGAACAGGCCTGGTGCTGGTTCTATGGAGAGCTGTTGAATGAGGTGTGTTTTGTTTGGGTTGGAGTGAAAACGTACAGGACGGTAGAGCTCCAGGAACAGGCCTGGTTCTGGTTCTATGGAGAGCTGTTGAATGAGGTGTGTTTTGTTTGGGTTGGAGTGAAAACGTACAGGACGGTAGAACTCCAGGAACAGGCCTGGTTCTGGTTCTATGGAGAGCTGTTGAATGAGGTGTGTTTTGTTTGGGTTGGAGTGAAAACGTACAGGATGGTAGAGCTCCAGGAACAGGCCTGGTTCTGGTTCTATGGAGAGCTGTTGAATGAGGTGTGTTTTGTTTGGGTTGGAGTGAAAACGTACAGGACGGTAGAGCTCCAGGAACAGGCCTGGTTCTGGTTCTATAGAGAGCTGTTGAATGAGGTGTGTTTTGTTTTGGTTGGAGTGAAAACGTACAGGACGGTAGAGCTCCAGGAACAGGCCTGGTTCTGGCTCTATGGGGAGCTGTTGAATGAGGTGTGTTTTGTTTGGGTTGGAGTGAAAATGTACAGGACGGTAGATCTCCAGGAACAGGCCTGGTTCTGGCTCTATGGAGAGAGCAGATGGCGTTCTGGCTCTATGGAGAGAGCAGGCGTGCGTACCTTTGCCCATGACGCGCGTGAACTGAGCGGGGATATCGCCCTCGGCGATGACTGCCGCCCCCGACTCCGCCTCCCCCATGTGTGACCCGGGGACGGCGCTCTTCCCGTCGCCGGCCAGCAGGGGGCGCTGTCCCGACTCCTCGCTGCTGCAAGCTTTGATGGGCGTCAGGATGATCTGGTGCAGCTCCTGGAGCGGGGTGCGCAAGTTACCCCCCTCCAGGACGTCCTGCCGGGCCGAGAGAGAGAGAGGGCGAGTCAGGTAGACAGAGACAGGAAAGAACGAGACATCAGGTGGAAGGGCCTAAACTTAGATAACTATAAAACACAAAGGGAATGCGTGGCGCCATATGTCCAATTAAACCCACTGAAGTAAATTAAACACGCTATTTCCAGTCAGGGACATCTTTACAACCATTTAACGAGCTGCTCAAACAAATGCCAGAGCTGCCAGTTAAAGAACCAAGACCATCACAGAATTAAAGAGTTAAACCTATCCAGTTATAGCTCAGAACTGCACTTTCATTCTGGAGTTCATTCTGTGCCATAGCTGGGATTGTGTTTTAAACATGAAATTCTGGATTATGATTTTAAGTTTTTGACTGAGCTGCTAGTTGAAGGGTTAAGTTTCTACTGTTGCTGAACGGTCTGAGCAATCACCAGGTGCTGTGGTATTTCAGCCATGTAATTTGCAGCGAACATCTCGAGACAGACGTGATGTTAAATTTAAGTAATCCTCAAAATACACACGTTTGATTATCCTGTCTCATTCCTGTGAAACCAAATAAGAGGCTTACGTGTGCGCGGCATAAAACTTAAAATGGGTCCAAATACCAAGCAACAGGTGTCTTGTTTCCTATCCCGCAAAAAAAGCAGTGACACGGTAGGCGTACAGGACAGGGGGAAAGGGTCATCCGAAATTAGAGGGACCAATGACATCGTATTTTGATTAAGCAATCGTGTCTGTGCTTAGCAGGGAGACATGGTAACTTTGAGGTAAAGGTTAATCAGTCCTACCATTAAGGTAATGGTATTAAGCTGTTGATTGACCAGCGGTCTGTATTCGCTGTGCTACAAATTAAGTTTTGAAAGGATGTCGATACAGTAGTAGAATAAATAACCTTTTCAGTCAATTAAGTCACATTAACTATAATTAGCGGTCCAATTAATTTAAGTTAAGTTCTCACATCACTTTCCACTTGCTTGGATCCACAATATCCAAGAGGTTATTATTAATTACCATATGTGTCAATATACTGAAAATCAGGCCAGACAATATTTCAGAGCTGCGTATCCTTTGGGCCCCTAATCCAGCACCCCATCCACTACTCCTTTCAAAGGTCTTGACCAGGTGGTCCCCAACAATGGGCTTTGTAGAACTACATTTTCACCTTAAAATCAAAGAGCAAAGATAAGTAAACTGCGCTTTACTGAACATCTACATGCTGCACTGCTAATGGGGGAATTGTGTACAGTGCGTCACCAACTGTCGGTTATTATTATGCTACAAACCATTTGGAATGAACGCAGTGTTCGAGGTGAACCACAGCAAAATGTCGTGGCACAATCGAGTTAACTGTGCAATAAACTGCATTAGCTGATCCAACCAAGTGCTGTATTGTGACAACGGACGTTTATAAGGATGGAAGTTTCCGGAAGCTGGGCACTGACCTTCTCCAGCGAGCGCAGCACGTTCTGCCTTTCCTTCAGCTTCTGAATGCTGATGACGATCTTGTGCCTGGCCCCTTTGGTGACGCTCTGAAAGCAAAGCCACTTGGGTTCAGTCTGACGTTACTGCCATTAGCAAACAGGCCTGCCTGTGGCAGCTTCCAGGGCCTTGTCATACATTTGGGGATTCCAGTTATTTGGCAATATTCTTTTTTTGGGTTTTCTTATACACAGTGACTAAGTGAGAAACACTTTCCTACACACAAATACAGTCCCAAAACCCGCTAATCTACCCTTCTGCTTGGTGTTGACATAAGATAGCCACTCTGGCCTGGCGACTTGGAATATCTGCTGTAGCTCCCGAGCGTGATCCCGAGGACAAACGGCGGCAGGGCCGCGCGACCGTTTCCCCCGCCGTGCCGCTCACCCGGGTCTCCAGCTGCTGCTCCGTCAGCGACATCATCTCGTCGTAGGTCATCGTGGAGAAGAGCGACGCGTACTTGTGGAGGCGGAGACTTTTCAACCACGCCGGAACATCTGAAGACACAGACAACCGCAGTGTTTTTGTTTTTTTCCCGCCACTTCACGACCGTCAGCGCGATGCCTATAAAAACACAGCGCCGTAGAATCCAGCTACCTAAATACACGGGGGCATGACACTGCCGGGTTGCGTGTAACTACATAAATTACAAATAATTTGAGGTAGCTGGCCCCAAGTTGTGGAACAGCCTACCGCCACATATTAAATCTGCTCAAAACATAGATAGTTTTTAAATCCTTGTTAAAAACCCACCTTTTTAGTGAGGCCTTTATGTCAGACATAAATGGGAAATCAAGATAATGTACATGTATTTCATTTTATTTCATCTTATTTCATTTTATTTCATTTTATTTCATTTTATTGCCTGGTTTTGTACAGCACTTTGGTCAACCATGGTTGTTTTAAATGTGCTTTATACATAAAGTTTATTATTATTATTATTATTATTATTATTATTATTATGAAATCATAGTGGGAGGGGCTTTACAGGCTAACTCCACTCCCAGACATACATCACACTCTTCAGGGTTGCATTCTTCAGCTATAGATGGCAGCAGTGCATTGTGTTTTTTGTTTTTTTTTCTCTCCTGAACTAAGAACAACCAGTTTGAAGTGAGTGAAGACAAACCTTTTCTTACACCTGGCAAACATGTATGAGGTATGATTAAAACTCCCTGTAACACATAATACAAGCATAAAAACTTCTCAATCATTGCTGAAATTCAGGACATGCATCTTTAAAACATAACCGTGTAGATGGATATTGCCATAAATCATTCATTAATGAATTCGGAGAACGCTTCCTGGACACACCAGCAGGCAACAATTCAATTTCTGCCAAAAAGTTTGCTTTTTCCAGAACTGCACAGAATGTCAGGTGCCAAAAGCCATGATCAGTGGACTGTCTTCCAACAGCCAATCAGAAGAGAGCATTTCAAAGAGAATTGCAATAATATTTCTGGCAGGGCACAATGACAGAGAAGCAATAGTCCAAGAAAGGAGAAAGTCTCAATGTTTAAGACAGGGCTGCCTAACCCTGTTCCTGGAGATCCACCATCCAGTAGTTTTACATTTCAACTCTAATTTGGCATATCTGACTCTTCTAATAAGCAGCTCAATGAGATCTCCAGCTGATAAATGAGGTGTGCTTTGCTAGGGCTACAGGACAGTGGATCTCAAGGAACAGGGTTGGGCAGAGATGTGGCCCTGGTGTAAGAGATGTGGCCACCAAGCCAGAAATGCAGTGGATAGCAGTAAGCTGAGGATATCATTATGCAGTGGAAAGAGAGGACGTGTTTACCTGATTCTCTGTTTATTTGGTCTATATGTAGCCTAGAAATATATTCTACGGCCTAGAAATCATACTGACAGCCAGATGTGGTGACAAACAGAAAGACTCTTTTACTCTAAAAAGTGCAGTATGCCAGTAATAGTCATCTTGGCACTTCAATTTTATACCAAAGCTTGTATAATTGTATTTTTTTTTGTCATTCATATAGTTCCTAGAATACTTTGAATGGTAGTAGAATTAATGGATTTATCAAATGCCATTAACACAAAAGATAAAAACTACTCGGCTTACATTATTTATGAAATACGAATGGAATAGCTAGTAAATACATTAAGCATTTATTATTTTCAAAATATAATTTGACTTATTGGCATTCTAACCTGTAGTTTTTATTATATAAAATGTCTTATAGTGCAGCAGAAAATCAATATTTAAACTTCCTCTCTAGAGTTGACATAAGTAAACAGTTCTAGGAGGACTAATGTGTCGATGGCAATTATTTGCTGAACAGCAATGGAGCCTACTTTAACTTTCACCTTTCTTAAAACAGACAGGCCAAAATAAATCCTGACATGCCTTTTCAAGAGATCCATGTTAGGACAAAGAGTTGACCACGTCAGAAATGGGTGCAACTGGAGCCAGTTCAGGAGGACACACAATGAAATAGGCAATAAGCAACAGGTGTGTAACAAAGCTACATTAGCCCTCTGAGACACAAGGCATCTTTTACATCACTTCTCACACAAGCACTGCCACACATTACACAGTCGGGTAAAAACAACCTCAGTGACCACAAAAAGGTCTGCATAAAATCAACCTCCAATGTTGTGCAAATTGTCAGACACTGTGAACCATTTTATCACGTGTCTGGGCTTGACGAATTCCCATATTGTGGAAAATGACATTTCCTTGCTAAGTGGATTATGAAGGCGAGGTGGATTATGAGTTGGAGGTGCTATAAAAACACTGTGAAAGTATAAAAATGCACAGTCCCCAAGTAAATCCACACAATTCATATGAAGAAAATGTGCATTTAAACTGCCGGAACAAGTCCAAGCGCTTGGCACAGACAGCATTCAGTTTGTCAGAGCTAGCCAGCCAACTGAAGCGCACTGATATCAATGAGCCTTAAAGACACAGTCACTAAAACAGCTCTGTTCTTGGTAAAGCTTGTGAGAGGCGCTGGAGACAGGACATGTAAAACTGATTGTAAAAAAAGATTGTTTTTTGTACATAAAACCACACAAACGTCGTACTTATGGATATCAGGGCCTAAAATGCATTGGAAAGGCATATGAGACCTTTGAGGGGGTATTGGCGTTGCGCAGGAGGTATCGTTAATGACACAAGCACGGGGTCATTGCATGGAGAGCCAAACGCAATAGAGCAAAGAATGGCGGTCACACAGAAAGGAAATACGTTTCTCAATGAGCCTCAATGGACTCCAGCCATGGCCGTGTAACTACCACTGTAATGCTGTTCCACAAACCAAAAATGGCCAATTAGAACATTCTAGAATCCAGAGTTATTGTGTAAAAATATTCAGGAAATGACATCATTGCTTTGAAAACTTTCTCTTGGTTGGTTTGGCATCCCAGCCAAAAAAATCTGAACCAGCAAACCGCTGATTGTGTGTAACCAGCTGCCACAACAGTACTCTTCTACAGCACACTACCCATTACATTAAAATACAGAAATTTATCTGAGGCTTTCATCAAAAGTGACTTGCAGTTGATTAGACTTAGCAGGGGCCAATGTGGTGTGGTGTTAAGGGCCTTGCTCAAGGGCCCAACAGCTGCACTGACCTTACTGTGGCTACACTTGATGCACCAACCTTCCACGTCCCAGTCAAGCACCTTAGCCACTAGGCTCCAGGCTTTTATAAAGCCAACATCTTTGGCGGGAATGGCCACGTACGGGCAGTCTTTCCCTTTACGACTGTGCGCTGGCGGCTGCGGTCACGACAGCGCGTACCCAGGTAGTGCCACGACTGCCCCAAACCCGGCCCCGCCGGGAGGCGGCGGGCAGCGCCCGGAGACGTCCCCCCGCCCCAGGGACTCACCCCTCATGCCGCTGCCCTCCTCGTGGAATGTGCTACGGTGCGCCATCCCGCCAGGCCCGGGACCCTCCTCCAGGTGCTCGCTGCCCCCACTGCCCGAGGACGCCACACTGCTCTGGGGGGAGAGGGGCGCGTGGTCTGGGGCCGGCCCCCGCACCCTCAGGTCCTCCTGGGACAGCCAGCCGTGGCCCAGGGGCTGGCTGCCGGAGCCGCTCATGGGGGGGGTGAGTGACACGGAGCGCTTCAGGGGGCTGTGCTGCCCTCCGGGCACGACTGCAACACACAAACACAGACACCACACAGTGCCCAGAGCCGTCCCAGGACAACACGCTCCAGCCCCGGCCAGAACCAGGCCCGCCCCCGCTCAACACTGGCCTCAAGACGCTTTACAGCCAAAACACATCGCCTATTTTTAGGGATGAAGGGGTATCTTCTTTTTTCACTTTCAATTCTGTCAAAGAGTGACTGAAGTTATTGTTCCAAATGACTGGATGCATCCATGTGAAATGGCCCCACAAAACTCCTGAATTCACCAACACAAATTCAGCACATCCACGTTCATGGAACGTCACAAGTCAGGGAACTGATATCTGAGGAGTCATGGAAGAACCACTTGGATGTGAATTCCAGTCACGCCTCCATCACGAACAGGAGGCGAGACGTGGCTTACAGGACGTTAGCGCACGTTAGCGGAAAGGTAAAGACGAGGCCCCGGCAGTGGACCTGATTCAACCTGAAGCTGATGGACATCGGTTTCCCTCGCGAAACAAACGGGAGAGAACGGCAACGGAGGGAGAGTCCGGGCCGTTGCCCGCTTCAGTCGCCAACAGGTGCGTCCTCCCGCCGCATTCTATCGCGTCGCGGAAGGTTCCGGAAGGAGAGAAAGGCACCATGGAAGCAAACAAAATAACAAGATGTACAGGAGGGGGCATTATACTCTGGTATTCAGCGGGTCTCTTCAACCTATATGCGGCAGTAACTGTTTGGGCTATGTATAGTGCTTCACTGCTGGTCTAAAATAAGTGCCCAGCTAACATTTCAAGTTCCAGTCCCTAAATATTAGCCATTTTCCCTAAATACAGACCCTCACAAAGGATACCTTACATGGGAAGAGACTGCATGCTATGTGCAGCTCAGCTGGGGAGGGGCGTCTGGGCACTGTGTTTAAGATCTGAATTCCACCGGTGGGTCGCACTCAGATGGAAAAGACCTATTAATCCATTCCTGCTTTAACGTCTCCTCTCTTCACAAGCACATTGATGGTTTCAGTTACAAACTATACACAAAATTTAAGGGCCAGTTTCACAGACAGTTAAGCTTAGTCCTGGACTAAGTTGAGTTTTGTTCGGAGAATCCATTCAAAACAGAACAGTTTAGGACAAGGCTTAATCTGTGTCCGCGAAGCTGGCCCCAGAGCCTTCACTACAGGTGAAAACAAGAGGCTCTGGCCTAAAGCTGAAATCAAAACAAAGAAATTCAATCTGTTTTCCAAAAACATGCATTTTTCTACAGCGTCATTGTTGGTTTAACCTGTGGTAGCGTCTGAGGCAGCTCTAGGTACACAGCACAGAGCGCAGGGTTGTGAAATCAGCTCTTTGTGCTGTTGAAACTTGAAGCAGTCAAAAATAAAAAAGATCTTGTGCTGCAGAGCTTTAAATGTGCAATTATTTATATCTTCAGCTGTCCCCTTCATCAGAAAAAAAAGACCCTTGCATTCTTCGCTTGAAATATCCTGCTCTGACCACAGATATGTTCAATCTGAGTATCTTTGTTGCACATCTAAGCAGGGTGCTTTCACATTAATCTGACAGTAAGGTTATGACTGGCATTTCTTAGTTATACTTCTTATTACATACAGTTTAGTTTATATCTTGAATTGGGAATCATGTTATTATGAGTGTCAGGCATACAGAATGTGAGACGTCATTCCTGAACAAACCTAACACAGAGGTGGGCAATTACATTCCTGGAGGACCAGGGTGTATGCAAGTCTTTGTTTCCAACAATTACCCTGGCTCAATTAATTGTATTCCAACATGGTTCAATCTTGGATTTGACCACAGTAGAACATTTAATATCGGAGCACGTATTTTCAGGTATTATCAATGACCATATACATAAATATCATGAACATATCAGTCCACGCAAAGAGACTGCGTTAAATTGAATAATTAGGCCAGGAGCTGGTGTGAAATCCAGTAGCAGACACATCCTGCTTGCTCACCCGTGGCGCAGGAAATGGAAGTGTGAAACAGAAAGGGTGGGGTCAGGGTTGGAGCATTTTGTGAAGTAGCGAGTCAGTAGTGCAGACGCAAACTGAGCATGTGCAGAAGCCTCTGCATGCGGTGATAGGGCGGACTCTGGATTTTTGGCACAGAAGCAGGACTGTCCACCCCCCCCCCCCCCCCCCCGCCATGTCAGAGAGAGAAAGAAAGAGAGAGACCGAAAAAGCACAAGAGAGAGGGAAAGAGCAAGAGAAAGAGGGAGAGACAGACAGACAGAGAGAGAGGGAGATAGAAAGAGATAGAGACAAACAAAGTGAGAAGGAGGGAGCAAGAGTGAGAGAGGGAAGGACTGAGAGTGTGTGAGAGAGAGAGGGGGATGGAGAGAGACGCGGATAGAGAGAGTGCGAGAGAGGGTGGGACGGAAAGTGAGATAGAGAGGGGGGAAAGAGGGATACGGATAGAGAGAGACGGAACAAGAGTGAGGGACAGAGTAAGAGGGGGATAGAGAGACACAAATAGAGAGAGAGTGCGAGAGAGAGTGAGAGAGATGGGGATAGAGACACAGAGAAGGAGAAAGAGAGAGATAGAAAGGGAGAGCGAGGGAGAGAGACAGGAGACGGAGCGCCGCACTCACTGGTGTTGGTCCCGCTGCCGATGCCCACGGTGTTGATGGTGGAGGGGACGGAGGAGGAGGGGTAGAGGGACAGGTGCCCGTTCTCGCAGCCCTGCTGGTGGTGCCAGCCGCCCAGGCCCGAGTCGCGGGAGCTCTGCCAGCCGTTGAGCCGGTCGTCGGAGCCGTAGCGCTGGGCGTGGGGGTACAGGTGGGCGTGGGCGTGGTGGGGCGTGGGCGCGCGCTCCAGGGAGTCCCCGCCGGCCCGGGCCGCCGCCCGCTCCTCCAGGTGGGTGAGCCACAGGGCCAGGGCCGCCCGGTCCTCCTGGGAGGTGGCCGGGTGGATCAGGGCGTAGGACAGCAGCTGCCGGCTCTCCTCCAGGTGCCGGCCGTGCTCGATGGTGTGCGCCAGGATTTTGGGGAGGAGGCGCATGTACTCGCCCTTGGCCTCCACGTTGCCGGGCTTCAGCAGGGGCAGGTGGGTCAGTACCAGGGAGATGACCCTCTCCTTGGGCTCACTCTGCCACTGGCTGATGAACACTGGAACCCAGGAAGGACAGAAAGGAGGGTAGGAAGAGAGTGGGAGATGGAGAGAGAGACAAAGAGAAGATCAGCATTTGGCACAGCTACTCAGGAAACGTGGTGTGAACTGGCCTGCCCCGCCTTTCGAGTGAAGCAGGTTGAACCTTATCATGCCTTCAGTTTTACAGAGCCACATAGCCACAGGCTAGCCCTCTCCACTACAGTGGTAAAGATATTTCAGTTGTAAATCCAGACTGGCCCCAACAGGAACATATAATCCTCAATAAACAGTTCACAGCCTCCTGCGGTAGAAGAGGTGGGGGGTTGCGGAAGAGTCATATATGTATTTTTTACATTCTTTAAAATAGATACTGTGCAAGTCATGGGGGTGTTGAGGCCCAATCCGGGGTCACGTAGCCTATTGTTACCCGTCTGGCAGCAGCATAGCTTAGGAACGCTCATTCCGATCAGGTTCAGAGGGGGCTATAGATACGACAGGTCATGGCAGCAGGAGGCTTTGTCTCCCCCCACAAATAGAGGCTTCGTAACGGGCCCAAAGTTGACATCCGTACACCTGCTTGAGGATGCGTCAGGCACGTCTAACCAGGGCAGGAAACCCGCTTTACTAGCGCATGGGACAGTGTCCGAAAAAAACCCTCATCCCTGACCAGGATGTGGGGCTGGACACCAGAGCTGGGTCCAAACCCACTTCTCTTTCAGTGCCCAGTAGCAATTTAAAACTCATTCACACTTCATATGCCAATTCCAATTTCTCATTTTTCAATTTACCAATTGTATCTGTGTTTGTGACTGGTTTTTGTTTGTGACTGGTTACTTTCTGACTCCAGAAGAAGTAACACTATGGTTTACTTAAAGCATCTTCTTAAGAGTATCAGTGCAGATCCAGGACCAGCATTTCCTTTTTGCTCATAGTGAATAAGGTTAAGGGATGTCAATTTATGAGGAGGAAAACTGGGAACTCAGAACTCACAATTCCAACTCACAACTGGGGAAATAAATTCAGGCGTGTGTCTGTACGTAGCGAGGGAGCAGACATACGGACCTCATATGGACCTTGGATATAACTGATTTACACATGTACATGTTCAATCAGCCAACTGAAAATGTTCAGTTGGACGGTTTGTTTCAATTGCTGACCTATCTGAAATAGACCCAGACTGCATTTGCTTCAAACACACTGCCTGACGGCCTCCTGAAGGCTCATCGGCGAGAGACAAACTTAGAAGACTGAGCCCTGGGGCTTGTTTGGGAAGGTTAGGTCTCCTCGTTTAGACCGCACACAAATGTCACCTAATGTGGCCAGATTAGACCTGGGGACTTCTCGCATGATTAAGTGTCCCCCGGGAGACCTTTTTCTGGCACTTCCATTTTTACAGGGTGGCTAAAGGGCTCCAGCTTGGCTGGGAGGCAGGAGGGAGGGCTCTTGCCCCGGTGGTGAAGCATGGCCTCTGGGGGGCAGCTGCGCTCAGGGCGGGGGTGGAGAGGGTGGGTTTGGGTGGTGGCAACAGGGTGGAACCGGTCTGTTATCATCCATGAAGACACATCTCTTCAAGACCGTGCCGTGACCAGCTCTACACTACCCCAAATCTAGCATCACCCTCATGTATTACTGTTCTAGCCCCTTCGTGTTGTATGTGTATCTTCCATCTTGATTTTGTAGTTCTTTACTATATCTTTTGTAAACATACCTCGCTTCAAGTTCATGACATGCCAAAACTTTACTGACTTTGCCATCTGTACTAGACTTGGATGTTCATGGGGATAACTAGTACTTTATGTGAATTGTACCTCGTCTGCCCCATGTTCATTAGTTGTTCCAACAAACTTCGGTAAGCGTATACTGTACATTGCTTTGGATGAAAGCATCTGCCAAATAGATGTGAACGTAACGTAATGTATAGCATGAGCTATCCACCATGACCTCCACATCTCAACCAATCACCTGGGACGGGCAGATATCAAACGTACAATCACGGCCTCCGTTGGAGCAATGTTCGCTCCAAGGACACAGTGCACACGAACCATGGCTGCAGTCCAGACCTGCACCTCTGTCCTGTGTCCGTCAACACGGGTAACGCAAGTGTGGGAGGGCCGCGACTGCTCCGTCTGGCTCTGCTCAACCGGCCAAAGTGCGGCAGGAAGCAGCTCAGTTTTAACACTGGGCCGCAGCTCCGTTCGAACAATAACACTAAAATCAAGAACAGACATATTTTTTAAAAATGTGAATAAAAAAAGCTCCTTGAAGGAGCTCCAGGCATCGGTCATGTGACGGCCCCTCTTTCCTGACCACTCGTGCCCTGGTCATGACTCCAGGCCTCAGCTGAAAGTATCCAGTAATCAAGCTCTCATGATCCCAAGTAACACCCTCCCACTAAATTTAGAGCCCTCCATTTCACTTGGCCGGCCCCAGGCTCTCCCTTCCTGGTTGCCAGCTCCACCCCCCCCACCCCCCCCCACCACCCCCCTTTCCTTGGTTCCCTTGACGGCAGCCCCCTATCTCCGCCTCCACTCTGCCTGCTCCAGTCTCTCGGTCCTGCGTCCGTCTCCACCTCCCGCTCGTGACGCGACGCTCTCCCCTCCTCCTCAGGCAGCAGACAGTGCAGCACGCAGAGCCTCGCTGAGACACCCCTGTCTGCACTGTCGTCACCGTGAGTTTCTCAAATCCTACTCCCACAAGATCTTCCTTTCCTACTTCCTGTGGTCACTGAACCAGGAAGCAGTTCACCATTCTTCTGTCTGCCCCCTCCCAGACTCCCAGCACCCCCCCCCCCCCCCCCGGAAAAGAAGGTTTTTAAAAACCTTTTCAAAAACTGCAGAGGCAGTATGTGTGTCATCAGTAACAGTCTTAAGGAGGGAGTTTCCGCACGCCCAATTACTGGACAGAACCTCAAGCTTACAACTGCAAAAAACCGTTTAATCAGGAAAAGAACGACTCAAGAACAGGCAAGTCATGTTTCTGCTGACTTCAGCACTTGCGAACTGAAACCGCACACTGGCTGACTGACATACAATTTTGTCGTCTGTCAGGTACGCTGTCTAGCATGCACATCTATGAACTGTGAGTCAATTTCAGACAGAACCAAGAAAGATTATTTTTTTTTATAACTGTAAATGAGTCTAAATCCAGCGTATCCTCCCTAACTTCACACAGAGTGAGTATCTGGAAGCAGAATCATCGGGAGTCCGGGCTGACATTCCACACAAGTTTAGAAATCAAGCCGTAATCGTTCGGGCTGGGCACAGGCAGCAGAATGCTCCAGCACTCAAAATAGAACAAGTGCTCAAGAGGGAAAAACGGCTCACGGCTCAAAATACGACAATTAAATGGGTCAAGGAAAATACATAATTTGATGAGCTAGCCACAAAGAAATCTACAGGACAGACAACAATGAGTATGCCGTCAAGAACCTCCTGTTCCCATTTTCCGTATGTTTGCAATTTGTAAAATTAAAAAAAAACTGAAATGGACTTTGCAACCTGCAGCTGTGCTGAACAAACAGACGTCTTCCAGTGGTTCGTAGGCATTCATCAACCAGGTCTCTGCTACATTCCAAGTTTTTTTTCCCACCATCATACTGCTTTAACTTTCTGTATTCTGCTTTTTCATAGTTTTATTTTTGTTAAAAACATACATTTGGTTTTAATCCCTTGGAACCCTCAAAAACATCTAACCTGGACACAACAGGCTCTTATTGGCTACCTTCCTGGTTATGTACTCGAAGGTACTCTTTTTAAATCAAAGTTTTTTGTTGTTGTTGTGTTTTATATTTCATGGACTAGGGTTCTGATGAATCTCTATCACCATCTGATACAGACAGTGGTCTGAAATGGATCTGGGAAATGCTCATTCATAGTTGCAGTGTAATTGCCTTCTGATGCATCCATGATTAACACTCTGAATATTACCCAGCTTGCCTTTTTATTTTGCTTGCTCAACAGGAAATGGTTTTCTGCATATTCCAGGGTAAGCTCTACATCAATGGTATCACTTTTAAGCAGACCAGACGTATCACTCAGGCCATTGTCATAGTACTTGTACTATGTGTAGTGACAAAGTTGAATCTAACCTGATCTAATTTGGGGAAAACGGACCAATGAATACAGAAGGAAGGGTAGTATGCACAGCCCTCTCCATGACAAGGAGGTGGTTCTCTCTGCACAGTGTACAGCCCTCTCTGTGACGATGAGGTGGTTCTCTCTGCACAGTGTACAGCCCTCTCCATGACAAGGAGGTGGTTCTCTGCACAGTGTACAGCCCTCTCTGTGATGATGAGGTGGTTCTCTGCACAGTCTACAGCCCTCTCTGTGACGAGGCAGTTCTCTGTGCACAGTGTACAGCCCTCTCTGTGACGAGGCAGTTCTCTGTGCACAGTGTACAGCCCTCTCCGTGACGATGAGGTGGTTCTCTGCAGAGTGTACAGCCCTCTCTGTGACGATGAGGTGGTTCTCTCTGTACAGCCCCTCACTGCGAGGGCGCGGTGGTTCTCTCTGAAAGATGAATGGGGCTTCGCAGACAGAGGGAGGAGGCAGCTCGCAGGAACTCGGGAGGGTCAAGGGTCAGCGGCTGAAAACACGTGCTGCTCGCGAGCTCGCTGGAATGCGCCAGGGAGAGTTCTGAAGTCTCTCTCTCCCCCCCCCCCCCCCCCCCCTCCCTCTAACCCCCTGGCGTAAAGTGCTAACCTCATCTCCCTCGAAAAAAAAAAAAAAGAAAAAAAAGATGGACACACTGGAGGGACTGAGAAGGGTAATGGAAACAATGAACCGTCTTTCCTTGCCCCCCCTCCCCCCCCCCCCCCCCCAACCTCCTCTCTCTGTCACTGGTCTCTCTCCTTTCCCCCCCTCTGTCTCTCTCTCCATTTCGCTCTCTCTTTCAATTTCCCACTCTCTCTTCCCCTTTTTCTCTCCCTCCCTCCCTCCCTCCCAGACAGCGCTGCACTCCCAGTCACTGGCACAGTGAGTCATTACGTTCACCGCACGGCACACAAAGCTGCTCTTTTTTTCCATATTTAAACTCTGAGCTAGCGCAGCGCTAACTGCGAGAGAGTAGGGAGAGTGAGAGAGAGAGAGAGAGAGAGAGAAAAAAAGAGAGGTCACTGCCCGGAATTCGTGAATCACAGCAGGCCAGAGGAGGAAAACCCTACTTCAGTCTTTTTTTTTTTACTCTTTTTTTTTTTTTTTTACAAAGCTAAACAATGCGTGGTGGTGAACTCTACGTGGCACCCAGTCCCAGAAAACAACTACGGATGAGGGGTGTAGCTTTCAAAGATTCTTACATTATGCTGTAATTCGTACAAACGCCCCCCCTCCCCTCCCCTTCCACCCACCTTTTATTTGCCAAAAATAGAAACATTTCTTCAACAGTTTGATATTCCGGCACGTACTAGAAGCCCCTTCATGAGACATTTCTGTTTGCCAACCACAATCATATAATTGAGTAAATTTCAATATACTAGTGCTTGTATCCATTATTACTTTAATACGTAACCCTCACAGCAACCCACATTTTTCTGTGGAGTACAATCCCAAATGCCCCACCCGTTTCTCTGAACAGAGCAAGTGTATATTCCATGGAAATGGCTTCTAAATACCAGTTCCCAACCCAAATGGGTCTTTGAATGTCTGAATGAGTAAATCAGTGTGACCCCTTGATGAAATGAAAACAGGTCAAACTCAAACACAGACACCCTCAAAAGAGCCGGAAACTGTCCTGTTGCCAACACAAATGTCCGTGTTCCCACCCCCGTACCTCTTCTCCCCGGCCTGGTTTGGTTTGGCCGGGCACTGCTTTCCTCGGTACCATCGGGAACCAAATTTACACAATTTACACAAACTGACACGCAAAATGCGTCACGGAGTGCGTTTGCCGACTTTCGATGTGCACCCACACATTCTCTCACACACACACACACACACACGAGTGTTTATGCCCACATGCGAGCCTCAATCAATGGTCACCGGGTGTGTCCACACGGGGGGGGATTACAGCCTGTCCGACAGAACTGTTTACGGAAAGCCTGTCCCCCCTTAAAATTACGCGACTTTGAGAAGAAACAAACGAAAGATTGTACTTCATTAAACGCACAGCCCTTCCAGCATACACAACCCGCTTTCCCGAGCGGCCCCCTGTTCTGATGGTCAACGGCGAGGACAGCACGGGCGGGAGAAACGGGGATTTGGCTAATTCCATGAAGTCATGTTCGAAAAATACCCAGGTTAATGGGCGCCTTTTATTCGCACCAGTGGAGAACCACACATCCTCACACAGGCATGTCTGTTTAGCAGACACATGATTCCAGCTCTAAATATAGGCTTTCCACATCACACACGGGAGATAGCACCCTATTTATACGGGAATATCAGAGAGCACATCTACCAAAAACAGAGACAGGCGGCGCACACGTGACTCCCCAGGGGACAGGGGGCACGAGAGTGACAGAAGCGGAAAGAACAAGAGGAAAATCTCATTTTTTCAGAAGCTGTTTTGACAGCTTTCAGACCACAGTGTTCCTCTTTTCAGCAGTCGGCCTTGCCTTCTCTGATTTTTTTTTTAGATACGATTACGCTTTAATCTCCATAGCAATGCCGGGGTCTTTTGTCTCTTGTTTTCACTAAACAATCAAAAGGAGGCGCTCTTCGGCATACGGGGATGGCCTCTTATTGCCGAGTAAACATGACGCCGATGCCACTGTGTTTTCAGCCGAAAACAGTATGGAAACTTGAACAGTATTTACACTGCAAAGTCTGCTGCACTGACATTCACTCAGCCACAGCAGAACTAGCGTGGTGGCAAACACGCAGACGATTGTCCTTAAAATCGGCCCTGACGACAGCCCCAGATGTACCCAGTGAAGCCATCCCTGAACTGTCCCCCCCCCACACCCCTACCCCCACATTACTCCACCTCACCCTCGGGGAGAAAAAAAAAAAAAGGCACAGAGCGCTAGCAGCGACAGGATTTTCCAGGAGGGAAATGTGGGAGAGGAAAATGGCCCATTTGGAAAAGGCAGGGCAGTGAGAGAGAGAGAGAGAGAGAGAGAGAGAGCGAGGGAGGACGAAAGAGAGAGGGAGAGAGAGAGGAGAGCAAGGGAGAGCTCCCCCACCCATTCCACGCTCCAGCTCAGCAGTGCGGAATGTGCTGGAACACCACAAGGCCTGCTGAAGAATGCGCAGTTTCCGACTTACTGCGCTGCATCCGAAAGCCCGCTGGTTAGACACATACTTTCTCTTTGAGATCACCCGGCCCCTACCATAACAAACACTTCCTTAAACGGCCGGCCCACTTCTAACGCCTTTCGTAGAATAGGGAAACGTGGGAGTGGGGGGTACGGGGTACTGCGTTCTATGAGGGGGCGGTGTGGTTGGCATTTTTGGCTAACCAACCCCCATTTTTGGAATTAGGAATATCGTGGTTGAGGCGATATTCTGAATGGGGCTCAACAGTCTGATAGACTTCAAAGAGTGGCCGTGCTAAGCACTACCCCCCCCCCCCCCCCTCCCAATGCTGAGGGAGAGAAGAACAGATGATTCCGGAAGACAATACGGGGAGGGGGGCCGGCTGACAGAGGTCGACTCAATAGAAAAAAAAAGGGCAAAACGAAAGCAGACATAAAAGCGGTTTTAGTGCCTTACACAGCAGATGCACATCACATAACCTCCATCCCCCGCCCTCCACCACCCCCCTCTAGTGACCCCCCCAAGCCGCCCCACCCACCTCAGGCAGTAGTCAAGCCAGGCAGGCAACTGCAGGCCCAGACAAGAGGGGCCCCGCTGCATTGCTAAGCAACAAGGTGAAAGGTAAAGGAATTGAGTCTTTCCAGTCCATCATCCCACTGACCTAAATCCCGACAGGATTCAGCTCAGAGCAACGTTTAATGTGTGTGTGTGTGTGTGTGTGCAAGTGTGTGTATGTGTGTGTGAGTGTGTGTGTATGTGTGCGTGCGAGAGTGTGTATGTGTATGTGTGTGTGAGTGCGTGTGTATGTGTCCGTGCGAGAGTGTGTATGTGTGCATGTGTGTGTGTGTGTGTGTGTGTGTGTGTGTGTATGTATGTGTATGTATCTGCGTCTGTGAGTGTGTTTGTGTGTATGCATGTGTGTATGTATGTGATTTCTTTCATGAAGTTTATACGACCATTTATATTAGTCACCTCTAATCTTACAGAAGAGTCAGAAACAGTCGGTGGGTTTGCGGTCCACTGAACTCATCTGGAGGGATAACAGACCGGGAAACACCTGCCTCTGTCAGTAGTGTGTGCAGTCAGTCTGGCACCCAGACGTCCGCCTATGTATTATTGAGCAGGGAGGATGGACTCTGCTTTTGCAACTGTCTGCAACTTCCACAGGAAGTGCATCACGCTGCATAAAAGGTAATTAGATTTCCTGGACCTTTCCTGAGTCAGGCGCACTAATAGCCATATTTAAACCTGTGAAATTGTGAACAATGCACGTTTTTCATTTCAAAGATAGGTCTGGAAAATGAAAATGGACAGGACACGCGTTTATTTAAGAATTTCTTGCTTTCACTTCATGCAAATGTGCTATCGGTAGGTTTTGTACAAATAAAACTGTATACTGCCAAATAAAATGTGCTTTTTAGCAAGCTTCAACAAAAGAAGGATTTAAAATTTGCTTTGATGGGGTATTGATTCAGAATGCAATAGCAGACACATTTATGAAAACCCTACTGTGGACCGGATATCTATTCATAGGTTCAGTGTCTGACAGCATTGTAATCCTGCAAGTATTTGGGCCATAAAGTACATAAGAATGCTGTGGAATAGCAATTAAAGTCTACCTGTTGAGGCTCAGGAGGTTCGGTTTTTTGAACAGCCAGGAATGTCGCAGTGGGAACTATGTTCGGAATGCAGGCCTTAAGACTAAAGATTCCCAGACCTCTATTTAAGGAAATGGCTGGGCTGGTATTGCTTGCCCTCTTCCTCAATTGTTTCGGAATGATGATCGTTTTCCTTTCTGGAAAAATACTTTAGTTCTGTACCTGTTGGGAAGCAGGAGGGGGGGGGGGGGGGGGGAAACAAAAAAACAACAAAAACAGTTTTTTTCCTCAGTGCAGAAGGCTAGAAAAGCACCATGGAAATCCAGTGAGGAGGGGGGCCCCACGTGTACTCACCCAAAAGGAGAGATGCCTCTCACATAAGCCACAAGCACCTCCAGTAACCACTCTGTAAAACGTCCGAGACTATTTCAACTGTGACAGAGTACATACGACTCCAACAGGGACCATATGCACCGCAGTTAACGCCGAAGGTTTTTACAGTGCAGGTCGGCGCCGGGCAGAGACGACTGAGGACACGGGCGCAGGTGTTCTCAGGGCCGCGCGCCTTCACGGCAGGGACAGGAAGTGGGAAGTGAGGGGGAGGGAGGAGCGGGCGCGGGACGTCGTCACGGCGACGGGGCCCGTAGGCAGGCCGCATGCGTCTCGCCGCCGGCCCGCGCCAGCGCATGCAGGGACAGCTCAGCCGGAGCGCCGAACCGGTCCGACTGCGTCTGTGGAGGAGGGCTACGGAGCGCGCCGGGAATGTGCAGAGGCCCCGCCGCTGACTGTGCGAACGACGCAGAGCCGCAGAGCCAAAGCGCGGGCCCGGGGAGGCGAAAACGCGGGTTTTTCTGTCGAACCGGGTGCGGGTGACTGGGCTCCCTCGCAATTGCGAGGGTTTCTCGTCACTTGACTTCACCCAAACTCAGGAGGGAGACACTCGGAACGATTGTCGAAAGCGGTTTTATTCCATGTTTTCTAAACGCGACCACCTGCCGCTGGCTGTGCCCTGATGCTAAGGTAACTTGTTGCCACACGGTCAGCGTACAGTAGCTGCATTTGTAACAGAATAACTTTAATAATAAAGTTAATAATCTGTGTGCTTCTTTGAGGGACTGTGCAGCTGCCCATTACCTTCCGGACTGTTCCATGGCTTGTATAGGTGACGATGCTTTATTTGAAGCCCTACCATATGGACATAGATATGGAAGGTCAGAGACAAGATAAGAAATAACTTACCTATTTTACACCAGGTATCCAACCCATCAACAAACATTTTGATTGATACATTGTTGATTATTATTATAATTATTACTAATTCTATAAGCGCTATCATTGTCAATACATTATCTATGTTCACACATAATGTTGAATGTTGTCTGTATTCTTAGGTTCTTGTTCAAAGGAAAACAGTTTTGGGGTGATAACTTGACTTACGGTACACACAATCCCACTCCCAGGAGACTGGTACCTGCAGAAGGACCGAGAGAAGCTATATTGGCGTAAGAGTTTTTCTCTGGAAGCCCTCCCCGATATCCTGAGTAATCAGATGTGACAGCAGAGGAAAGGGTCTGTTTGGAAGCGCATAACACCAGCTCAGCAACTCATTCAGAAAAAGAGTAGCAACTGCCCGCAATAGGAGCCCCGACAACAAATCAGACTGACAGAGACAATGTTCTTAGCCTTGTGGCTAATTAGCGAGCACAGCTTCAAAACTGCCAAACATGGCCTTTTGGACCATCCACTGCATTTACCATTTTAAATCTTAGGCTTTTAGCAGCCACTCTTATCCATAGCAACTTGCACAGCTTACGCCTGTGACATTCAATCCATTTACTCGGCGAGATACTGTATTTTACTGAAGCAATTCAGGTTATGTCTTTTTTTTTCAAGGGTACAATGGCAATTGAATTCAATTCTATTTATTGTGTATAGCCATTCTGACAGAGAAATGTCAAAGATGCTTTACAGCAAACAGAAGGAAAACTGGGCAGAAACTAGGCCTGGGCAGAAACATTACGCTACACTGCGGCACCAATCAGTTTACTGCCACTGGTTTTAAACTACATGAGGTAATGAACCAGATGAAGATGTATCACTTCTTTTGAAACACAAGCATCATCTTTTGGACATCGACAGCAGTAATTGCAAAAAGCCATTGGAACCAATTCCTTCTGACCTCTTGGCTTTACGAACATATTTTTCTTGTAATGACCTCATGCGCAATGGTTGCCATGAGCACTGATTCATACGGTGACATCACCCGAGTCCAACACAGCAGTGTGTTCACAACCACTAATCACCTGCAGTCAGTGTTCTGAGGTGTGTGTGTGTGTGCGTGTGTGTGTGTGCGAGCACATAGGTGTGTGCACGTGTGCGTGTTTTTGTGTGTGTGAGACCCAACATGCACTTCTCTTTAGTCCTGCCACTGACCTACCCCGTGATTTCTTGCAGAGATGCACCATGGCATCGTCCAGTTCACAGAGAGTTTCTCTGTACAGTTCAGCATACCCAGAGATGGGAAAGCCATATCGAAGTGGAAACTCCATGATCACAACTAAATACTACCACTGCGGCTGTTACGGTTCATGAATATGGTATCATTATCCCTGAAAACGAAATCTTTAAAAACCTCTCAACGAAAACAACTTATCTTCCACCTGGCTCAGGCTATACTGTACATAGTTTGTGACTGAGCTCACACAATATTGTTTCATGCTTCAGAATTCCCAAACCCACATTGCCGCCCCAACCTGCTAAATGTTCCAGAAACTGCATTTCTGAAAAACGGGACTTTACAGAGGAGTGGGTGAGGAGACAGCGCTGTTCATTTCGGCAAACCACTGAGGGTTTAGGATGTCTGTGAGGTCATACCAGAACAGGCCCAGGGTGTAAAACTGCCTTTAACACCGTCTTGTTTGCAATAAATATGTGAGGTAGAATTTTCAGAAAAATAAGACTCAAATCAAGGACACAAATGAGTTAGTATACATAGTAAAGCATATGTACTTATATCTACTCAGATAATACTGAAACAATGCATCCTGTGATTTCAACAAACAAGCTATCCACTTTTTAGAAAATTATTTACGCCCAATTCTGAAAATTATGCTTTAAGGAGATGCACCCCATCGATTTCAAAGCAGTTAGTCCAACACAATCTCTGCCAGGTCAAATAACAGAACTCTGGTGAAACGTACTTCAGAGAAAGCGTTCTGTTTTGTTTTAAATTATGAGACCTATGCATTTGTTCGTCGGGGGTGGGTAAGGGCAGGATTCAGGCTGCTGTCTGAATGGAGTAAAAGGAGGATTCTTTGGCAGCCTGCACGGCCCCATTCCTGAGG
Source organism: Conger conger (assembly GCF_963514075.1). Classification (NCBI taxonomy): domain Eukaryota; kingdom Metazoa; phylum Chordata; class Actinopteri; order Anguilliformes; family Congridae; genus Conger; species Conger conger. The sequence continues at coordinate 11,980,716 of NC_083760.1, forward strand.
TTCCGTATGAGTTCAGGAAGCCCAGTCAAGAGCCAGAAATAAAGTGTTTGCTCATGCGTGGGTGCGAGGGACCAGCTCGACACCCAAACCAGAGACAAGTCCCCTTTCTTTCTCAACGGCCCGGCGATATTTCTGCAAAACAGCTGAGAGGAGACAGATGCCCTGGACGCAGTAGGCCCGGGGTGTTGATCACCAGAGAGGGTGTGTCTGCGAGCGAATTTCGGATCGGGGAGGAGGAGGAGGAGGGGGGGGAATGTTGGGGGTTTCGATATCCAAGGCTACACCCATGTGTAATGAAAAAAAAGAAAAACCCCCACAAAAGAGCACGCAGGGAACCTTATGGATCACTATGTAAACGTTCCGTCAGCCTGATATTCCAGTATGCAAAGTGTGCGCAGACAATATGAACTGGCTTCCTCTGCATTCAGAGACTGAGGTGAGCGTTCCCATGTCAGCCGTGGCGATATCTACTTTCACGTAGGCGGCGTGCAGAGAAGGCACTGGTATTCACACGTGACTGGACTCCAGGATGGCAGTCAGCTGCACTGACCTGGCACGGCCAGCCATGTCAAGTAGGTACCCCAGCAGAACATAACGCCTCCCTCTCATTAACGCACCAGCGACACACTCCAGGTGTCAGGTTCTCACTGTCACCCACGTCCCTCAATGGGTCTGCTGGGGCAATGGCACTGTACATACCGGCCCGCTACCACCAGAGCTGGGTCAAATACCGTACGCAAGTGTTTTGGGAAACTTTTCTGTGTTCGATTGATTTTGCCTGGTGTAAATGAGCCAACCAAGATAGTATATTTCAGAGTATATTCAAATACACCAGACAAGCTCAATAAAGTGTAGGAAATTATTTGAATCCAAAATGATTATGCATTTGACCCAGGTCTGGTTACCACAAAGAAAAGAAAAGTACAGTATGAAAAATTAGCTACACTTTTGACCAGATATCAAAGTCAAATCACTGCAAATGTCATTCGTTGCCTGTCCTTAAACACAGAAGACTAAATCCATATTTAGCTTCATATGTGTTGAAGAATACCTCAACAGCTTTAGCTGTTTTAAGCAAAAAGCCAACTTGGGTTCAAAACACACCATGTTCACCTAGACTATACATCTTGGGCGGCCTGTAGCGTAGTGGTTAAGGTAAAATGACTGGTACACGCAAGGTCGGTGGTTCTAATCCCGGTGTAGCCACAATAAGATCCGCACAGCCGTTGGGCCCTTGAGCAAGGCCCTTAACCCTGCATTGCTCCAGGGGAGGATTGTCTCCTGCTTAGTCTAATCAACTGTACATCGCTCTGGATAAGGGCGTCTGCCAAATGCCAATAATGTAATCTTAAAGAGAAATTGCATTTTACCAACCAAAAAAAAAAAAAGCTCTAGCGATCAACAACAGTAAAAGTTAGGAATCTACAGACGCATATCTGCTCTATTCAAAGTAAAAACACTTTCTGCCCAGTATCAGCCTTTGTGGGATAAACAGTAGGAACGTGAGCAGTTACCCACACAGAGACATGGAACATGTTGGTGTTTCTCATGAAGCATCATGGCGAGTCTGAAAAGCCACGTTGCCAAAAAAACAACTGAGCACAGAGCAGTACAGCAGCCTGTACATGAGCTGGCTAAATCATCACACAAAAACACTGCAGAATGAAGTCAGTCATTCATAACAACAGTGCCCCCCTGTCCTGCCCCAACCCCACCCGCCATACACTGCCTCTGGGATTGGGGGAGGGCATGGTGAATGTCCCTTAGAGGAACAATACCAAATGCTTACGCACACAAACGTGATTCGATTTTCTCGTCTTTTTTTATTATCAATCGGTGCATCTGAATGTCTACATTTTTCTCAGAGTAGTATGGGGTGCCAAAGTGAAAGAATTTGCTTTACAATTAAGTCTAAATACTAACAACAGGATACTTCTGCATTTTCAACTGCAGAACACCCAATACTCATCTTTGTGGTTGACGTGCGAACAAATCACACTACTAGAATTACATTACAGGACAAGTACTGCAGAACATTTCCATTCTCAAAATATAATTGTCCTGCACTGGACTGCATTGAACTGTAATAAAATAATACATCATTAAAACAATAGTCACACTGCATAACTAGTGCATAACAGCACACAGTCAACTTCACAACTTTGAGTATTAAAAATACTGCTTCTGTAATGTACTCAAGAGGGTGCAAACATGCTGTATCACTTCAGATAAGGAAGAAGGCTACTTCTTCATGGAGGGAATAAAGTAGGTCATTATGGATTCCTTTCATTAGACCAGTACTTTCCAAATAGTTGTGTCTGTCCACTCAACCTCCAGCTGTGAATTAACCCCCATGTAGACCAGCCACCTTCACTTTTAACACCCCGCCCCACCATCTCTGCTTTCAGCAAGATGATTGGCACATGCCTTAGTGGTGGTAGTCGATAAGATACATAGATGTAGGTCAACTCATTAACATCGCACACGGTCAGTTGCCTCACCTAACATCTCCCAAATTTCCACATTAGGAAGCATGTGCTGAGACCTTGATCAGCTGAAAAAGTCACAGCTTAGCCCAATTTTTGAATTGGAAGTCAAACCTCTAATTTTTGTAGCACGGTTGTAGCCATAACCTCCATATCCCTAAAATGCCGGTAGTGCAGACAACCCCTTTACAGTAAAATGGCCAGTGTGTTCTACTCGTACAGAGTCCAATATGGGCCATATTTACTCTGAAGGAGTTGATTTAACACTGAATATTTCACCGAGTTTAGTACAGCACCAATATAACCTCTGTCTGTGGTGGGGCTGAGGTCCTGGCATCGACTGTACTCAAGACTGGTGAGTCAATGGCAGCAGCAGTGACTTCAAAATGAATCTGGCAGGTCGAGCAGGTGAGGAAAAGAGCGGTTTGGATTCCAACAGCCGAAGTGTAACACCCTACCACAGATTTATTGAGTGCGAAGTGAAGTGACAATCGAATGCGAAAAGCAAGAAAGTGCCTAAGCGTGCATTCAAGGAATATGCTGACCAGAGGAACTGGGACACCTCCGCAGAATTGCTCAACCCCCCACTCCAGTGAACTTTAACCCTCCAGTCCAGTCATGTGAAGACTTTTACAGCACCTGTGTGTGCGTGTGTGTGTGTGCAACACATCCCTGGGCTTCATCTCTCCCTTTGTACCGCCCGCAAAACGACCACGACTTGGCAGTGACCCGCTTTAACTTCCTGTTTTGGCCTTTGATGAGTCCGTGTGTTTACGGTCAAACAAAAACAACAAACCTGTTGCATTAAGGCTCCACATGAGACAAAACATACTTCCAAAGCACCCCATGGCAGCCAGCCCTCCCTATAAAAGCTGCTGTGTTATGTATATATGCTTGCATCCGTGTCTGTATGCGTCTCTGTTTATGTATAATCACGGCTGTTTAGAAGAGCTGGATGTTCTGCTCTCTGCACTAAAGTCCTATAAATATCACGCAGAAGCAGCATACTTCATTACAGCAGCAACATACCCTTCACTATTTTTAATAAGCCTATCTGGTTACCAGCATCTTCGTTTCTGTGTTTGCCTCTCCCCCCGCCAATGATATAAAACAGCTACCCAGACTCTTCATCTGAACTTGAGGACAGAACTTTGTTTTTGGGTGCCCCCTTTCAGCGGACGCCCCTGGGACTGGCAGGTAATCCCGCCCTCGTTCAAGCTCGGCCCACCACCGCAAAGCTGGACCGTTTTGACCCGTCCCTCATCCTCGCAGTAGCCGAAAAAACGGGAACCCAAGACACTCCACCACTCTGTGACCCGGGCCACCAAGCCCAAGTCCAGTTGAGGACCGAACCCTGATCCTGACGCTCCCAGGACAAGCACTGGGAATAGAGGGGAGGGGGATGGATGGATTTTGGGACTCACCTGGGTTGTTGGCCTCCCCCTCCAGCACGTGGAGCTCGGTGCACTCGGCCAGGGAGTGCTCCAGACAGAGCTGCAGGAAGCGGGCCTGCGTCCTGCTGACGTGCTTCAGCAGAGACAGGAGGGCCACCGTCTGCTCGCACTCGTTCCACCCCTTAAACCAGCTGGCCAGGACTCCCACCTGGTCGCGAAACATCATGATCTGGAGGACGGGCACCGGGCGACTAGAAAACCTGCCGATCGGGGCACCCCGTCGTCAAATGAGAAGATCGCAGGCGCTGCTTCGCCCCCCCCCAAAAACCGAACGCGTGACCGTGCTTTTTTCTGTCTTCTTGTGCTCTGCTGCACCAGCAATGCTTTTTCGCATGAGGGTTACGTTGTTTTTCCCTTGTTATGTTGCGCTTCTCCCCTTCTTCATCGGCATCTTCTCCCTGTGGAGTTAGAAAGGCGCGTGGCGAAGTGTCCTCCTAGACGCACTTCCCTCTACTTGCCCCTGTTTTGTGGGAAGGAGACTAGGCTTTCCCCCCTACGATTAGAGTGTCACTCCAGCGTTTCGGTCGTAGTCATTTCCCACGGGGAACACCTTAGACCTCTGAAACAAAAGAGTAAACAGTAAGGACTATGACCCATGTCTCAGATAACAAATGCACACACCCAGTAATAGCAGAATCACAATTATAAAACCATGACATGTAACTTTTTTTTTTAAACTCAAATCCATTTAACCTTAATAGACCCAAGGCTGGTTAATGAAACATGGCATTAAGCATGACTGAGACCAGAAAATACTCATTTTTGTTATATATACGCATAATCTCTGCATAAGAAAATGATTAGCTACATAGCACAGGCTACATAGGCTATAGCTGTCATATTATAAAACAGCCTACATTGTGAATTATCTTACTGACTCACACATTAAATAGGTAAAGAAACAATTGAATAAAAGGGCTACTATTCTATTCATAAGTGAATATCTTTGTCATTCACACGCAGACAGTCAGGCACCCACACACACACACACACACACACACACACACACACACACACACAAATACAGATACAAATACTCGGCGCCAATGTTCATACGCTAGACAATCATACCCAAGTGCGAATATCCTGTGCAATGGAAATGCGACATTGACCCTGTTGCTTCAGCCGGCGAAACGACTCACTACCGACTTTCATTAACGTGGAAGGGGGAAATAGGCGGGCTATTAAAAGAAACCATTCTTCGCTTAAAAAACACACGTACCTAACTTGCAAGTCAGAAAGATCGACCCTGCAGCGCCAGCAAACCCAGCGTCTGACGGGGCACCATTTAAAATGACCCCTTTTCCGTCAGGCGGACCCCTATGGACGTGGGCCTGTGACATACGGCACCGGGACAAAAATAAACCACATCCACCAGTGCCTAAAAATACGGTTCCCGGGAGTAATTGGCACATTATTTGACCGTGGAATACTTCCCCTGAGATCCTCTGCCGCTCGTAACGTTGTTACAACCAGGTTTCTTTCCCGACGGTCTCCCGTTGCTTACTAGCCAGGATCCACCCAACGTTACCCCGGTTTGTCAAGATTTTTAGCGTAAGTGCCCAAAAGGACTTGTTTGAAGTGCCATGTAGGCTACTTTTGAAAAGCATTCGTTCCTCAAAACGGATCCACACCTCAATAGCACAAACGCGACGTGCACGACCGTTTCGGTATTGTCCTTATCAATAGGCACTGATATTCAACAAGCAATGGACGGAGGATACTCACATAAATGTGGAAATGGCTAGGTGCAAAATTGTGATTCGAGCTCAATATGAACACTTGGGCTAGATGGTCACCGAGTAATTTAGGAGACAGAATCTTGTAATCTAGAACGTTCCCCAAATGTACTTTAGCATTCCATGGCTAAGCTATTCTGCACTGTAATTCTATACAATATTCTAATCGGTCTATGCAGAGTCCACGAACTCCCAAGAACCGCGTTAACCGTTTCCTTTCACTTGGGCGAATCGCGAATCTATAGGCTACATTACAGTTGTTCTGCATTGAACTTTTTGTTAACATGTAGTAAAATTATAATTCACGAAAATAAACGGCGTTAATAATCACAGGCGATCCCCAAAACATACAAACCATTGAAGCCTAGTTCTGTACCAGGTAGCATATAACTATCCGCGAACTGTTGGAACAATAGAAAGTAGCATATACCAAGAAATATTATTACAGAATCTAAGTAAGAATGTTAAAAAATAGTTACATTCTACTCACTTATAAACACGGTTTCATCCGTGGTGGTAATCGCTGAACGGGGCGCAACAGAATTCAAAATTTTGGGGAGCGGTGCCCCTTCACTCCGGATCTGTGTGTTTTGCCATCTTGACTAACTTTGCTCCCTTCTGTTACTCTTGTTTAACCGGAGGAGAGTCTCGGCATTGCTTCCCACATGCTAATAATTAACACGAAGCATTACGTCAGGGGCTTGGCAGCACAGGGAAGCACAAAAATAGAGAATGGAGTTAGGGACAGATCACATTGCCTATCCTACGGAGACGACTGACAGGGATTAGCAAGTTTGAAAAAAAAAAAAAAAAGGTTTCCATAGCAAACTGGGCAAAATCAAAACAAGAGTGAAGCTATGTGTAAATGTGCAAGAACGGGGAGGGGGCGATTTGGCCATTCAGATCCAGACCTAGAAACCCCAAATAAACCCAAGTCCATTAAACCTTTTTTTTAATAAACCGGTCCTATTAGTTTTAAATATAGATATATATATATATATTTAGAAATCCAGAATTTGCTGTTTAGTTTCTTACCGCATAATATTTCGTACATCGTAGCGGAAACGGACCCGTTTCAATCAGTCTGAAAAGTACACCCATATTCTTGAAGTTCTTTATTGTAAACTTAACTGTGCAATATCGCATTCCACCCGGCAGAGGGTGTTCCCCTCTTCCAGTCTACGTCGCGAGATTCCAGCATTTTAGTCAATTCATTGCAGTGGCGGAACTAGTGGCTTCTGCAGCACGATATCTCTTTAAATGTTCGCAGGGAACACAGAATTATCGTAAATAAGTAATAAGTAAGTGTCACACGCCAGGAATACATCAGTGCAGCCAATAGTGAGGAGAGTCGAGGAGTGCATTCTGGATTTCAAAGGGGTGCAAGAACGAGAACCTTCATTGGCATTGAAACATCAGCAACACAATCTAGAACCACTATCTAACGGCATGTTCTTGTCTGTCATGCAATTGCTCCTAATTGGCCAAAGCTATATGTATTGAATATTTCCTGGACATGACAAGAGGCGTATGGATATCTGAGCAGGGCTGTTCAGCAATCAAAATCTGTAGTTTTTGAAAAAGTGACTTGCAGGCTAACATCGACCTGTGTAGCACATAAAAGCCACAGAGTTCTCCAGAAAAATACCACTAAGACAGGAAGCCCTGACTACAGCTTGTCATCAAAGGAGCAGCTTGCTCATAAAAATTTCATGACATGCTCATCACAATTTGTTGGCCACACCATGATACTGCAGGATCAGAACCTGCTATCTCTGTCTTGGGTGATAATACACTAATAGAATGGGAATGGACAGACACAATGTTTAAAGTGATGTTAATGAATTAAGACAGTTCAACGGATACTCACGTTTAAAGTTTGATCAACATAAATAATAACTGAAAATCAACGTAGTTTACACATCTCTCCATCAGATAACCCAACACAAATCGTTCTAGTATAAAAGTGATCAAGTTTTAATTTAACTAGATGAGAAGTGAGCCTTTGCTGTCACCTTGTGGTGAGAACATGTGACAGTCCTGCGTAATGTTGCTTTTACGCTTGACTTTTTATGCCAGACCTAGGGTAACTGACGAGGCAACGCAAGTTTTTCTCTTAAATGTTCAAGCAGAAAACTGTAATGAAAAATAGGATTATATTCATGACATGGACCGCTAATTATCTGCCTGCACCGGAAATACCATCCCCAGACCTCTTCCCCCAGTGTTCTCTTTTCCAGCACCTGTCCCAGTACGCCCCTCCCACAACACTCTTGGGCCTGTGTTCTAGGCAACAACAACAAACTTGGTGGAATTGTAATTTTATGCGCTCTTCGTTGGTCCAAAATAACAAAAACCATCTAGATTTGCCGTCGTACTGTGTTTTTGCATCATCAAAACGGAACCATCTGAATCTACACAATGGCGTCACCCGGTGTCCATTGATACAAGTTGCACGTGGATTGTGATCAACGTGCAGGCCATTGTTAAAAGTAGTAGTGTTCAGTGGAAGTGGGCGGACGATGCAGACGGTGGGCGCCGAAGTGACCAGCAGAGGGCGCTGGTGAACGATGAGCCTTTCCGTCCAATAACAATTATGTCACCTGCAGGGTTGCCAGCAACAACAGTCAGCATTTGGCAGAGTTGAGATATCAGGTCACACAAACATCCACACACCGGGACAGTGCCTCAACAGGATGAGCCACCAGTAGCCACAACATTTGTGTTTCATTCTTTCTTTCTGAAGAGTTTGCGTTTTGAAAATATTTTTGAAAATGAAATTCTCAAGAATGTTTCAGTGATGGCCTCACCAAAGTAGAGAATACATAATTTATACACATTATAAAGTAATATAAAAGCTGCCAATTCACTTTAGAAGTGCACATAGCTCTAGGGAGTCGCAGAAGACCAGCACTTTGTCATTTGTCATTCTGCTAAATTTTTCTAAGGGCAAGTTTATTTCTTATTTTAACCAATCTTGGCAGGAATACCTGGTTACTCTCAGTAAAGATGTATCCACATTCCTTCCTACCAATATGCAAAATGTTTCAGAAGCAAGTCCATTTGTCTGAAGGCAGAGCATAGCCTACCTTTCACCTTATAGTAAAATCTATTTATGTATGTCACTTCCCCAGAACAGGAGATTTCCCCACAAGGTTATAGCTTCAAGAACCAATAGAAAGTAGTTTCACCTTTAAGCAAACTATTTATTGGAGGGTTTAGTGCAAATGGAAATCCAGTACATAGTGAAATAGTTTTCACCCCGACATTTGCAGCTTCTACGAGACCCCTTAATTGTGTAAGTTGAACAGGATGACAGCTGTTACTAGTATTCATAGGGGTTTCATCCAACCCAGGTCAGCAAAACCAATTTGCTCAGTAATTTAACAGATCAAGCACTCATACCTTCTATCCCCTCTCTCCCAAGATTAAATGCTGATTGAAATGCTAGCTCTGTCACCTCCTTACCTTTCCTGCGAAGTACAGCGCAAAACCAAACTCTGTGTATGAGGGAGTCAGTATTTACAATGTGGCTAACCTGCCAGATGTAGGCCTATGTGTGTAGCCATCCTAACCTTCGGGGTGATGTTTGGGGGGTAGAGTATAATTGTATCCCAAGGATAAAGACCTTCTAAAGAAATGCAAGGTCCCTTGATAATTCTTTCCTTCTCTGGCATACATTGAGAAAGCGCAAATATATAGCATGTAGAAGACCTAAGACATAATTAAACCACTGCTTTTTTACAAACATCTGGTTCCTGTTTAATATACATGTAAGCTGGCCAAGGGAACACACAAAACATTCAGGAATAAACCAATGTACAATCTTGGATTTATAAGGAATGGAGAAATGTCTTTAGATGTTATTAAAATGTATGGAATTGGCTTGTCATATGTTATGTATTTATTGATTAAAGAATGCGCTCATAATACTTTATCATTTTGAAAAAAGAACCAGTGTTTTTTAAATATTTAGGCAGAGTTATAACATACAACATAACATAACGGCAAAAACAGGCCATTCGACCCAGCAATGCTCACTCTGCTTCCCTACCACTAAATCGTACCTACTGCTTAATTTGCCTAAAAGCTAAATAGTATCTAGCATCATATCAAGCCTGGTCTTGAAAACCCCTTCATACTGCCTAGACGTGATACATTCATTGAAACTACCCACATCAAATGAACTGTATCAAACAAAATAATTATTTACAAATGCATTCTTTTGTTTTGCCAATTTATTTGAGTGCTTTTCACTTACCATTGGCATGGAAATGACCAGTGGCTATATTGGAGGGTCCTTTCTTTGATGATTTCAGCTGTGTGGCAAATGTTTACAGCATGTCATTATGCGCTTGTGCTTTGAGAAAAAAGATTATATCTTTTGCAAGTAGGAATGTGCATGTTTGTATGTAGCATCCTAAGTTCTATCATTTGTGATTTAGTTTTCAAGGTGGAACCAATTTCTACTGTAACCACTCATCACTGTGGTCTAAATTGCTTGCAAATGGCATAGCAATACCTTTCTCTTGTTTCCAGTTAAATGTATACTGTATTGGAATGATAAAAAGAATGTTTCTCTGATTCAATTTAATATGGTAGGAAACGTATAATAATGTTGGAGAAACATTAAAGACATGGTCACTGTGTATCCAACTGATGTTGAGAATTAAATTCATACCATCCCTGTCTTATAATTCAGTAATTTACACCATGGGAAATCATCCCAGTGCTATAAAACATTATTTCACACCATGAAAAATCATCCCTGTGCTATAAAACATAATTTTACACCATGAAAAATCATCCCAGTTATATAAAACATTATTTTACACCATGAAAAATCATTCCTGTGCTATTAAACATTATTTTTTACTTTGAAATGTGCTTGAACAAACTGTTTATCTAGATTTGCACTTCATTCTCAATGGCGAAAATGTCCTGATGTTCTGACATTCCAGTCATAAAACAGAAGCCAGGGTCTGAAACTATTGGTGAGCCATTGTGGCTTACAGATGAAAAAAAACAACAACAAATGAACAATAGACACGCAAACACGTATTCACATGCACACATACAGGCATGCATGCATTCATACATGCCCACACACACACACACACAGGGTGCTAGGGTTGGCATAGGGTGTGTCTGCTGTATATACACATTACATCACACAAACTACTTTCATGCTGAGAGCCCCTGATATCTTGTCATCAGATGAGACAGATGTCTCTGATTAAAAGCTGTCAAAGATGAACATTAAATAAGGAACTGTCTCTTTTTTCCTGGTATCATGGATATTATGGAGGTCAGGAAATGTCTTGCAGATGGTAGCACAAACTTTGGCTTAGGCAAAGAGCTGCTTTCAATATGTACTATTCTGCAGTATGATGATGCACAGCTAGCAAGGAACACATGCTTGGATTTTTGCGAGATGGATTTTTGCAAAATAAAAGTCACTTTTAATGCAGAATGCTCATTTCTAAGGATAAAATATGAATAATCCATCTAGAAATATGATTGCAGTCAATTGCTGGATCATGCAAATCTGTCAGTCTGCCTTGCTGAATAGTCATATTGTAGACCAGAGTCACGCCAAGAATAGAAGCTAACAAATTTAACAGGCCTCTAGTTTAGGAAAGCCAAATAAGAGATTTGAGGCAATTATCTCGAAATGCCTCAATTCAACACCATCTAAATCAAGACCTAGCTTGCCTGAGCTAGCTCTACTTTGCCGTTGCTACTGTACGACAATTTATGATGGCAACAATGCGCTATTTATGATAAATCTGGCACTGTATATGATTACTGCAACTCCCTCCTAGCCGGTCTCCCAGCGTGTGCCATCAAGCCCCTCCAGCTGGTCCAGAATGCTGCAGCCCGCCTGATCACCAGTCAGCCCAGGTCGGCTCATGTCACCCCGCTTCTCATTGGCCTCCACTGGCTTGCCATTGCCGCACGCATCCGTTTCAAGGCCCTAGTGTTGGCATTTCAGGCTGCTAAGGGGACTGCCCCACCTTACATACAATCCCTGATCACTCCCTACTCCCCAGCTAGACCACTCCAGTCTGCCAGCTCTGGTCGCCTTACGGTTCCCTCTCTACGTGCACCTGGCGGTCGAGCTGCACGTTCACGCCTGTTTTCCGTTCTGGTTCTTCAGTGGTGGAATGACTTGCCTACCACTGTCAGAACAGCAGAATCCCTCCCCCTATTTCGACGCAGACTCAAAACCCACCTTTTCAAACTCTACCTTAGTCCTCCCTCCTGATTTCCCCATTTCCTGTGTATTTTGCTAGTTTCTGGATGTGATGCTCTGACTTATGGTAGAACCTATGCACTTGTAAGTCGCTTTGGATTAAAAGCGTCTGCCAAATGACTAAAATGTAAAATGTAAATGAAAAGGTTATTGGATAGGGTCATGGGAGGTCTCTTGAGGCTATTGGCATTGGGTAGAGGAGGCGGTTCACCAGTGCATAGGTGGTAACATGATGGCATGCCTCTGTAGCTGCCCGGAACTGATTGGTTAACCATAAAAGGACATTGCAAATGTGCCAAATATACCCAGTGCAAACCATCAACTACTAATCTAATAAGGTAAATATGATTTTTTTACACATTTTACATTACATTAATGGCATTTGGCAGACGCTCTTATCCAGAGCGATGTACAGTTGATTAGACTAAGCAGGAGACAACCCTCCCCTGGAGCAATGCAGGGTTAAGTGCCTTGCTCAACGGTGTGATCTTATTGTGGCTACACCGGGGACCGAACCACTGACTGATGCCATTTTACATGCATACATGAGAGAAGTGAACACATAATGGTAAAATGCTAAATGTAGGGTTAGCCCATCTGAACTATCACAGCCAGCAAACTCAAATTGCAGAGTGAAACCAACAGAATGATGCATGTCATGGTTATTGTAGATGCATATATTTGTATTGTGTAGAATCAACGTAAAGTTATGTTATTTTGGCAGGAGATAAGACAGAGTATTTGCTCAAATGTTTAATTTACGTTGGTAAATTAATTCATCTTTAACAACCGTGCTATCGTAAGGATTCTGCGTTACTTGTTGCTAATATGTTTTACTTCCACAGCCACATGATGGCGCCATGTAATTTATTGTTAACGGTAGTCAAATTTGGTGACCTCTGTCAACCTAAAGTACACCCAGTCCCCGCATAATGTCTGGCGTTATCAACGTGTTATGAATTGAAGTAGGCTACATTATATTTTCCTATTATCAGTGTGTTCAAAACAAGGTTCAGTCACTCTCAGTGTCAATGGACCCTGATCAGCGTGTTCCGTGATTCATTAATAATTTGAGGTAAATTTGTGACATAAAATGTAAATCACACTTTATATCATTCTCTCGCCGCATGTGCTATGCTTCAGGCTTCAGGTAGGCATACAAATGAATGTTTTCAACCATATTTCTTCATTCGCCTTATTGTGTGAATGAGCTCGTCAGTGTTTTCCGTTGAACTTTCTGACAGCTGGCGCCGAACGATTTATGTCTGTCGTCGCTGAAGATTTATCAGCTTGTCTCTCTTGTAAGTCTTGTTCATGCCCATTAGCTAACGTTACTCTTGCAGCCTTCATTATCAATTTCATTCTGGATTCACATTTTTCATCCGTCACACTACAACTAAAGTCTTTGCATTTGATGTCTGCAGTAGCAACTGTAGTGCCGTGTCTACTGTTGACAAACTAGTCTAATTACTAACACGGCCACGTTGCTTCTGTGCCTTCTGAAGACGCGATCAACATGAACAATACTTGTATATTTTTCTCTTTGTGCCCAGGTCAGCTAAGGAATTGCAATGGACGTCAGGACATCAGGAAGCCCTGCCGCCACTAGACAACCAGAAAAGGTTTGAACTTCTTTAACCTTTGTGACAACAATCAATTTTACAGTACTTTACTAAACTCATAGACATGCGTGCTTGACCATTTCTATCCAGACTACTTGTTGCCTCGTAAATCAGGTTTCCATTAAGTAGCAAAAGCTACGACTATTAGCAGCATTTTTTTGTACTCTGCCTGCATGTTTATGTAGCTAGTGGTAGTTACACTTGCTGTCTATTCTTGCTACATACGTACTGCAATGTGCATGGTTTGTACCGGCATAATAATCATTCCATTGGCATTTTGTAATGGTAGTTTACCATTTCATATCCATTTTGTTTCCAAGAAAATCTGTTATTTTATCACCTGAAGTGAATGGGTATAACGTGAGGATAGGTTCTTGGTCGTCCTTTGTCTCAGTGAAGGAAATCAATGGGCAACAGAAGCAGTCAGTTAGCTATGTATTTTTTTAAAGTTTCACATAGCTTTGAGTACATTTTGAAAGGTGCTCCTGACATTCTGTAGTATAGTGTACGAAGTGAATGGACTGATGGTTTTCAAAAACCAGTATACTACTATACCATCTACTATTCCCAAATATCCCTCGAGTACAATGTCGTTCATTATTCATACTATACTATATGAAGTTACCTTCATTTATGTTTTTTTACATTTACATAACTCACCAATAAGTTTAGAAACCAAAATTATATACATCTATAATGCAATAGCATTTATATTGTATGACCATTAGGTGGCGGCAAACACCTTTTAAAAGTATCGGCCTGCTTTAGAATCTTCAGTGAAGACTATTGTGGTTCTTTTTGAACATTAACTGGAAAAACTGCTCTTGTGATTTGTAAGTTGCTAACTGGCTCACAGCTAGGACAGCTATGGAATAAAAATATATTAGTATGTTTGTTAACCAACTATACTGTAGTAGTCTCAAGTCTCTTTTTACGTATATATCTCTGTCTGCATGTGCTAGGAATGGCTAGCTGCCTATCTTCCATCATCACAGAACTACATTTGAGGTGTAGGGCTGGAATTCAAATGCATATCTCCCTTTCTGCACAACCACCAATGTGGGGTTCAGGCCTATTTGCAGTGCATTGTGGGCACTGGAAACTGACTTGGGTGAATTACACAATATTTGAATTAAAATGCTTGTGTAATCCATATTTGAAAATGGAAAATGTACTTGCAAAGTACACTAGATGAGAGGTATTCAATTCAGGTTGATTCTATGTTGATTCATTGTTTGCTAATAGATTGTTTGAGTTTAATAGAATAAGTAGCTTGCTCGATCTATCTTTATTGTGATATCAGTCAGGTTCCAGCATTGAAAATATACATAGAAACACATGATTACAAACATTCAAATGTCAAATATGTGTATGCGATTCCCTATTTAAAAAAATCATGGTTTCGGAAAACCATTTTGTATCTGGCTTCTTCAGTGCAAGTGAACTGCACACTTTCAACTATTGCAAATAATGCCAGTATATAGCAGCTAATAGGATACTGGAGTTGGCCTGATACACCTGGAGCAGAGATCTCTCTGAGGAACATGGCGTGGGCTTAAAACGGGTGTAAGGAGAAGAGTACATGAGGAAAGGCAGCAGAATGGTGGAGGAAAGGAGGGCGGTTTCAAGTGGAAAGCTGTAAATTAAAAGCAGTTGCGGTGACCTATGGGGTAAAAGCTAATACTATGCCAGATACTTTTTAGCATCGACAGCTGATCCAGGATCAGCTTACCCGGCTGCAGTCCTGACCCATCCGTTGTGTCAGAATTGGATGAACTGATCCAGGATTGCTGCCTCGGACCTTTGGGTAGAAGTTTCCTTTATCAGGCAGTCACCGGAGACAGCTAGTCATTTAAATCCAGCTTAAAGCTTAAAAACGTACATCCTCTATCCCATTCTTCTCAAGGATATCTGTAAGGAGTAAACACACTTAAGGGGAGAAACATGTATCAAATAGTGTGTTTCTGGTCATAAAATATGTGCTCTTGTGAACAGACATTTAAAGTGAATAAACAACTTAAAACTGTTTCTATTCCAGCATACAAAAGCTTTCAGGGTAAAGTGCATTCCTTATATAGCCATGGACATTTCAGTGCTATATGTACACTTCATGTACACTTTTAGTTGCTCCGATGCAGTTATTTCTTGGTTAACTTGTCAAGACTAGAGTTCTACTTAACGGATCAGAGTAAAGATAGACTCTGCTGAAGCGCGTGAACAGAAATTGCAGCGCTTGGGCTTTTTTAATACATGGTTCATGCTTCCTTGTTGATAGTGCTGCTTTTGCTCAATTTTTGAAACAAGGATTTTAAACAACAGTCTTGTCTTGCCTTTTCAGCGAACTGACATAAGCTTCTATAGATAGGGTGTGAACCAGCACTTGCCTATGTGTTGGAGTGCTATTGAGTGCCTATAATGTATGCGTATGTGTTTGTATTGTTTGCATATGTGTGTAATGAATGCGTATATGTGTGAAAGGTATGCATATGTGAGTGTATGCGTATGTGTGTGTAATGTATGCGTGTTTGAGTGTATGCGTATGTGTGTAATGTATTCATATATGTGTGTAATGTAGGTGTATATGTGTGTGTAATGTATGTGTGTGTAATATATGTGTGTGAGTGTAATGTATGCCTAAGTATATGAGTGTAATGTATGTGTGTGTAATGAATGCGTATATGTGTGTACTGTATGCGTATGTGTGTATAATGTAGGTGTATGTGTGTGTAATATATGCATATCCGTTTGTAATATCCGTGTAATGTATGGGTATGTGTGTGTAATGTATGTGTATGTGTGTGTAATATATGTATGTACGTGAGTTGTGGGCGTGGTGTTTGTGCTCAGTCCGGACAGGACAGGTGATCCCCAGACTGTGCCTAATGTATGCACGTGTGTGTGTAATATATGCATATGTGAGTGTAATGTATATGTATGTGAGTGTAATGTATGCGAATGTGTTTGTGTGCGCGTGGTGTTTGTGCTCGGTCCAGACAGTACAGGTTATCTCCAGACTGTGGCTGTGTGTAATGTGTGCGTATATGAGTGTAATGTATGTTTATAGGTGTGTGTAATGTGTGCGAATGTGTGTGTAATGTATGTGTACGTGAGTGTAATGTGTGCGTATATGAGTGTAATGTATGTGTATATGAGTGTAATACATGTGCATATGTGTGTGTCATGTGTGCGAATGTGTGTGTGTGTGCGCGTGGTGTTTGTGCTCGGTCCGGGACAGTACAGGTGATCTCCAGACTGTGGCTGTGTGTAATGTGTGTGAATGTGTGTGTAACGTGTGTGAATGTGTGTGTGTATAATGTGTGTGAGTGTGTGTGTGTAATGTGTGTGTGCGCGTGGTGTTTGTGCTCGGTCCGGTACAGTACAGGTGATCTCCAGACTGTGGCTGTGTGTAATGTGTGCGTATATGAGTGTAATGTGTGCGTTGTGTGTGTAATGTGTGTGAATGTGTGTGTATAATGTGTGTGAATGTGTGTGTGTGTGTGTGTGTGTGTGTGTGTGTGAGTGTGTAATGTGTGTGTGCGCGTGGTGTTTGTGCTCGGTCCGGTACAGTACAGGTGATCTCCAGACTGTGGCTGTGTGCAATGTGTGCATATATGAGTGTAACGTGTGCGTTGTGTGTGAATGTGTGTGTGTGTGTGTGTGTGTGTGTGAGTGTGTAATGTGTGTGTGCGCGTGGTGTTTGTGCTCGGTCCGGTACAGTACAGGTGATCTCCAGACTGTGGCTGTGTGCAATGTGTGCATATATGAGTGTAACGTGTGCGTTGTGTGTGAATGTGTGTGTGTGTGTGTGTGTGTGTGAGTGTGTAATGTGTGTGTGCGCGTGGTGTTTGTGCTCGGTCCGGTACAGTACAGGTAATCTCCAGACTGTGGCTGTGTGCAATGTGTGCATATATGAGTGTAACGTGTGCGTTGTGTGTGAATGTGTGTGTGTGTGTGTGTGTGAGTGTGTAATGTGTGTGTGCGCGTGGTGTTTGTGCTCGGTCCGGTACAGTACAGGTGATCTCCAGACTGTGGCTGTGTGCAATGTGTGCATATATGAGTGTAATGTGTGCGTTGTGTGTGTGAATGTGTGTGTATAATGTGTGTGAATGTGTGTGTGTGTGTGTGAGTGTGTAATGTGTGTGTGCGCGTGGTGTTTGTGCTCGGTCCGGTACAGTACAGGTGATCTCCAGACTGTGGCTGTGTGCAATGTGTGCATATATGAGTGTAACGTGTGCGTTGTGTGTGAATGTGTGTGTGTGTGTGTGTGTGTGTGTGAGTGTGTAATGTGTGTGTGCGCGTGGTGTTTGTGCTCGGTCCGGTACAGTACAGGTGATCTCCAGACTGTGGCTGTGTGCAATGTGTGCATATATGAGTGTAACGTGTGCGTTGTGTGTGAATGTGTGTGTGTGTGTGTGTGTGTGTGAGTGTGTAATGTGTGTGTGCGCGTGGTGTTTGTGCTCGGTCCGGTACAGTACAGGTAATCTCCAGACTGTGGCTGTGTGCAATGTGTGCATATATGAGTGTAACGTGTGCGTTGTGTGTGAATGTGTGTGTGTGTGTGTGTGTGAGTGTGTAATGTGTGTGTGCGCGTGGTGTTTGTGCTCGGTCCGGTACAGTACAGGTGATCTCCAGACTGTGGCTGTGTGTAATGTGTGCGTATGTGAGTGTAATGTGTGCGTTGTGTGTGTAATGTGTGTGAATGTGTGTGTATAACGTGTGTGAATGTGTGTGTGTGTGTGAGTGTAATGTGTGTGAATGTGTGTGTATAACGTGTGTGAATGTGTGTGTGTAATGTGTGTGAATGTGTGTGTATAACGTGTGTGAATGTGTGTGTGTGTGTGAGTGTGTGTGTGTGAGTGTGTAATGTGTGTGTGCGCGTGGTGTTTGTGCTCGGTCCGGTACAGTACAGGTGATCTCCAGACTGTGGCTGTGTGTAATGTGTGCGTATATGAGTATAACGTGTGTGAATGTGTGTGTGTGTGTGAGTGTGTGTGTGTGAGTGTGTAATGTGTGTGTGCGCGTGGTGTTTGTGCTCGGTCCAGTACAGTACAGGTGATCTCCAGACTGCGGTTGTGTGGAGGAGAGAGGCCCGTGCAGCTGTATTTTGTATAAACAGAGATTACTCCGCTGCGTTCTAATTTACTGCCGAGTGGGACTCAAGCTCTAAACACGTCCCACCCCTCCGCATTCAAACACGCTAACGTCTGGCCACCAGCAGCAAACAGCCAGGCCGCGCAGTTTAACTCTAAAGGAGGTCGACCGTGGCCTTCCCCACCACGCCGTCCAGCGCAAGGCCAACCGCGCTCCACTTACTCACTCCACTTAACAACCGTAAACATGCCCCCATCCGCTGGACCCGAGTTCTGGGCAAAGTTCTCGGGGGCACTTTTCCTGGCGCTCTTTTCGGAAGTTCCACCCTCAGAGCCCCGTGACTTATTTTCATGTCTCGTTAATGTTTTTTTTATTTTTATTTTTTTTTTGCAAAGGGATGGATTGGATTTTTTTTTTTTCCTGCTCTGTTTCTGCTAAAACGTCATGAAGTAATGCTCTTTTTCTGTTGTTGTTTTTGTTAACAAGGCCTAGTGCGTTCGTGCTCGATTTGGGTAATGCAATCCCGTCCATGCATAAATGTAAGCTGGCGTTTTATACGGTAATATGAGGAGTACGTTCTCAAACACAATCAACATCAACGCAAAGTGATTCACGGGAAGAGAAGGACGAAAACCTGAAGTGAACATTATCCAACGGCAAATATTTTCACACAAGTTCCAGTAGGCCTTTACTGCCAGCCAGTTCTTCTAAAATGCTAACCCAAAACCCAAAAACAAGACGTCAAGCACCAGTAAGTAGAACAGGTTGTACCGCCGGCCCCCGCCTTCCACCCCTCCCTCATTCTCGCAGGAGTTTTGCAATGACCCGCCACCTGGATGAGCGCATGACGAACAAACTGCAAATCTTCCTTCCAGTAACTGACCAAATAGATATTTATAACCAGCTGGTCACCCCCTCCCCTCCCCTGCGGAGCCCGTTTGAGCCGCGGCAGTGAGCTCTTTTAAAGAACAGTTGTGTCCCTCCTGGCTTTGTTCTCACACAAAGAGAGCTGCCCCAGTCAGTGCGTAATTGGGTCTGCCCTCGGAATGCGCTTCATGTCTCCGCGTCGCCGTTACTGGGGCTGGGCGGGATGCTGGGAGACGGGGTGGAAACCCCTCGCTCCTCCATTCGGGGGACGCCGGAACGCCGAACGGGAACGCCGGCGTTCCGGTCCGCCGCTCGCCCTCCCTGTTAACGGACGAAGGAACGGCTTCTGGAGCGGAGCTGGGAGCGGGGGAAAGTTTAGGGTTTTCCTTCGGAGAAGGAGAGTTTTGCTACAGGGGGTGATTGGGGTTGATTGGGGCGGCGATGCTGCGTGTTGTATACAGTATACAGCGTGGAGGCATCGCGACCAGAGGGCCTTAGATTCCCATCTCGGGCGAGGCCTCGTGGCTCTCACACCTCTCACAGCCCTCGCCTGAATTCCTGCTCCGGCGGCGGTTGGTAAGCTGTGAGGGCGAAGCCGCTGAATTAAGAGTCCCAGAATGCACCTCTCTCTCTCCCCTCCCGCGCGGCGGGGACAGAGGGTGAGTTTGGGGCTGTGGCCCGGGGTGTAATTGAAGCTTTGAAAGCAGACAATGCTGGGGACCTCGGAACAGACGAGGGGTGAGGGTGAGGGGCGCCGGGCCCCCAGGAGCAGCCTTTTGGGTTAGGTCCCGCGCCCCCCCCCCCCCGGCCCCCTGCCCCCGCCCCCCCACTGCAATGGCTCCATTTCCCCCTGGCTGTCTGGGGCCCAGGTGCCAGGTAAGTCATTGGGCCGTTGATGCCGTTACAGTGCTACTTGTCGCAGGCCCTAATGACCATCTCTGGCATTGTGATTCGGCCCGCCCCCCCAATTCACACGTCTGATACCCCTCCAGCCCGGAGCCTGGGGTGGGGTGGGGTGTGTGTGTGTGTGCGTGTGCGTGTGTGCGTGTGATTTTAGAGGAGAATTCTTCCTGTTCACATGGTGCAAAAGTAATATGGTAGACATGGTTGAGTGGCTATAGTAATAATGTTGATAATAATAATATATTTAAAAAATACCAATAATACATTTTCCCATAGACACTTACATAGGCCAAGAGATAATAATATCGCAAGTCGTAATGAACATTAGTAATATCCATTTCTTCCTGTTCACATTGTGCAAAAGTAATATGGTAGACATGGTTGAGTGGCTATAGTAATAATGTTGATAATAATAATATATAAAAAAAATACCAATAATACATTTTCCCATAGACACTTATCCAAGGATGCCAAGAGATAATAATGTCGTAATGAACATTAGTAATATCCATTTCTACCGAAAATGCGGAACAAAATGATTATGCAAACATTGCTTATTACCGAGTATTTCCGTTTTATGTTGATTAATTTTTTATTCCCTGCCTTTGTGAAAGTGAGTGTTTAAACAGGCTGGCTGTGGACGTTTATAAACCCTGTGTGTCCGGAGTAGAGCAGCTCAGGGGAGTTGCTGTGCTTTCGTCCTGACGGGGTTTGTGGGATCCGTTGTTTTTCGCCTGGAGGGGCAGCGTGCAGCAGGGTCTCACCAGGCCTCTGCCACGACAACAGTCTGTTAGTGTTAGTGTTGTAATGAGATTTTAATTTTCCTTTCTCTCACAGGCAGAAAATATCTGCTTGTTTTAAGTTAGTTTGCTTGACAAGTTACATTTTCTTACCCCTTTGGCAAACCTTGAAATGAGTCTAAGATGTCTCACCTCCTTATTTATGTCTTATTTCACGAAGCAAGTAATAGAAATCAGATTTAGGCCTGGTTTCTCAGACATGGATTAAGCCTAGTCCTAGACAAAAAGATATTTTAATGGATTGAAATTCATTCTCTTTTATTGTAGGATTAATCTTAATCCATGACTGGGAATCCTGACCCTTAAAGTCTAAATGTAAGACTGAAATTCTTGTTTAGAATGACTTATCTTTTGGTTTTTGGTTGTTCTATGCAATAACAGTCACTACTGCAAAAAAAAACTGTATTTTAGTCTTATATTTAGACTTAATATATAATTTAAAAATCTTTTGCTAAATATGAAAAGGACTTCAAAAGAAGTGAGGCAGATTGACTCATTTCAAGATTGGCCAATGGGGTAAGAAATCCTTTTGCACTAGATAAAAAAATAAGCTTTTTAGTCTCATTTAAAAAACCAACATTTGCAGTGTCCTCCCTCGGTTCTGAGTTGGGGTACTTGGGGTTGCTCAGCAGGGCCTGTCTAAATATTGCAGAGAAACAGGAAGGCAACCTTACTTTCCAATGTCTTGTTTAGAATGGTTATTTCCTCCAGAACAAGGACAAGAACAAGGCCTTTTTTTTTTCTTAAAGAGATAGAACAGACCCCTTAAATCCCACACTGACGTGTGCTCGTTTGGGCAACCAGCAGGTTGTGCAGATCAGAGTAAGATTTAAGCGGTCCTTCCTGCCCATTTCTGCTACACTCGCTATTAAATAGACAGGGCGAAGTGCAGCCCATGGTCCTCCGCTGGCTGTGATTCACAGCCGTGAAGGGGAGTACGACAGCATTATCTCACTCCTGATTTAGTGCCAGACCCCGGTGCGTGGAATCCAGCGCCGTAAAACTTCCCTGTGGATGCGCTTTGCACCTGGCCCATGTGGAGGGGGGGGGTAGGGGGGTAGGCTGTCTGTGAGAAACACTCAATCGCTCAGCTGTAGTGGGCCTGTATCGAGAGGCTGTGTGGGCAGTCTGATTGTTGTTTTAAAAGAAATGTAGATCCGAGTGCCACTTACCAAGCAGCTGTCGTGGCCCCCAACATGTCCTCTGGGAGTTCTGCAGACCCATTGTATTACGTTATTTAGCTGATGCTTTTTATCCAAAGTGACTTAGCGAGTTGATTAGACTAAGCAGGAGACCATACCCCCCTGGAGCAATGTGAGGTTAAGGGCCTTGCTCAAGGATCCAACAGCTGTGCGGATCTTATCATGGCTACACCGGGGCTTGAACCACAAACCTTCCAGGTCCCAGTCATGTACCTTAACCACTTGGCTACAGGCTGCCTGTACAGACCCCTGCATTATCAGAATCCATTCGGTCAAAGTTCAGGGGGAAAGACAACTTTTGGGCACCCCCTCAAAAACCTGGTCAGGAGCCATTACGGGAGCAGGGAACCGCTGGATTCTGGGAAACCCTGTTGCCGTGGGCGGAAATGGAGAGCATCTCCGAGCGTGGAAAATGTCCGCGCACTGCGCCCTGCTGAGATGTTCGGAGTTGGAGCGGCCTCGAGTTTGGAAAGTTCCTCCGGTTTTCGACCGGGACGTCCTCTCACCTGGCGGCTTCCCGGGCCCTTGGAAAGCAGGGTTTGTGGGAGCAGCAGAACCGGGTCCTGGCGAGGCTGAAGCTCTCCTCGGTAATGGATGACACATGTCCCAGGAACGAGGCCGTAGCGTGAGTGTGTTTCGTGTTAGCTCGCAGCACGATGAGCAGAGAAGCAGCTGGAGATGAACAAAGCACTTGAGCCTTTACAAAGCTTCCATTTTTTTTATCCACCGCTACGTTTCTGGTAACATACTCCCACTTTCCGGATAATATATTGGTATTAATAAAGGCAAAACAAAGGGAAAAAACCTGTAATGAGAAGTAGAAAAAAGATGGTATTTTTATTTTCCAGAGAAACAACTGGTCCATGGATCTTCTCACCGTAAATCTTCCGGCTGTTTCTATGGTTGGATAGCCAGGGCCTCTGGTAACTTTCCATGAGTTTATTATAAAGGAAGCCTTGCTTTTTATCCTTTAAAGTGCATTACCGTATGCTATGGATCTATGTGGTGGGCTTAAGTCACAGAAATTATCTAGAATATCATTCAGGCCTCTTTGAATAGTTTTAGTTTTTTTTTTTCTAACGGGGGCAATCAAAGACACAAAGGCATGACACAAGTTGTTCCTCATGGTGTGTTAACCCCAATCACACCATCAACCTGGGTCTCCATGGAAACCTAAATCTCGTTCTCTAGACAATGAGTTGGAACAGCACACTTTTTCTTTCTTGTTTGCTGACCGATGGACTGAAAGGCCAGGTCATGTTTCCCCAGTTCCCCAAGTGGCAGGGCACGTCAGGTCTGTGAGAAACTGCCCAGACGCTAACAGAGCTGAGCTGAACCTGCATCATTTACTGTACCGCGGCTGTTCCTCCAGCTGTATCAGTTCCTGAGAAATGTGAAAAAATGGAAAGGACAGGTGCAGTGTTGGAAAGTGATGAAAGAGCGTCCACTTTTCTGATTACCTGAGTGATTTCCTCTTCGTAGGACAGGCTAGTTCACAATGCACTAATTTTCCTAAGAAATAGGGCAGAGAGAACAAACCCATCCAAAGCAACTGTGTGGTCTACACTCTCAGAAATAAAGTGACGCTAAAGTGGAGGTATATTGTTGTCCTTCAAGGATCACATTTCCCAAATGCACCCTGAAAGTACAGTAATTACTGTCTCTTTGGGTACTGTTGGGGTGTTGGAGCTGGGGATGGGGTGAGGGTATTAGGGCGTTGGGGTGTTGGGGCTTGGGATGGGGTGAGCATATTAGGGCAGAGGGGCATTGGAGTGTTGGGGCTGGGTTGGGGTGAGGGTATTAGAACAGAGGGGTGGAGGGGCGTTGGGGCTGGGGATGGGTTGAGTGTATTAGAACAGAGGGGCGTTGGGGTGTTGGGGCAGGGGATGGGGTGAGGGTATTAGAACAGAGGGGTGGAGGGGCGTTGGGGCTGGGGATGGTTTGAGGGTATTAGAACAGAGGGGTGGAGGGGCGTTGGGGCTGGGGATGGGTTGAGTGTATTAGAACAGCGGGGCGTTGGGGTGTTGGGGTGAGCATATTAGGGCAGAGGGGCATTGGGGCGTTGGGGCTGGGGTTGGGGTGAGTATTAGAGCAGAGGGGTGGAGGGGCGTTGGAGTGTTGGGGCTGGGTTGGGGTGAGGGTATTAGGGCAGAGGGGTGGAGGGGCGTTGGGGCTGGGGATGGGGTGAGGGTATTAGGGCAGAGGGGTGGAGGGGTGTTGGGGCTGGGGATGGGGTGAGGGTATTAGGGCAGAGGGGCGTTGGAGTGTTGGGGCTGGGTTGGGGTGAGGGTATTAGGGCAGAGGGGCGTTGGGGTGTTGGGGCTGGGTTGGGGTGAGGGTATTAGGGCAGAGGGGCGTTGGGGTGTTGGGGCTGGGGATGGGGTGAGCGTGTTAGAGCAGAGGGGTGGAGGGCCGTTGGAGCTGGGGATGGGGAGAGCATATTAGGGCAGAGAGGTGGAGGGGTGTTGGGGCTGGGGATGGGGAGAGCGTATTAGGGCAGAGGGGCGTTGGGGTGTTGGGGCTGAGGGGCTGGAGACGGGGCAGCTCTCTGGCCCTCATTATCTCCCTCTCCATGTCTGGCCCTTAAGTCCATCTTCTCAGCGCCGCTCTGTTTGTTTAGAGAGCGAGAGCCTTTTAAGCTCCGTTTGGCCTAATGAGCCCATTATCTGCCAGCGAGCTAGTGAGGGCCTGCTCTCCCTCTCTCCCTCTCTCTCCCTCTCTCCCCCTCTGTCTCTCCTTCTCTCCCCCTCTGTCTCTCCCTCTCTCCCCCTCTCTCTCCCCCTCTGTCTCTCCCTCTCTCCCCCTCTGTCTCTCCCCCTCTGTCTCTCCCTCTCTCCCCCTCTCTCTCCCCCTCTGTCTCTCCCTCTCTCTCTCTCTCTCCCCCTCTGTCTCTTCCTCTCTCTCCCCCTCTGTCTCTCCTCTTCTTTTTCCCTCTCTCCCCCTCTGTCTCTATCTCCCCCTCTGTATCTCTCTCCCATTTTCTCTCACTGTCTTTCTCACTCTCTGTCTCTCTCACCTTCTTTTCCCCTCTCTCTCTCCTCTCTGTCTCTCTTTATCTCCCCCTCTGTCTCTGTCTCCCACCCCCTCTGTATCTCTCTCCCCGTTTCTCTCGCGCCGTCTTTCTCACTCTCTGTCTCTTGCTCTCCTCCTCTCTCTCTCCCTCTCTATCCTTCTCTCTGTGTCCTCCTCTGTCTCTCGCCCTCTCATTCGCCTCAACAGCCGGGACACCTTTTCACCTCTTTCCGTTCCCCCCCGCCACCCACCGCTCCCACCTTCCCATCAGCCCCTCTGGATAGAAATAGCCGGTGTATATAGATTTCCACCCCCTGCTTTTTTCACTCACGGCACTAAAGCCGGACGTGCAGATACCACATGAATAACGGCCGATTGGGCAGCTGTTGTCACCTCTGCCGGTGCGTGGTGGCGCTGGCCGCCCGGCCCTGGGGCCCCTCCGGTAGCCACAGGAAGCTCCAGCAGATTAGCGCTCTCCGCCTCGCCCAGGCCGGGCGGCGGGTGAGGCTGAGGACTTAATTACGCTGATGTGGTAATCGTGGAGAAAATGGCTGGAATGCCGTCCACATGGCCGTGCTCACCGCGGGATTAGCAGCGCGAGCTGCTCTCTGGAGCTCGGCGAGCCGAAGGGCCCTTTTCACTGCCGCCTTTGTCCCGCGCTCGCGGGGAAGGGAAGAAAGGAGAGACAAAGGAAATTAATCTGCCGGGTGCTAGATCTTAATTCGGTTTAATGAAGGGGTCTGTGCTTGAGAGCGCTCGCGCGCACACACGCACACACACACACACACACACACACACACACACACACACACACACGGACGGAACTGTTAACTCCTGTAGGTCTTTATTGACCTGTTGGAACAGCCTCTTATGAGCAGTGACATTATCCTGCATGGCAAATCCAGCGCTCCGCTTCATTATTGGCTAATAAAAGGAGTTGGTAAATCTGGTAAGCTTTAGCATGACGTTTCCGGGATAGTTAAGGGCCGAACTTTTGCATTTCACTCGGACATAGTCTGTTTAGCACTTTGTGGTTTTTATTCAGAAATTGACCCCTGAAAGAAGCTGTTAAAAAAAGGGCTTAAAGAAATTAACAATGTTTACGACCCACCCACAAAAACTCCAGCGAGGAAACAGCGGCTTCCTCCGTGAGGCGATGAAGAGAATGATGTACAATGGCGTTACATTCCTTAGGTCTTCAATCGCAACATCTAATCCCCCAAAACGAGAAGAAAAACGTCTACTGTCAGACGCAGGTAACCTAGGGGACCAATCGGAGCGCGCCTAGCCGTTCCTAAACCCCTGCGCTGGTAACAGGCGGGCTGAGGGCGGCCCGCGGTAAAGGAAAACAGCCAACCAGGCCTCACAGGCCACACCAGGCCTAAGCCCTGGATCTCCACTGCGCTGGAGAGACCCATTACTGTGTTCATCTTCTCAACATTTGACAGGTGGAAGTAGAACTTTGGGGTTTACGTTTTAATTATAAAGAATTCCAGATGTGGAAAGGACTCATAAATTAGAAGCAGAGCTACTCAAATATCTTTTTTCAAAGAGACCAAGCGGGTCAGCATCTGCTTCTCATTGCAGTGAATGTTATTAAGGGCCCGGACTAAAGAAAAGCCAGAGTCCCCTGTCTGGCCCCACAATAATTGACACTATTAAATGTGCCTAAACAGATTTAGAGCATCCAGAAAAGTTACATTTGTCTTGGAGAATGACTCTAATCATCTATTTTCGAGCAGGCAACCCGAGACCCCCTAATCTCATACACCAAGAGATAGAAAAAAAAGCAAATAAATAAATAAATAAGAAAATGAAAAAAAAAAAACAACACAAATACAAACAGCTGTGTAGGTATGTTTTTTTTTTCCTCTGAATTTTCCGGAATTCTCTTGGGGCACTAGCTGGAAATGTGTTACGCGACCACAGACCCAGATTGATTTGGGCTTGAGGAAAACTGTACATACATAATTTTTCATCCATTTAAAAAAAAAAAAAGAAAAATTCCATGACCTCAAACCCTTAGTTTT
The DNA here is from genome assembly GCF_963514075.1 of Conger conger. NCBI lineage: Eukaryota > Metazoa > Chordata > Actinopteri > Anguilliformes > Congridae > Conger > Conger conger. Next base: position 12,008,178 of record NC_083760.1, read on the forward strand.
ACTTTGTTTAGTGACCTTATTTTTGTACTTTCTATGTACTTTTCCCCCCCGCTGTTTTTCATGGGTTTAGACTTCTCATGTGGTGCTGCTGCAGCAGTGTCACCAGGCAGAATAAATACCGAAACGCTAGAGGAGCCAAGTTTAATTCCGTCTGTTTGTGCCAGGTGCATCTGGAATGTTCTACCACTTAGAGTCTTACGATGAAATGCGCTAAAAACACGCCGCGCAGCGCTGTGCGCTGATTGGTCTCTCTGGGGGCTGCGTCCTCCTCGGGACGGCGTTGTTCCCGCGGTGTGTCGGGGCGGGTCGGGGGTGCACCTGGGCGCTGGTGCGAGGGTGCGACGTCGCCCCCTCGACGTGCGGTGTAAGGGGAGCCAGATCTTCAGGAGTCAGAGGGGCAGGAATCCTCCTGGGTGTGATTGAAAGGGTGAGAAGTTAATTTGGCAGCTTTTCCTCCTCGCTTTGTTAATGTTTCCTCTCAGGACTAAACCCACCGCCACCCCTCGCCCCCCCCTCTCCCCAGTTCAACAGCTCCGCTCTCCCATTCCCCGGCCGCCCCCCCCCCCCCCTCACCCCCCTGCACCCTGCGCCCCAGCAGCACACACTGACCCGAAACGAAACCGGCTCTCCCCGGGACACTTCCTGCTCTGAAACACTTTGGCTCAAGTGTGTTTTCTCCAGGGATGTCGGGCGGGGTGGGGGGGGGGGAGAGGGGGGGCTCTGGGGGACCGGGGGGGGGAAGGCTGCAGTGCGATACTCACGCTAAATGGATGCCGTCTTTCTCTTTTCTTTTTTTTCTTTTTTCTTTTTGCAGGTCTTCACGGCCCGTCAGTCACGGCCTGTCAGTCAGAAGGGATCTGGATTTGGGGTGGATGAGGGTGAGGGGGGGGGGATGTGCTCTAGCCAGGGCTGCCCTTTCTCCCTCTCCACCTCACTCCCCTTCACAGCGCGGGCACAAAAATGGCGCTGCCTCTAGGCAGGCAATGAAATGAAAAAGTAGTGAATATGAATACAAAAATAAACAACATAGTAAAACATTTTTTTGGGAGACTGCGAGCTATTACCGGCCAGAGTGACGGACGGTTTTAGGGCTGAACTAAACTAAAAGTCTACGGAGCCGCGTGCGTGTGGAGGCCGTAAACGCAGGGCGGCCCTCTCCCTCTCCCGTCAGGGCCGAGTCGGGCCGCCGTGGAAGGCCAGGTCCCCGCCACGCCGGGGGTGTAGCGGCTCCGGAACGCTCCAGAGGGGTTACGTCACCGCCCCTGCGCCTCGTTAGTCAGGAACGAGCCCTGCGCCTCGTAGCGCTGATCAAACATAGCTGTGCTGTGAGACCATCGCATCGCGCTCGAACATGATCTCACACACACACGCACGCACGCCGCTGCTTTTCATAAAGAGACCGGCGGCCTCCGCCCGGCCTGCTCCGCCATGCGCTGCCCGGCGCGGTGTTAACGATCTCTGCCCACGGGGTAGTAAAAGTTAAAAGGTTTGCGAAGGAGCCGCGCCGGGCTTTTCCTGTCACTTTGATTGGAGCTTTTCGGGTTTTACTGACGTGTGTAACGCGATATGATTGGACTGGGAGGGTGAGGTCGATGTTTCGGGTCTGCGTCGGGTAGTAAGGCTCTGTGTTCAGAGGGGTAGTAAGGCTCTGTGTTCAGAGGGGTAGTAAGGCTCTGTGGTCAGGGGGGTAGTAAGGCTCTGTTCAGTGGGGTAGTAAGGCTCTGTGTTCAGGGGGGTAGTAAGGCTCTGTGTTCAGTGGGGTATTTAGGCTCTGTATTCAGGGGGGTAGTAAGGCTCTGTGTTCAGGGGGGTAGTAAGGCTCTGTGTTCAGAGGGGTATTTAGGCTCTGTATTCAGGGGGGTAGTAAGGCTCTGTGTTCAGGGGGGTAGTAAGGCTCTGTGTTCAGTGGGGTATTTAGGCTCTGTATTCAGGGGGGTAGTAAGGCTCTGTGTTCAGAGGGGTAGTAAGGCTCTGTGTTCAGGGGGGTAGTAAGGCTCTGTGTTCAGTGCGGTAGTAAGGCTCTGTTCAGGGGGGTAGTAAGGCTCTGTTCAGGGGGGTAGTAAGGCTCTGTGTTCAGTGTGGTAGTAAGGCTCTGTGTTCAGTGGGGTAGTAAGGCTCTGTGTTCAGGGGGGTAGTAAGGCTTTGTGTTCAATGGGGTAGTAAGGCTCTGTTCAGTATATGCAAGGTGTGTGTGAGATGTGTGTGTGCGTGGTGTATGTGTGTGAGATGTGTGTGTGTATGCAAGGTGTTTGTGTGTGAGGCATGTGTGTGTATGTCAGGTGTATGTGTGAGATGTGTGTCTGCGAGGTGTATGCCTGCAGTGAATGTGTGTGAGACGTGTGTGAGACGTGTATGTTTTTGAGGTGTTTGTGTGTGAGACGTGTATATGCGAGGTGTGTGTGTGATAGGTGTGTATGCAAGGTGTGGGTGTGTGTGTGAGAGGTGTGTGTGAGATGTGTGTGTGTGAGAGGTGTGTATGCAAGGTGTGTGTGTGAGATGTGTGAGGCGTGTGTGTGTGTGTGTGTGAGACGTGTGTGTGAAGTGTGTGTGAGGCGTGTGTGTGTGAGAGGTGTGTGTGTGAGGCGTGTGTGTGTGAGGCGTGTGTGTGAGGCGTGTGTGAGACGTGTTTGTGTGAGGCGTGTGTGTGAGGCGTGTGTGAGACGTGTGTGAGAGGCGTGTGTGTGAGAGGTGTGTGTGAGGCGTGTGTGTGTGAGACGTGTGTGTGTGAGGTGTGTGTGAGGCGTGTGTGTGAGATTTGTGTGTGAGACGTGTGTGTGTGAGACGTGTGTGAGGCGTGTGTGTGTGAGGTGTGTGTTAGACGTGTGTGTGTGAGGTGTGTGTGAGGCGTGTGTGTGTGTGAGGCGTGTGTGTGAGATTTGTGTGTGAGACGTGTGTGTGTGAGACGTGTGTGAGGCGTGTGTGTGTGAGGTGTGTGTTAGACGTGTGTGTGTGAGACGTGTGTGTGAGACGTGTGTGTGTGTGAGACGTGTGTGTGTGAGGTGTGTGTGAGGCGTGTGTGTGTGAGGCGTGTGTGAGGCGTGTGTGTGAGACGTGTGTGTGTGTGAGACGTGTGTGTGAGACGTGTGTGTGTGTGAAGCGTGTGTGTGAGACGTGTGTGTGTGAGGTGTGTGTGAGGCGTGTGTGTGAGACGTGTGTGTGTGAGGTGTGTGTGAGGTGTGTGTGAGACGTGTGTGTGTGAGGTGTGTGTGTGAGGTGTGTGTGAGGCGTGTGTGTGTGAGGTGTGTGTGAGGCGTGTGTGTGTGAGGTGTGTGTGAGACGTGTGTGTGTGAGAGGTGTGTGTGAGATTTGTGTGTGAGACGTGTGTGTGTGAGACGTGTGTGAGGCGTGTGTGTGTGAGGTGTGTGTGAGGTGTGTGTGAGGCGTGTGTGTGTGAGGTGTGTGTGAGGCGTGTGTGTGAGACATGTGTGTGAGGTGTGTGTGAGACGTGTGTGTGAGGTGTGTGTGAGGCGTGTGTGTCGGGTCGGACGCTGACGGCAGGGCGCTCACACACCGCAGCAGCGGGGCTGTGATACAGGCCAGGTCGGCCGGTGACAGTGTGCAGCCCCTCCGCTGCCTCATTTATCTGCTGGAGCGGCGGACAGAATGCAATTTCCTGAGCTGGGGGGGCCGGGGCTGGGGGCAGCGCACATCAAAGGGCCCTGAAACCCATCAGGAACTGGAGCCCTGACAGCGCTGCGTGCCAGCCCCCCCCCCCCCCCCCCCCCCCCCCTCCGGGTCCGGGACGCTGGGCAGCGCGCGGCTGATAAAAATACACCCTTTTAAAACTCAGACACCTCGTCCGGGGGCCATTAGGCCCCGGGCCGCGTCGCCGAAAGGTCACGGTTTATCGCGGGCCGCTGCGAATGCTTTCGCTTAGCGCTCCTCGGCCGTATCTGCGCCGGGCTGACAGCCCTGGCCTACGCTGAGGAGGCTGGCCTTGTGCGTGTGTGAGTGCTCCGTAATGGAAGCCAAATGGGGGGGACCGGCTTTGCGGCAGAATGTCTTTTCCTTTTAGCACCCTGCCCTCTCCCTGTCCCTCACGCTGTGATCTGGGTCCTGTGCACTGTACACGGTGTTCAGTGGGGTAGTGAGGCTCTGTACGCTGTGTTCAGTGGGGTATTAAGGCTCTGTGTTTAGGGGGTATTAAGACTCTGTGTTCAGTATGGTAGTTAGGCTCTGTATTCAGAGGGGTACTAAGGCTCTGTGTTCAGGGGGGTAGTTAAGCTCTGTGTTCAGGGGGGTAGTTAAGCTCTGTGTTCAGTGGGGTAGTAAAGCTCTGTGTTCAGGGGGTAGTTAAGCTCTGTGTTCAGTGGGGTAGTTAGGCTCTGTGTTCAGTGGGGTAGCTAGGCTCTGTATTCAGAGGGGTAGTAAGGCTCTCTGTTCAGTGGGGCAGTAAGGCCCTTAAACAGTCTTAATTTTTTGTATGGAGGAAAGATCTCTCTTGGGCCCTGGAGGTAATTGAGCACATCTGCACCCTGTGTGAGATAGCGGGGTGCCAAATCTGCCCCCACATCCACTGCACATAGTGTAACAATACCCATGCATGACTACGCAGATTTCGCTTCCTCTACACCATCTAATAATACCCACACACACCCTCTGCTAAGCTCTACCTTCCTTAAAAGAAAATGTTAACAGTTCCCACACACAGAAGTATTTTCACCTCCAGAACGTTTCTGCAGAGCCCACCTGGCAACCACACGTTCGCTTTGTATCCTCAGCAGACTCAGTACCCTCCGCACAGTGTATAACCTCCAGCCAGCGCAGTCAAACAGGGTGCCATTATCCCATTATGTTCCAAGAGTAAAATAACTGACACATGAGCTTTCGAGGCCAAATACTCAAATATTTGGATGAAGTCTGAGAGTTTGATTTTCTGCAGGATACGGGGAAACAGGCCCGTCCGGCTACAGCTGCTTGCGAAAGTGCGCTCTCTTTTCCCTGGGAAGAAAATAAATGTGCCGTGTGTGATGTTGTGTAAGGTGCCGTGTTGTGTACGCATCAGGCGCGATGTCGTGGGTAGTGCTATATCGTATACGGTGTGATGTCGTGTGAGGTGCAGTGTTGTTGCGCAACCCTGAATTCACCAGCAGGGGAAAGAAAAGATCTTAACAAGTATTACCTTTATTTCTTGCTCCAGACGGCGACATGCAAACTGTACTCTGTTTAATGACTCAAATCTTTGGACCTGGGCCAGCAATGTAGATGGTGAAATAAGCTTTTAGCTAGCTACTCTTCAGTGGCAAGTATACCTGGTGATACAAAAACAATACACAAGCCCCCCATACACATACATTACCTGAACACAAAAAGCACAGCTAGTTAATATTATGAAATCCATCTTTTTAGTAACAAACAAAAAAATTTAGTATAAATGTACAGGTAACGCTGGAGCCCAGTGTCTAGTGTACTCACAGCCCTTTGGGGAGAATTTTTGGAGGGAAGATTTTTGTGGTTAAAACAATTTCCTTGGGAAAAGGCTGAGTCCTTCCCACGCGTAGGCCCAGATTCTCTCCAGGTTTCAAGCACAATCCATCCGGTCCTGTAAACTTCCCCATCCTCAAAAAATCTGTGTTGTGCAGTGACTCGCTGTGCAGTCTCACAAACCCTTCCCGTTCTGGAAACTTTCAAAACTGCTTCAGCTGCGAAGTCACCCGCTGGTTCTGTAGAAAATCTCAACACGATTCTCCCTCCTCCAAATTCTAGAACTTTCTGCTGCGAACTCACGCGCTTGTTCTGTATCTGCGGTGTCTGCACTGCCACCAGTCCACTTTCTAACTCTTCACAGCTCACAAAAAAAACTTAAACCCCACCAACCCAAGACATTTTTAAAACAAAAGTAACAACTGAAATGTAGGACCAATCACACTGAATGTCACTTTAAAAAAGCCTGTTCAGGGGGTGTCTCGGTGGCGCAGCCTGTAGAGCACTGACCACATGCTCATTGCGAGCCGCGACGTCAACGGTTCGAATCCGACCGTCTGACAATTTGTTGCATGTCTTTCCCTCTCTCTCGCCCCCATTCTTCCTGTCTCTATATACTGTCCAATAAGGCTGAAAAAGGCCTAAAAAATATCTTTTAAAAAAAGCGTGATCAGTAGTAATTAACCAATCACCCAAAAAAAAAAAAAAAACAGACGTGAGGGGTAAACCAAAGTTGAACAACACATTTGAAAGAAAAAAACAAGAGCAGAAATTAAGACCTTGTGCTCTGCACAGCTTATAATCCCTTTTTCTAAGAGGGTAACGTTGTGTTCGGTTTGAGGTTGAGTGAGTGCAGTGCAGTGCTGTGTGTGGTCTCGTGTGGAGTGGCTTGGGGGCAGTGTTTGTGTAGTGTAGCGTAGGTAGATGTTAAGTTATTCTGCTTTGCCTCCGTATCCCCACACGCGTGTATTTCGCTAGGGTCCTCTGTGACCCTGTGTTGTTCACGGACTGTTCCAGGAGAGCACTGCTAACCTGGTCGCTCTTTAGGGGAGCGGGGCCAGGGCCCTTAATCGCATCCATCAGAAATGCCCTGTCGGCAGCCATTCATTCAGCTGACGGAAAGTGGACCAACGGCTTCCACACTGAGTGAGTGCTAGGGAGATAACAATAGGCCTGGTGGGTCCCTCTCGCCTTCCTCTCTCTCTCTCTCTCTCTCTCTCTCTCTCTATCTATCTACCGGTTCTCCTTCCCTCTCCCCCCCTCTCTCATTCCCTCTCCCCCTCTCTCTCCCTCTCTCTCATTCCCGCTCCTGCCTGGCTCTCTTTCTCTCTTAGGTTTAATGGGGAAACAGAAGGCCCAGTGTGGGAAGCCTCTTGTTATCTGAGAGTCTTGGGAATCCAGCGCTCCGTCGAGTCTTCACTCAGCACTCTAATGAAAGCTGCACAATTTGTGTTCTTTCTTTCCCAACATACTTAGACCCTCTTCGTGGTCCTCCTCCTCCTCCTCCTCCTCCTCCACCTTCCTCTCCTCTTCCTTCATCCTGTCCCTCCATACCTGATCTCCCCAAAATAGTATCTACATTTACAGCCCATCAGCATAGACCAGGGGAAGGTATCAAAGTCATCCAATGTATTAAACTTATTTTATGCTACCTTTGTTCACTCAGTCAGTCTTATTGGCGCATATGCAGTAAAATGTCCATTGTTATTGCAACTCTAACATAGTACAGGTCAGTCCAATAGAGACCATATGTACCCCATAAGAGTTGATTTAACACTGAACATTTTGCTGTGTTCACATTTATTAGAGTATAAATTCTGCAGGATTAGATTTTAGTCAATCGCCTCAGTTTTATTAGCAAGTATTTTGATGTACTAAATAGAATTTATGTTTTCTGATACGCAAAGACCATTTTCTGGATGTATGGAACGGTCTAGACATGCATTATTGTGGAGTATGCGCTAGTAAACTTTTTATGCGCTGCTGATTTTGATATAGTTTTATTCTGAAGGTTGTTTAATGGCAAAAGAGCAAGCAAGGTTGCAGGCTTGTATCCAACCCCACTTTTTAAATGTGCAAAGCAAAATAATTATGCTACTTTAACGAGCAATTTCCAGTTTGGTGCAGTTTATCTCCCCAAGTTTATGATAACAACGAGGAAGCCTGGTCCAAAAACAAACCTTGGCACCACCGGTCAGCCAAACAAGGTAACATTTCCCAGTAATGCAATAGTGCGTTTCTTCCCCCATTTTTTTCCCATTTTTTCCCATAGCTTAGTTTTTTTTCTGTGAGGGAGATGCTTTTTGGCTGTGTGAACTGGAAGCACATCGTCTCAAAAGCGTCTAGAAAAACAAACCCGGGGTTCAGGGGGTCCCGGTATTGATTCTTTGCGAGTCCCGCGAGGACGGCCAAAGCGTCGGGGGACAGCTCCCGGGACGTTTTCCCTTCCACTTTCTCCTGAGCTGTTGTCAGCAGGGGGTGTTCGGAGGGGCATATGGGAGAAGGGGGGGGGTGGGGGGTGGGGGGGGGTGATAGGGCAAAGAGATGCCCCCAAGGGGACGGTTTTCCTGTAGCTTGATATCCCAGCAGGCCACGCTGGTCTCCGAGACGGAGTAATGAAGCGAGGCCCGTCTGTTGACAAAGGCCGCGGATGGACGCCGGGCGCTTTGATCCATCGCGACCCTCTCCAAACCGCCAGGATTTTTTTTTTCTTTTGTTTTACCTTGCTTTTCTTTCCCTGGACAACCCCCCCCCCCCCCCCCCCCACCCCCACCCCTTTTCCCCCTGTCTGCCCCAAACAATAGAGTCACTCACAAAGCTCCGGTCCTTTTCCGAGTTGTGATTTACCTGGGGAAAAGGTTCAAAGCAACGGGGCGAGGGGTTTCTGTGTCTCTCTCCCTCCCCAGTGGGCCACGTTCAACAGCTGCACACACTGCAGTCCACAGCGAGAAGAAAGCGCAGTTCTAAAACATATTTACTATAAAGTCTGAATTAAAGCAGGGTCGTTTTTATTTGAGAAATAAATCCCTCTTCTCTTTTGAAGCCAGGGGAAAGCTACATTTGAGGACATTACTCTCCATGATGGATAGTGACCGGCTGTGCATGCGTGCTGCTACTATGACAGGTTTAATATTCGCTTTACCTGACACAGAGGTACACTACAAGTTCAGCTTCTATAAACAGTCCCATTAACTTGTGCTAGAGGACGTGGACATCTTGATGTAGATAAAATACATTTTAAGTTATGCACTCAGTGAGCACTTTATTAGGTATTTATTAGACTTATTTTTTCGACTTATTGTTCTTGTGCTGCTGTAGCCTATCCACTTAGAGGTTTGGCGCGATGTGTGTTCAGTCGTATGTCTGCATACTACTGTAATGTGTGGTTATTTGCGTTACTGTCACCTTCCTGTCATCTTTGACCAGTCCGGCCCTTCTCCACTGATCTCTCTCATTAACAATGCCAGCAGAACTGCTGCTCACTGGATGTTTTTTGTTTTTCACACCATTCTCTGCAAACTCTCGAGACTGTCACGTATGAAAATCCCAGGAGATCAGCAGTTTCTGAGATACTCAAACCACCCTGTCTGGCACCAACCACCATTCCAAAGTCTAAGTCACTTAGATCACTTTTGACATTCTGACATTTGGTCTAAAAAACAGCTGAACCTCTTGACCACATCTGCATGCATTTATGAATTTAGTTACTGCCACATGTATTGGCTGATAAAAAATTTGCATTAACCAGCTGGTGTACAAGTCTACCTAATAAAGTGCTCACTGAGTGTATGTGCGTATTCATCTTGGTGCTGTTTTTCTGCTGATCTGTTTATTTATATATATGTGATTGCTGTACTTTTTTTGTCATATTGCCGTAGTAGCATTCTTCCTTTGGGGCTACACATGCTAGTGCTGCCTTGTTGGGCAGGTCCTGTGAACAATATATTGTTATTCTCCATGGGAGTCCTTGGCTAATAAAGAAAAATCAAAATACAAAGCAATGGAGGCAGAAATCTGTTGGAATATGTTAATGGTCTGATTTTAAACGCTTTGAGATTTGCCTTTTTTTTTTTTGTTTCTGTTGGCCGTTTTCCATAATCCGAAGCAGACCAGGGAAAACACAGCAAAGTATTTAAAGTAATTTTGCGATTGCCAAAAAAATTGCACAAAGAAATATGACTTTAAACATCTTTTTAATGCTCTCGGAGGGGGGAAATAATTTACTTTGGATCTGAACCCCCCCCCCCCCCCCCTCCAGCAGGTGTAGTGAGTCAGCGGAGAGCAGGCTTGGTTTCAGTCGGCCTTTTAGTCGTATCTGGCAACCCTGCGCACAGAGCTCCACTCCTGGGGCTCGGGGCGACGGGGGCGCACAGTGCTGGGAAGCACCTGACCCCCAAAATGTTTTCCGCCCCCCTCTCAAAAAATCATACCGTGACACCAGACGCAGAGGTGCGAAACGGATCCGGGCTTCGCCGACGTTCTGTGATTCATGCGTCCGCCCGGCCAAGAATGAAATTACCCTTTGATTGCTTTCGCCCTCGTTTAATTTAAACGCTTTCGCTCTCGGCGCACTGGAGAACGGGAACGTTAGAAAAGCTCCTGACCCCTGGCGCCTTTGTCCCGTTCCTGCTACTCCCAGTGAAGGGCTTCGGGGAGGCCTGCCAACGGGATACTGTAATACTGCTGCTTTCTCACTGCTCTGCTCCTCTATGCGTCTAACAGCTGACAACGGGAGCCGTCGCTGCTCAGAGGCAGAACGAACCTGGTTCCGTCACGTTAAAATATCTCAATACCCCGGCTGGCTTTGCGACCGTCCGTGTCACCGTTGTCCGGGAAGCTCGCTTTCGCACTGCGCGTTCCTGGCACGAGGGACTGGTGAAATTATGTCTGAAGATATTTTTGATGGCTTTTCCTGATTTGTTTAGTATGGCTGGAATCTTCTGCTGAGCTTCATAAGTATCTAAAAGGATTGAGAGCCGGTCTAGCTAAAGTGGTTAAGTACGCCACTCAAGCCTAATTTCATCACAAAGTGTAAATTTGGCCTTAAAGGACAACTTTGTAATTTGTTTCCTCCTTACTTTTTACACAGTGGATTTTCATATTGGAATGACATATTTATAATGATTTTTTTTCCGTGACAGAAAGTGCTGCTTCAAGCTGTTTTGGAATGCATTTGTGGTTTCCTAAAGTGTACTTGAGGCTATCTAACCATAAGCAAAGCCCATAACCCATTGCTCCACCTCTGCCTCTCTCCGTGGATTGTAATAACATTACATTTGCAAATTGCGCTGTTGTTACTCATTCTTAAAAAAAAGAAATGTTCTTGATCACTTAAACTCATAAATACAGACTCTTAACTCTTAGCTAAGCTTCGGATATAGTCTACTCTTTGTACGCTAAGCTGGTTTGCGTCTTGCTGTGTTGAAGTTGAATTTATTTTATCTGCGTGCTAGCGTTTGTTAAAAGCCAGAAGCGATACGACTGCCTTCACGGTGAATTCGGAGCGCTGGAAGTAAGACAGGGAACAGGGTGAGAGTAGGTATACGCATGTTTTCCACTGAAATTTTAAGAAATGTGAGCTCCCCGGTGAGAGATAAGCCCTTAAATGTTTGCGGACAGCCACCTGTATGTGCTTTGAAGGCTCATATGGAGATGGAGGGCAGGGGCTGGCTGGTTGCGGAGCGCCGTAAATCCGGGGCCTGTTCATCGTTGGTGTATTAGGGACGGGGAATGTCATGCGCTGAGGTCAGGGGGCAGTGCGCTGTGGAAGGAAGGAAACAGGCATTTTGTCCGCTGTGAACTGACACCCTGCTCTCCCGTAGGCATGCGAGAAGGGTAGGGAACCGCACAGAAAGCTTCTGAGACCGGCGCTGAAGTCGTCCTATAACTGCAGAGCGAAGATAATGAGCAGTGTGTGTATGTGAGGCAGTGATTTAATGTGTGTCTGTGTGACACTGTGTGTGTGTGTTTGTGTGTGTGTGTGGAAGGCTGTGTGTGTTTTTGTTTGTGTGTGTGTGTGCGTGTGTAAGGCAGTTTTTTTGTGTTTGTGTGTGGAAGACAGTGTCTCCATGTGTGAGAGTGTGTGTGAGGTGTGTGTGTGTAAGGCATTGTGTGTGTTCTTGTCCGTTGGTACCAAAACTCTTTCATCAGCAGGGTGAGTGGCCTGGAGCTGGTGACCTAAGGCGGGTGTGTGTGTGAGGGGGGAGTGTGTGAGGGTTGGTGTGTGTGCGCATATGGGTGTGTGTCTGTGTGTGTGTGAGTGTGTGTGTGTGTGCGTTGGGGGGGCTGTAGAGTGCTGGAATGCGGGGCTTGGTCGAGGGCCTCTGCAGCGCTAATGCATTAACAGCCGGCTTGGCATGCTAATGGAGATTGTCTGTGATGTAATGAGCTTTTAATTAGGTCACCTCTGAGCTTGACCCTCTTGTAATGAAGGGGGGTGTGGGGAGGGGGGGTGGGCGGTGATAGCCCCCTGACCTGCAGGTGTGAACTGGCCAAGGCGGTAAACAGGACCGCAAATTCCGCACATTCCGCTCGCAGCATCCCTCCTGCCCCCCTCCGCCCAGGAGCGGGAACAATAGCCCCCCCTGCCCCCCCCCTCTCAGGCTCTCAGGTGCAGGGCTTACACCTACTTACCCCCCCCACCCGCCACTCTCACCCCCACCCTCCCTTTAGCTCCACGGTGATAAGCAGCTAGTTTTGGTTTTAAAGGCAGTACATTTCACCGAAGATCACTTACTTAGGGCCTGATTTGCTAAGACCTTTAGCTAGTGCAAGACCTTTTTAGCACTCACAAAACCAACGACCAATGATTGGTCATGGTATTTGTTTTGCACCAATCCATGGTTGTGTTATTAGCGTGTGCTGAAAAGTTTTGCTATAATAATGTTAACAGGCTGAGTAAATCAGGCCCTTAGTGTTCATTTGCCTTCAACGGAGTGGTCAGGCTTGCTCTATCAGAGTGAAATGTACTCTCATAAGAGTTGGTTTAACACTCACCATTGCCACCACTCTTCTCCTTGGTGTCAGCAGTGAGGTGTGCCCTTATTAACAAGGGCTCTGCCTGTGAAACGTTGTGTGTCTCTAAAATGCCAGTAAGCTCCTGAAATAGCATTTTTAACATCAAAAACATAAAGAATGAAACAACACACCCATGTTCTAGGGTGTGCTAAGAGGGGGGGGGGGGGGGGGGTATTTTTAGTTATGTGTGTAAAATCAAAAAACACTTTTACCCTTGTGTTCTTACCGAGTGCACCACTTCCCTGGCTTTTTCGGGGGCTGGGATGCAGATGAAGTCCTGCTCATAGGAACACGTTTGTGTTTCTTGCATGAGGCTAGCTGGGAGGCAGAGATGCATCCGAAATTAGGGGAAGAAAACATTCTCCTCGATCTTCCCTAATGATGTCGTACCTCAGGTTTATTGGAGGCCCTGATTTACAGCGCGGCTCTTAGGTCGATATTTTAAAAGCCTTAAATCTGACATTCTTCTCATTTTTCCAGCATTTTTTCTCCCCCTCCCCCGAAAAGGCTCATTAAAGTCCGGCCTAAATCAGTTAAATAAATCAGCGTGATAACAATGAACCTGAAGTGATTCATTTAGCATGTGAAGTAAATGGGTCAGTGTTTGAAGTGCAGTGGGTAGGAACGGCAGCTTCGGGGCTGTAAGGGCACAGCTCTTGTTGTCTCGGCCCCGGCGCTGAGCTCCCGTGCGTCCGCATTCGTACCTGCACGTGAGCCTGAGACCCTGTGTAGGGCTGTAGACCAGGGGAGGGCAAGCCCAGCCCAGCCCTGTGTGGTGCCCGAAATAGTCCTGGCTTTTGCTCCATGAACTCCCACAATAACTACATAATTTTGTCAATGATGAGGTTCAAACCTTTAAGGTGTGAGATTAGATATATGTGATTAGAATGTTCTTAACTGATCATTGTAATTCTAATAATGATCAATCACTACTGGTAACTGAAAGTAATGGAGTTCTAGAACACCAAATAAAATAAAATAAAAAAACTCTTCAAATGGTTAATGAACACAACTTAATGGTTAATGACCACCGGTGAACAATGTTTGTAGGTACTCGGTCTTTCACCATTCAGACTGTGAATCTTCAGGCTCAGCCAACAACTAATCAATTCATTTTGTGAGGCCAAGCTCGGATGGAACAAAAAGAAACGGAAACGTCACTTGCCGCTCCGTGACCAGGGTTACCTACCCCTGCTGTAGATGTGAAGACAGGCAGTGCGGTTATGGGCTCAGAGCAGTAGAGCTGAAGTCTCCAAACCGGACTGGAATCTGAACATGGAGTGGAGTCTCCATGATGCCTTTAAAGGGAGGACCCCCCCCCCCCCCCCCCCCCCCCCATGAGCATTGGTGTTGCTGCTGTTGTCACATGATATGGGCCTGACATTGGGGAAAGATTTGCCGATACAGTGCTTTAACTCCCAATGAAAAGGCTTTGGATCGGTTTTCTTGCTCTGGGCCAAATATTCCAGTTGTGTATGTTGCTATATTGCAGACTACAGGAAAAAATGCGTCTTCTGTGATTATGCATTACTCATGAACTAAGTATTATTGACATCAGCTACTACAGAGGGCTAAAAAAACGTAGTATACATTTTGTGCAGTGCGGTGCTATACATCATGTGAATGTTTTCTTTATGTTGGCATAGCAACACCTGTTTCATATGAAAAAGTGGCAGGATATAGAGTCCCTAATCCCATCTGCTCATCTGCACACCACGTCACAGCAACGATCTTAAAGCGCCAGAGAATTTTCCCGGCTTACATTTACTGGGCGGTTGTGCTGCCACGGAAAACATTACATTACATTAAATTAATGGCATTTGGCAGACGCTTTTATCCAAAGCGACGTACAGTTAGACTAAAACTAAGCAGGAGACAATCCTCCCCTGGAGCAATGCAGGGTTAAGGGCCTTGCTCAAGGGCCCTACGACCAGATCTTATTGTGGCTACTCCGGGGATTGACCACTACGCTACAGGCTGCCCCTATGGCATTAACGGCATAAAATGGCATTAACTAGCAATCTGGTTCACGAGGCAGTAGAGAGATACCATCAGAAGCGTCTTTCTTTCTCTCCCTCCTTTTCCCTATTGTACTCAAAAATAAAGTGACAGTGGAGGTACATTTTTGTTCTTCAGGGATGAAATTTCCCCAATGTACCCTGAAAGTACAGTAATGTTCTCTTTGGGTACAAATGAGTAAATTTTCCAAGCAAAAAATTTACAAATTAGTTAAATATTGCTGTCTAGGGGTACAATTCTATGCACATACAGGGTACTGCCCCAGCAACAAGCATTTGTACCTTTAAAGGCGTTTTTCATACCTGTATTTCCGAGAGTGCACCCTCTTGTTTTTTTCTGTTGTGGCCTACACTCATTAGGCTTCTATAAAACGGGTTGTCTTAATGAGGAGGGTTTTATAGGGCTCCAGTTCGGCCTCTGGGGGATAATCAGAGCGGAGTAGGAAGTCGTCTGTCTTGATGGCCGGCCCCTTTTTCTCAGCGGTGGTCTCGGGCCGACGCGCCCCTCCTCCTCCTCCACACCCCTCCCTCTCTCCCTCTCTCTCCCTCTGTTTTTTCGCGGTAATACCCCCGTGTTCGGCCACTCTCTGACATGATAAAAGTCAGCCGGTGGCCGGTGGGGTTGGCGGTTCGGCCGCTCTTAATTGCCCCCCTCCCCCCCCCCGCGGGTCCTGGGGCTGCTGCGCTGTGCGGGGCGGGTTTTTACGAGGCCCGGGGCCTGGGGCCCGGCTGTGATCCTCGCCCCGGGTCTTCCTCCGCACCGCGGGTCTCCCTGCCCTCCTGCGTTTTCTCCTTCCTCCCCATCTGATACCGCCGGCCCCGGCAGATGTGGGAGGCTCCTCGGGGGGGGGGGGGGGGGCACCGAAATCCACAGCTGGGGTGCGGGAAGGGAAAGCGGGCGGCTAATTGGCCCGTTCCACCAGCCAGTGTTGCTGGCCACGGAGCGCGCTCAGTGTGCAGAACCGTGCCTGCGTTTAGCTGGTATCGCTAACGGTCGCTGTGGCGTACGCTAGCGGCGCATACTTATTCGCCCCCGTTCTACGGTGTACGCGGTGGGGATGGTGTAAGTCAGGACGGAGAGTCTGAACAGCCAGAGAGAGCTTGAGTCTCGCTGTCGGCCGCAGTACGGTCTTACAGTTACACGCCCTGTGCCCGTCGTTTCTTCAAAAGAGCCCAGAAAGAAACGGACAAGGACGAGTAACCGGACGGCTGCGTTTCCGCTCTCTCGCTCCGACTGAAACTGTTTATCGGCGGAGCCATCCTCCCCACGAGCGAGGGGGTAACCCTATCCTTCACCACATGTTTACACCACAGGTCATAGGCCACTTATTGTTTACATCAGGGGCGGGGGGGGGTTGGAGGAAACTTGTTTAGAATTGAAAATGCTGCTGTAGGCAATTACCGTAATTGAATTACTTTCCGCCCTCCCTCCCTCCCTCCCTCTCTCCCTTCCCTTCCCGTCCTCCTTCTCTTTCTTGTTCCAGAAGAATCTAGCAGATTCAAAACAACTGCTGTTCAGCGTCATTCGGTTTATGTCACTTCCTGCCTAAGGGTTACTGCAGCCCATCAACTTCCTCCATTATTCATCCCGCTCCAGAAAAGCACTGAAATATCTGCACCCCCCCACCCCCCACCCCCTCCCCCCTGACCAGTTGGAGGGATGTGTGTAGCCTGCGGGGCAGTTTTGAAGGCCCCCACAGTGTATTTGATTATAAATAGATATGTAAATCTGGTACATGCTTGCAGAAAAGCTGCAGCCCACCAGCTGCTTTGTGTAATGCTGGCTAAAGGGAAGCATTTTTTTTCATGCTTTGCGGGAAATGTAAAGTAAGGTGAAAAACAAGGAGGGGGGGTGCTGGGGAGGTGGAGGGGGGTGGGGGCAATGTAGGAGACAGTGTTTCAACTCCGCGATTCTCTCCATCAAAACAGGACACAATTTTTTCACCAAAAGCGCATTGTTTATTGTGATGTACGGGGGTGCAAGCCCTTCATCAGACACAACAAGACAACAAAACGAAAACAAAATGAATGACAAAGACGGAGAAAGGTAGACAATGGGTGTGACGGCGGAGGGTGATCAGTAAGGGTCGGTGGGTCGTATTGTGTGTGTGTGGAGGTGAGAGAGGGGTGGGGGTTTTGGGGGAGGTGAGGGTTGAAAAACGTGGACAGGAGGGAAAAGCGAAAACTATTCGGACTCCTAATGATGTTTTCTTTTGGTTGGAAAAATCTAAACATGTCCGCCCCGCAGTAATGTGACCCAGGATGGGGTCACGGTCTGGTCACTCCGGGAAAGTCTTGAAACAACACGCTCGAGTCGGCGAAACGGGGAGGGAGGAGAGCTCAGGGCACCGCGGAGAGTTCAGGGCTCTCATCGCAAAAGGCCAGTGATAACATGAACCCTGAGACCCGGCTATGTCTTTCCTCATGTCAGGGAACGCGGCCTGTTTGTTTTCAGCGGGGCTCTGTTTTCAGATTTACTGGGGGGGGGGGGAAACAAATCCAGTCCCGATGCTTTCATTTGATGGGGAACAAACTTTTGGTGTCAGGTTTCATTGGGGCGAGGTTAATAAGTGCGCTCAACCTTTCAGGCAGATGCATTATTTAAAGTATCAAATCAGACACAGGAGTGGAATGGCATTTAAAAAAAAAATTGTGGTTTTATTTTGCGCTGGGATTTAACACATGCCACCTGAATCATTCGCGGTTACAGTTTTTCGGTTTTTTTATTTTAAAGAGAAAAAAAGCAGAAACCACAAAATTCTCAGGATGTGTAAAACCAGAAGAAAAATTATTTGGCTGTCACTCGGAACAGTACGTTATTATCTTATTTAATTCTTTAACAAATTTTATTACACCAATTTTATTCCAATTCGTGTCAAATGGTAATTATGTATGTACGCTCAGTGATTACTTAGGTATTTTTTAGACTTATTGGTCTTTGCTGCTTATCCACAGGTTTGACACATTTTGTGTTCAGAGATGCTCTTCTGCATACCACTGTTGTAATGTGTGGTTATTTGTGTTACTGTCACCTTCCTGTCAGCTTTGACCGGTCTGGCCATTCTCCTCTGACCTCTCTGATTAACAATGCCCGCAGAACTGCTGCTCACTGGATGTTTTTTGTTTTTTGCATTATTCTCTGCAAACTCTAGAGACTGTTGTGTGTGAAAATCACTGGAGATCAGCAGTTTCTGAGTTACTCAAACCACCCTGTCTGGCACCAAAAATCATTCCACGGTCAAAGTCACTTAGATCACGTTTCTTCCCCATTCTGACATTTGGTCTGAAAACCAGCTGAACCCCTTGACCAAGTCTGCATGCTTTTATGCATTTTTTGCTGCCGCATGATTGGCTGATTACATATTTGCATTTACAAGCTGGTGTACAGGTCTACCTAAAAAGGTGATCACTGAGTGTATGTATGTATGGATATACATATGTGTGTATATGTGTGTAGAGCATGTCGAGTAATTGTACTTCCCTCTAGGGTCTTTCAGCGCACTTATCCCCGGTTATGGGTATGCATTTTGCACTTTGTTGCTCTGGATAAGAGCGTCTGCCAAATGCCATTAATGTAATGTAATGTAATGTATACGTGCCTGTATGTGCACATTCATTAATTTTTCTTTGTATTATTGTTTCTATGAAGGTAATTTTTGGGCATCTGTGTTTTTCTCTCCAGAGAGCTCATACCTCGGGAGAGTTTATTAGGGACATGGAGCCATTGGGTGAGGCTGCTCCTTTGTTGTTGACATGATTGCAGTGATTAACGTTCCTTCTCCTGGCCCAGCTGCCTGCCCGCCTGCCTCCCCGCTCCGTGTCTTTGTACCTGTAACATGTCCGCCTGCGACTCCAAACACCAGACCGACGAACGCAGCCCTTTACAAGGGAGCGCGAGACTGCAGGGATTCTTCAAAATCTTTGCAAATTTGCAATTACGACGAGAACTTGGACCGTGTAATCAATTGAAAGAGTTTTTACACGTTTTAATTTTAGGTTTTAAGAAAAT
Organism: Conger conger; assembly: GCF_963514075.1. Classification (NCBI taxonomy): domain Eukaryota; kingdom Metazoa; phylum Chordata; class Actinopteri; order Anguilliformes; family Congridae; genus Conger; species Conger conger. The sequence goes on from NC_083760.1 coordinate 12,026,646, forward strand.
GACACAAAAATTTAATTTGCTAAAAAAGGGTGTGCACATCACCCCCCCCCCCCCACCCCCAGGGCCCTCGGGGAAAGAAAATTAGAGGGAAACTTTCACATAAAAACACGAGGTTTGCTCGGGTTCAAAGTGCGTCAGGTGACGCAAAGGGAACCAGGTATTGTGCGGTTGTGGTCGGTTTTGTTCCTCCGAGCCCCGGGACGGATAAAACATTCATTTCAATTACAGATACGGAACCCTGCAAGTAATTTCGTTTTCCAATTGGAGCTGTAATCAATTTCTCTTCAGCGAGCGCGAGTGGAATTGTAGGTGACCGCAGGCCCCGCTAGTTAGCAGACCGCATGAAAAAGCTCCTTCGAAGTTCATACAGGAGAAATTTTCTGCGAGGGACGGTTGGATTAAAGAACAGGCCTCGCTCAGACTCTCCATCCCGGCCCTCAAACCACCCAGTGTTTTTTGTGTGGTTGCGTGTGGGCGGCTGTGTGCGTGCGTGCAAGGTGTGTGTGCGCGTGCGTATCCGACCACAGCTCAGAAACGACCTTGCGCCCCCATCAGCCTGTTCCTCCAACTGCCCCCTCTTTCTGATCATCCAAACCTAATAATAGTAATATTTGCAGTAAACCAGAAATGGAGAATTAGAAGTACAGCGCTAACGCACCTTTCCTACTGTACCCCCCCAGCGCCCCAGCCCCCCCCCCCCCCCCTCTCCATTGCCTTCTGTTCCTTCACATCCCAGATATAATTATACACGCTGTACAATGATTACATGTTTACGCTGGAATCTGGCTGGCTGCCTGTCCCCAATCCCCGTCGGAGCAGATTCTCAAAGGGTTTTCCCTTTAAAAGCACCACAGAAGAGTTTTTAAATACAGCGCAGAGTGGCTGCTGCCATATAATATCTATTTTTATAACTCTTGCCACATGATCTCTCGTCTGTTGCTTTACTTGAATGATCCGGCCAGAGTGTGTGTGAGTGTGGAAACAGAGTCAGGGCGAGGAGGTACGAAGAGGGAGATCTCTGCGGATTTCATTACGCTACTCATTTATGCAACAGGCACCAATTTCCAAGACATTTTCTACATTTTACATATTATCCATTTATAGAGGTTGGGTTTTTGTTGGACTTGCTTGAATACCAGTGCTTTCCAGTGTTTTCCATCCCGGGTTCTCAGTTGTGTCTGCTTCTCCAGCTTCAGAAGGGCTTTCAGTCAGATTCCTCCCTGACCGGAGAAACCCTAATGTGGCCAAAGTAACACTCTCCAGGTGCACCTGGCCACACTTGGGAGAAGTAAGCATGTTTATGTTCTACTACTCTATAGGTTATTCAGCGATTGTAATTCATTTACTACAATTTGAGACCCCCAACAACATATCTTACTTTTATTTTTTGTTTGTATATAAATATATAAAATGCCCAAAGGATGATTTTACATCACTTACTTCACTTAATTCACTACTGACAGCAAGCTAGTGGGTAAATTAGCTATTTACCCACAGATAGCTAGGTAGTTATCAATGGCTGACTGTTTCTGTTAATTATCTGGCACCCAAGCAAATTAGGATGAGAAACACAGCAATGGCACCAATTTTAGCTGGGCATGTCTGTCGCCAGCTCAACCTATCAGCCGCAGATTCTCTCCCACACAGCGCTACCAAACACGCAATGGCATAAATGAAGCGCTTCTGTTCTTACCACAGTGTAATAAGTGTCCCGTTTCGTTTCTTGCTTCTGTCCAAGACGCTCTCTGCCTCGGAGCTGTGATGTGCTGCCATTGTGTGTGTTTTATTTCAGGGCCTGTCTGGCTGCTTTATTGCTTTTGCAGTCCTTTAGGAAGAGCTTGCTGGAAGGCTCTGTCGCGCAGCATGCTTTTTTACTTTACAAATTCAGTGCAGATTCACTCATGTTTTAGTCATATGCGTAGTGTATCCTGTCACTACATCATTTAGCCTTCATTCTTTACAGATCGCTGGTCCTCTGATCTTTAAAGCCAGAGGTCTCTTTAGAATCTGCACTTGATCCAAAAAAGACAAGCTCGTTAGTGAACGGCGATTCTTCTTCGGCAGTTGGCAGTGCTTATTGCATGCACGGTTCACCAAACGTGACGGTCATCACTGCCCCGATAAAAGGGTTCTGGCTTGGCTAGAAATGCGATCGCGCCATGTACATTTTCTCAAAGCCCACAGCCCTTAAGCAACTGAAATACTACACTAAAGGTTTACACTGCTGCTCACTTTCAGAAAGTGCTCCTTCAAATGTAATCTCCTGGGGAACAAAATGTCCTCCGTGTTTTTGTTTACTTCTTTACAGTACTGTATTTGGTAAATGAAAACAGTAATATACTGTTGAGGTTACAGCTGCTTGCAAAGGCATGAAACTTTGGGATGATTGGAAAAATGATTGGATTGGTTGGGTGTTTGGTGCCTTCCCTTGGCAGAACAGCTGTACACCTCTATGAAGTCATTCACATGAAATTCAAATGTATACATTACATTTTGTGGAAAAATTGGTGATGGCGAGATGATTTCATTACTAGTTATGTATGGCACTATAGGTCCAGACAGTTGGGTGTATGCGTCCCATGTGGAAACAATCTTGATGCTTTATACTGGCACAAATGCATGCAGAGAGTCTTAAGGTTGACTATTGTGTAACACAGCAACTGCCATTAACTGTTTAAAACAGTTACGGTTAGGTTTATGAAATGATTTAATGAAATGAGTTTAACATTTGCACCCATGAAAAAAAGAGTAAAATGAAAACAGCAAAATTAAATTCTGAGTACCAGTGTACATCACTGCAAAAACAGTCATTGAAAATATAACAGAAAGTCACCCTCTGGCATGTAGTTAAATCTGGATAAAACAATGGCTTAAAGAGGATAAACCGAGACTAAAAACAGACTGTCAGACCTGAGCCCCCCGTTAAATACCTCAATCTATTCTCCACAGCCCAGTACTGCCAAGCGAGATAGCGCTTGTCCTAATCTCCACGCTCTCACAGTATATGCAGAAAATAAGTTTGCCAGTGTTCGATAATAATGTCTCTGGTCATATGGTTACCACAGCCAAACATGCTATCGGTACATTGTTTTGGTGAAAATATGTATCTGTTTATGTGTCAAATATTCCGTAGGGAAGATATCTTATACACAACGATAAAACCTAAAAATGGATGGAAACTGATTTTCCCATATTGGGCGTAAACTTTAAGGGTCAGTTGACTGTGCTTCTGTCATTTTTTCTCAGCATCCAGCTATTTAATTTCCTGACCATGTGCAAATAAATGTGTGCATAGATACATACACAGATACATGCATTCTCAAAATATACAAACGTGCAGGCACACTTGCTTAGGCTAACACACAAATATATTCCTTCAGAAGTATACATGATTTTACAGGGGACATAGAGGTCATGTACCCACACACGCACATGAACACACATACGTGCACTCACACACACGTACACAAACACACCTACACACACTCACACACACGCACTCACATACACACACCTACACGCGCACTCACACACACAGACATGCGCTAACAGACACACACACACGCACACAGATGCACACACTCTCTCTTTCTCTCTCTCTCACACACACACACAGACACACACGCACTCACATATGCACTCACACACTCACACACACACTCTCTCTCACACACACACACACACACACGCACTCACACATGCACTCACACACTCACACACACACTCTCTCTCACACACACACACACGGATGCACACACACACACACACTCTCTCTCTCTCTCTCACACACACACACACACATACACAGAAACACACACACACACACAAACACACACATAAGCACCTCCCCACTGTCCATCTGGTGGATGGTATTTTGGGTCTGCTTCCGAGGAGGCCCGATAAAAGCAGGGCTGCTATATTTTATCTTTCCTGCTGAAAGTTGACTATCGACACCAGGCACTTTAGAGGAAGTGTCACTCACAGGGGTGACTCCTCAATCTCAAACCCCTCTCAGAGGTAGACCATTTTCACCTCAGCCTCTTGGCTGCTTTTATGTGTGTATGTTTTTCATGTCTATTCCACCGTTTCTGATGTCATGGGTATATTTGAGGGGGTTTTTTTACTACAGGGGAAGTCTGAAAAAACAGAACATGTAATGTTAATCTTCTGAGAAGGCTTAGTGACTCACAGGGACAAAGTGTTGCCAATTTATGTATGGGCACGTAAAAAAAAAAAAAGTTGCGAGGTGTTTGCTGCTATTGAATTGCTGACAAGTGAGGGTATGGCCTGTCAGCTTAGCGCCAAACTGAGGAAAGACAATATCCTTTAGTGGGAGTCGTACTGTACTATTGCCGGAACGAGGGCTTCAAACAAAAGGAGCTCGGGTTTTAGTGGGCATCTAAGGGCCCGTCCTTGTCCCAGAGTAGCCGCGGTGTTAGTCTGAGTGCAAACAGCAGGTGGCTTCCATTCAGGGCCCCGCAGGTTAATAAAGTTCTCCTCAGTCAATAAACAAGGCCTTGTTCGCACACTGGCTAATTGGTTTTTCTCAGGCGGTGCGGACAGCGATGATGAGAGAGCCTCGCTCCCCTGAGTCTCCCTCTGGATTCTCACCCCGCCCGTTCCTCTCGGCAGTGCCCTAACTCACACACCGGCCGTTATTTACCCAGGATTATTTAACACGGTTACACGTATTCATTGGCTCAAAGCTCTCTCCAGGACAACATTACATTCTTACATTCCAAACATTGCACATCTTGGGACGCTCTGAAGCCCTCCGTGACCTCACCGCGCACTTCTACAGCAGAAAAGCATCAGGTGACGAGGTCAATAATTTGCCCCAATGGCTTGTATTATGCTCAGTTTATTTTATTTACTTAGACTTAGATACGTCTGACACAACCTCACTTGAGACCAAACAAACAAGAAACAAGAAAACAACAACAACAAAAAAAAACAAGCAAACACGCCAGAACATTCAACAAAAGTTGAAAAGGTTTCTGAATGTCAGGGTGAAACGGTGGTTGTGGTAGGGGAATGCGCTCTGGCATAAACCTCTGCTGCTAATACTGTAGCTCGCATGCAGTGAATGTCATTAAAAACATGCCAGTAAATCATGAACTTAAATCCTAAAGTAAAATAAAACCTGTCCAATCCGAGTTTTGAATCTGAGTGCATTTATCTTAATAGGAATGGATGCTTACTTTAGCGTAATGGAAACAGCGTGTGGCGTAATTACGGGTGCATGTTACCCGGGCGGAGTACATGCAGATCACCAGCTCGCCCCCTGACAGGCCCAGCGCACAGAGAAGAATAGGGCTCACCCATGTATTTGTTTTGAGAGGCTGTGGTTGCAGAAGAACGAAGATAAATGTGTATTCCATTAGGGCTAACTATTTCCACTCTGTGAGAAACGCAAGTGGAAGACGGGGGCCAGGTTTGGGCACTGTGGAAGGCGGTGTGGTGTGTGTGTGTGTGTGTGTGGGGGGGGGGGCGGGTGGCTGAGGGTTAGGGGGCACTCTGTGTGTGTTCACGGTGCCGTGCTCATACAGGTCTGATTGCAGTGTGTGTACGTGTGGAGGTCTGTGCGTAGGCAGTGTTATGAGCGGGGATGGGGGGGGGGGGGGGGGCTGCTCAGCTGGATCGGGCTGCGGGGCGGCCGGGTAGGGGGGGGGAGAATGTGTGCGAGGACGCAGCCCCTGCAAGGGCCCCGTTCCTGTGTTCCTGGCAGCGGCCGGGGAGGGGAACAGGTGTTGAGCTGATTAAACAGGTCCTCCCCGCTGCTGCTCTGCTCACAGCACTCTGCAGGAGGCAGCATCCCCAGTGCTTGTACAGAGAGAGAGAGAGAGGGCGGAGGGAGGGGGGGAGAGAGGGGGGCGGGGGGAGAGAGAGGGGGAGAGAGAGAGGGAGGGGGAGAGGGGGTGGAGAGAGAGAGGAGGGGAGAGAGGGAGGGAGGGGGAGAGAGAGAGAGGGCAGGGGGAGAGAGTGGAGGGAGAGGGAGGGAGGGAGAGAGGGTGAGAGAGAGATGAGAGAGATAGATTGAGGGTAGTGAAAGAGAGAGGGAGGAGGAGGTAGAGAGAGGGGGAGAATAAGACTGGGGAGAGGAGAGGGAGGGAAGGAGGGAGAGAGGTGGGAGGAGATGAAGAGGGATAAGAGGAGGAAGAAAAGTGGGAGAGTGCAAAAGAGACAGGGGGAGGGAAAGGGGGAGGTAGGAGCAGGAGAAAAAGAGTATGAATGAGAGAGAGATGAAGGGGAAAGTTGGAGAGATACAAGGAGAGTGAAATAGATGGAAGAAGAAAGAGTATTATTAAAGTAAATAGTCATACTGTACGCACATGGGTACTTACATTTCGTGATATCGTATTGTGTTGTCCTGTAATATGCATGTAGTTTGGCAATAAAATACGTTTGTCCTGCCAATAAAGCGAAATTAACATGTTTCTGTTCAGAGAGAGACAGGGAGAGAGGGAGGGAACAACTTTGTAATCTTTTCATTCAGCTCGCTTGGATCTGATGCCAGTGCGAGCTGATGTGTCCTCGTAGCCTCTATCAACCCACCTCCTTTTTGACCAACACGACCCTCTCTGACCCTCTCTAGCCAAGGCCATTTTGTGTCTCGTGTCTGTCTATGGCTGGTCTAGTCAAAGCACAAACTCTCTGCTCCTGGGGTGGGAGACACAGAGAGAGACGGAGAGAGAGAGAGAAAGCAAGAGAAGGAGCGAGAGAACCAGGTGTCGAGGCCAGTGAGTACATTTTGCAAAGATGACCAGTGCAGAAACCCCTGACCAAGCCTGTTATTACACTGGTCTGAGGGGGAAAGTTTGGTCAGACTGTAGTCATTTCCTCAAAGCAACCAGCGCCCTTGCACTTCTGGAATGTCTTGCTTTTATTTTACTTTTATTCTTCCTCTCTCTTCTATTATTGCTGATTTACCACACGTTTAACATGCAGCGTCAACAGGTTTTCCGCTCCTAGGTCCTCAGTCACTGTCCTTTTGTGGAAAATAATTAACAGCAAAAACGGAACAGGAAGGAGATGTGTCAGTGTTCTTTCTTTTTTTTTTCTTTTTTATATAGCCCTGCATCTTGATTCATCAGCTATAAGTAAGATAAAGATATTATTTGTACATACCCAGTGAACATTCTTTGTGGTGAAAAGGCAGTGAAATGCCGTCTAGGCATTTAAATGAAAACCCAGCTACATTTGGATGAAAAGTGAACGTTTTCTAGCCAACTAGGACGTAGCCAGACTATATCTGGGTGAAACCTGAGCTATATTGGGGTTAACCTCGTCCGTTTATGCTGAAAAGTCTCTCAACCCAGATTTATACCTCAATAGACATCTAGATTTTTGCTAGCTTCTGCTCTCTGGGTAGCTTGTCTCTCTTTTCTGGGGTATTAACATATATATGAGACATGATGCATTCAATATTCAGAATCTTCAGAAAGTGCATTGAAACGTTTAATTAACTAAAAAGTTGATATAACCACTTTTTCAAATAGCTGTTCAATAAATCGTAATAATTGCTTGTAACTAGTTTGGCCAGTCGGAAACAGTCAAAGTGAGGCCCGGAAACGGTGATTTTATCGGCAGGTCGGAGATGGACCTGAAAACACTACAGTCAAGAAGTCAACCCCACACGTGACCATGGCCAACGTTCATATGGAAAACCTTTGAGTCTGACCACAGCGAGCATTACGAGTGGAAAACCTGCAGGGTAGGATGTGCCGACTCGGCCGGGGACGATAAACAGTCTGGGATGATGTGATGTGTGTATTTATGCGCGGCTGTGTACTGTAGCGTGCCTGCCCTGAGCACAATCTGCCATATTGGTTGTGAAAAGATGAAATTTTTCACCATAGCAACAACAGAGATTAATCATAACAACTCAGATCAAGGGCCAACGGGCGTACCACCCTGCAGCTGTCTCCTGCAGAATCTCACCGGCTCCAGAGACCCTCTCCTCTCCGGACAATGTGCAGGGTTTGGGACACAGTGCTGCAGCAGTTTTCCTTTTGCTGATAATACATCAAGGTCCTGGCTCTGTGGCGGTGGATGGAAATACTACTACTACTACTACTACGTCAACTACTACTGATACTACTACTAGTTATACTACTACTACTACTACTACTACTATGTCTACTACTACTGATACTACTACTAGTCATGCTACTACTACTACTACAACTACTGCTATTACTATTCATAATAATAATTATCATCATAAAAATAACGAAGAAGTAGAAGTGGAGAAAGATTTGTCTCGGTAAATCATTATCTATTCCCTCATCAAATTACATCCTACAATTTATTGTTGTCTGCAATTGTCCATTAATTTGTCGGTTTGAAAGCACTCAAATGTTACAATGCGTATTACACTGGGAGAAAGGCTGTGTCATCGATGTCATCCACTCCTGAGGTAATGTGGGTCAGTGCCCTTCTCTCCATTGCTTATATTTTCTGGAGGGGCTGGATGTCAGGTGAGCCAGAGTAACTAACACTTAGCGCATTAGCCTTATCCTTATCACCTCTAACAGAGATAAATCCCACGGGGGTGATGGCTGCCATGTTTTTTTGCCCCTTAGCCTTAATTTGTTATCTGCTTTTTGTCTTTTTCTTCTTTTTTTGTTCTCTCCCAGCTTCCCCCCCCCCTTTTCTCTGCCCCACCGAGGCAGAGACCTTCAGCACCTGCAAGCGCTCACTTTGAAAGATGGTGCGAGCCCAAGAATGCGCGCTGTAAACACAGCAGAACAGTATTTATAATAAATCAGCTTTATGGGCCTCTGATGGAGGTGATATCAGTGAAATTTATGCTGGGAGACAGAGTGTGGCCCTTCTTAACAGCTGCGGGACGCTGCTTCCCTTCCACGGCCCAGCCCGCCAGAACGGGACGCTCCCTACCACGGGCTCGAGTGGAGAGTGGAGAGGGGGAGGGAATTGGGGGGGAGGGTAGTTGCTGGGGTGGGTCTACTAGAGAGAAAGAGAGAGAGAGAGAGCGATGGAGGGAGAGTGAGAGATCGAGAGAGAGAGAGAGAGAGAGAGTTTCAGGACAGATCAGTATTCCGTGACTCCTGTCTTAAATCATCCGAGTGACTCTTGGGGGACCTAGCATTCCATCCGAATTTGGAGATCGTTCTTTATCGCCCCGTCCAGCCCAACAATTAGAGAGTCAAATGGGTTCATCATGCGAAAAACGTCGAGGGAAGAAAGAAAATCCCTCAAATGCAGACAACACGCGCAAGGCATATACTGTAAATAATGCTGTGCTTAGTTTTTTTTATTTTCTCCAGTAAATTCATGTTAGCGCTGTAAATTTAGGAATGAATGTGTCAAATGGAATTTAGGAGTTGAGTGTAAAATCGCAGTGCTGCATTTACGCCACCATTGTTTGGTTGAAATTGCAAACCTTATTGTCATTTTATGATGGAAGCTGACCACCCATCACTATTTGGCTTCTGCCAGATGCAAGCAGTAATAACAAGACAAACTCAGTGTCTTTACTTAAAGCTGAAGCACTGTTGGGTTACACAGAGTGAAGGTAAAAAATAACCACATAAACATTTCATTATAGTGCTGCTACTCCTCTGACAGCCACAGGCCTGTTCTGGGCTACGAGAGAGGCAGAAAGTAAAAAAAAGTGTTGTTCCTTCATCACTAGATCGCTTATGAACCGTGGAGCTCATTTGCGGTTGGTCTTCTGTTAGATAGAACATGAAGGAGGAGTGAGTTCCGTGAGAGGGGGACCATGGGAAATGTAGTTCAGAGTGCTTGCCACAATTGCCAGCGGCATTCCAGTGGTCAATCCGTTTGGACTCTGAATGAGATTACTGGGGATAATGTGAAAACAGAGGGAACCTGAGGGCGTTCGAAGGGTGGCCCTTTCTGGGAGAGGTGGATTTGCAAACAAATTCCGAGTAGGAATTTCTATAGTCCACCCTCCTCAGGTGGGTGACTGGTTCAGATCCACAAACAAATCCATAAAACTACTAAAAATATATATGAAATAGAATATGCAGGTGTGTATCAAACTCCATTAGTTTGATCACTACCAAAAGGGCTTTGTAAAATTTGTTTGGCTTTGTTAAAGGCCAGAAGGTGAAATAAAACACACACATTTACATGTTGTAAACTAGTTCCATTGATAAATAAAGTCACATAATCTCAGATAATCATAATAAAAAGAAAATAGTCACATAAAGGCCACGTAATGTAATGTAATGTAATAATAATCTCAACAGGAAATCAAGTACATTTTCCACATCATGTCTCTACCCAATGTGGTTCTGCAAATAAACTGCGACAATGACAATGAGAAATGAAATATCTTGTCACAAGCCATGTTTATACCCCATGTCGTCAGACAGTTCAGAGGGCTAAAAACGTGTGGCAGTTGAGCTGACGGCCTTCTCAGAAAAAAGTTGGCTTGAAACGACGGCGATACCATCGTGCGCTTTTCCCGTCAAGCCTGCGCTCTCTACTAGGAGGCCGAATGCGGTAATGGCCTGTGTTTCTTGCTCCGAGTGATAAATAAATAACAGATACGCCGTAATAAACTCCATTTTACTGACTGCTAACAGCTGACTTCCCGCTGGGGCAGACAACGTGGGGAATGGCGGTATCCTGGCCGCGGTCAGAGTGCGGTTTGGGCCCGGGCCTCGGAGAACGTCCCGGAACCTCCCCATCTACCCGGCTCCCGCTGAGCTTGCAGGCTCCCCGCTGGCGTGGCTGGGTCCTGGAGGGGGGAAACCGACGGGGTAAACGGCGATTTTGGCCGACGACCCAGCGCCAACCGCTGCCATGTTTGATATATCGCCATGACGACGACTAGGCCCCAAGATGGGTTCGAGCTTCCCGTTTTTCACCACGTAGCCCCCGGGAGGAAAGTCAGCGAGTGGCGGGGGGTGTTTGGGGTTATGGGGGAACAACTATTTCATTACAGCTTCCAGAAAATCAAGCTCATCCATATTTCCTCAAAACCGCCCATAAAACTTGTCTTTTGCGGTGGGAGAAATTAAGAGCGGGAAGCTGAGGCAGTTTTACTCACTGCGTGATTTCATTGTGAGCCTGCTGACCCTGCTGAGAGCCCGTGTGTGAAACTGCCTGTAACCCGATGCGGAGATTTTCTCAGGTCCGTGTAACTGTTTGTGGAAACGGATATAAACAGGGACGATGCAGTACGCAAATGAGAGCGCATCCACTGCTCTAAATAAAAAACGAAAAAAAACGGTATGTTCACCTCTTCCTGAGGAAAGCGAATCTGGCACTGGTCGCGATCGCCACTTCCTGCGGTTCAGGATGCTGTTTTATGCCACTTAGTGCATATTTTTGAGTCATTCCTACGGCTGTAATTGTTTTTGGGAACTGGGCAATTTTATACTTGCATTTGAGTCCAATGAATTCCACAGGAATCCACAGGACGTTATGTATGTGCGGCTCACACACATCCACCTGAACATACAGTAGGCCTATCTACACCATCTTACACCTTCTTAATCAAAACTCAAGTTCTGACGACATGGGGTATACAACATGGCTAGTCGTTACAATGTGACGAGATATTTCATTCAAATCCCACTCTGCGCTTTGGACATTTCTCACTTAAATCCTGAACATTTTTGGCAGAACTCCTTGCTCAGTGTTCTCTTGAGATGGTACAGGATTCCTGGAGCTAGATATGTTTTACTGTTGACAGTGTATTGCTCAGTTGCTTTCAATAGTTACTTTCATGAGCTACCTGTTGCTAATAAGAACATTAACCGTCAGCCATTTTGTGTGGTTGCAGCATCTTCCTGTTACTTCTCTCATATTATCAAATCAGATATGTAGACTATCCCAGGTATACATCTTATCTTGCCTGGCTCTTCCATAGTTCCCATTGGAGAATTTAGTGCCTATGAACATAGTAAATGTATAGTATTTATTAAACTATTTATTAATTGATTTTTGGCAGATGTCTTTATGTTACATTACATTATTGGCATTTGGTAGAGGCTCTTATCCAGAGATGACATACAGTTGATTAGACTTAGCAGGATACAATCCTCCCCTGGAGCAATGCAGGGTTAAGGGCATTGCTCAAGGCCCCAACAGCTGTGCGGATCTTATTGTGGCCACACCGGGATTAGAACCACCGACCTTGTGTGTCCCAGTAATTTAACCTTAACCACTACGCTACAGGCCGCCGTGTTGGCTAAATTACAGGACATAGGGATGTTCAAGTGCTGGTAGAGTCTAGGTCAGTGGTAACCAACCCTGTTCCTGGAGATCTACCATTTTCACTCCAATCCTAATTTGGCACACCGGACTCTACTAATTAGTAGCTCCACTAGTATTCATTAGTAGCTTGAATGAGGTGAACTTTGTTAGGGCTGGAGTGAAAACCTACAGGATGGTAGATCTTCCAGGAACAGGGTTAGTTACCACTGGCCTAGGTCAATTTGTCCTGCTTAACTACAGATCTAGCTTGCCTTTCATACATTCAAAATTTTGCCCCAATTCAGCGAAGTTTGAATGGTTGTTAAGAGGTTGAATTCTTGTTGAAATTTTGCGTGCTCACACTGAAATCGTATGTTGGCTCAACACCTTATATTTCATGGAGTATCAGGTGCTGTCAAGCAGCGAGAACAGCTCTTGCGGGCAATACGGCCTGTGACTGAATTGCTAGCCTGCTTGGCATTTTTGTCGAATCATGCTCAGGGTTGTGTTTCACCGCAAGGGACTGCTCAGCCAATGAAAAGCAACAGCCAATGAAAAATAACCGTTGAATAAGGTAACGTGTCGACAAGAAGCAGCTGTTTTCTGTAAGCCGTTTCCTGTAGATACACAGTAAAGTCCTTGCTAGCTGTCCGGTGGAAGAAATCCACACCCAGGTCCTCTCATCTCAAGCCCGTGAACAGTTGTGCCGAGTTGTGATCTGTCTAAAAATTAGGGTGTTCCCGGCATGGTGTTTCATGCTGTGAAGTGTGAACTTACCCGGGAGCTACTATGCATGTAATTCATATGGCCCCGGGACACTTCTTTAGCATTCCCGACATGACAAATTTGGATAAAGACAGAGTATTTCACACAGCAATCCAGGTGACTAAAACCTGCTTCGCCATTGGTTGACTGCTTTGGGTTTAGCCCACCGTTGTCTGTAAATAACAGCTGACAGATTCTGAGTGAAACTGACTGCAAAAAAAAGTAAGTCTTCGAAACTTCCTTGCTGAAAAATCCCTTTTTTAAGCAGACGTACGACTAAAACCAATACCACTTGATTTAGTCTGTGTCCAGTAGACGTAGCTAAGAAGCAGTTAGTGGAAGAAGAAAGATCTGAATGGCAAAATTAAGAGCGAGTGCCAGACCAAAAAAGCAGAAAGTACCAGGGTATACTTGAGTCATTCACAGACACCTACCACAACAAACCTACCACATTTCCAAGTGGAAAGGAATAGCCTGGCAGTTTGATATAAACAGACAATGTTGTTGTGTGGTTTTGAGTGAATGACAGCACCGTATTGCACAGGAATTACTAGTTGTTCCTGGGGTGGGGATGCACACTATGATGTCAGAACTGCTCACACTACACCCACTGCACCGAAACTCAGTGGCATTTTCAGTCAGGTTCACCCTCACTATCTACAGCCATGGTTTTAAAAAACGGAGGTAGTAATGTGTCGGTTACTTAGCCTTTTTGAAAAACAAACTGAAATGGTGTGTCTTCCGATGGTTGTATAAGTTGGTGAGACAGTGAGAAACGACCACTATTTAAGGACCAGGCCTCCTGAATCTTACATTTATAGAGAAAATATTTAGGTTTTTACATCAGTCTTAAACTTTTAATTACATTGATTGTTGTTCTTTCACTGTGGAACAATTTTAGAACTTAGAAAATACTAGATTAGGTAGGTTTGGGAGGTTGATATCATTGATGTCAATGAACCTCTGTTTTGATTGGATGAAAGTAAAAGTGGCGTTTCTATCCTTTATAATCCTCATAGCAACAGAATTGTAATTTTCCACAATATGGGGCCTGTCGATAGGCTGTTAGAGCGGGTGAATGAGGATGAACCATCCGGTTGGTTTGAAGAGCGGCGAATCAGTCCCACAGAGCACTGATCCCAGAAAAGCCCCGGCAGCTCTCTGTTTACTAGCGAATCAGATGTGAGAGAGTTGTGGAAGAGAAAAGGCACGACGACAACGAGACGTGCACCAATGCGGAAACCGCAGGTCGGACAGAAGTGGAAGCCGGGGAGCTTGTTTTGCTGCGGTGAGAATACAGCTGTTTATTTGGTACACTGTTTATTTGGTGGCCCGGTAGGACTCCGAAATTTCAGCCGCATCCAGAGCCGGCGACACGCTACGACTCCCGGATCTTCTGCGGTTTATGTCCGCCCGGACTCCCCAACGGTTCTGCACAAATAAACTGCCACATACACAGTGAAATTTTCAGTGTTAATTCAACTCTCACAGAGTCTATTCTAGTCGTTGAGCATTCATCCAGCTTGGAGTCATATCACATGAAATACATATGCTTCATGCGTGTTTTATTAAACGGTCGTTTCGGTAGGCTTTGCAACATACCGTGGCTCAAAACCCAGAAAAGCAAGCGTAGGGAGACAGTGGCAAGGATCAGCTCCCATGGTGGTGCATTGGAAGAGACCCGGAGACCACCATCCCCTGGTCAGCACAGGGTGTGGTCAAAGTAGTTAATTTAACCCTTCAAGTTGTAAGCACTCAAATAGGTGATCAGAATATTCTTAACTGATCATTCTAATGCTGATGTAACAATCACCAGTGGTTATTGGAGTCTCTAGTGCTGTGTTTTAAACTCGCATACTAGCGTACTACTCTACTCGTACCACATGTCAAGCTGGTTTTCATTTAAATGTAGTATGAGTAGTAGGCTAATTATGTGGACTTATAAGAATAAATATAAATGGTTGGCATTTATATAGCGCCTTTATCCAAAGCACTGTACAATTGATGCTTCTCATTCACCCATTCATACACACACCAATGGCGATTGGCTGCCATGCAAGGCACCGACCAGCTTGTCAGGAGCATTTGGGGGTTAGGTGTCTTGCTCAGGGTCACTTCGACACAGCCCGGGCGGGGGATCGAACCGGCAACCCTCCGCCTGCCAGACGACTGCTCTTACTGCCTGAGCTATGTCGCCCCACCTAAACATTCCAAAAACACTACTCTTCAAATGGTTAACTTTTCTGCTGTGTTCAGTGTAACAGAGTCGTGATAGGACACCTGCTTACGATTCTGAGAAAATTCGGGGTGAGTTGAAGGCGATAAACTGCCCGGCAATAACGCCACGGCAGGGGAGGTAAAGAATCGGGGTGAGGAGACTTGTTTCCCGTGCGCGGGGTGGGAGAGGTTCAGCTGCTTTTTTCGACGGGCCCTCTCTCCAGCAACACCACCTCCACCCACCTTGACTGGGGCTTGCTGTTAAGGCAGCTTTAATTTGTCTCTGCCTCCAGGAATGTAGCCCGGGCCCCCCCCCCGCCTCCGTGGCTTGCCATTGTAAAACGCTACGTGATCTACAGCTGTGGCCTGCTCTAGGGTCTTATAGTAAAAACACCAGGCTTAGCGCATGTGAGTCATTTTGGAATCCGCATTTTATTTTTATTTTTATTTTTTCTTTATTGACAGCGGAAAATTTGTGTCATATCGGCCTGCCCCAGAGGCCCGCAGCAGTAAAATGTGGCTTGAGTTAGCCAGCCTCATTACCCATGCATTTATTAAATTTGCCCAACGTATAAAAATGGGGCCCATCGCGTTGACTGCTTAAAAAAAAAAAAAAAAAAAAAAGGGTTTGTTTGTTTGTTTCTTTGTTAATGCGCTGCCGTCACGCTTCACCGAGGTTAACTCTCCGTCCCACACCGAGCAGCCGTGAGTCCCTTCCTCTCGCTTTATTTCATTACTGCACAGCCACACCGCATACGGCCCGTTGCCGTTGTTTATGTCGGTCTTGCGCATATTCCGGGACCGGGAAAGGGTGGTGGTTCACGCCCCGGTGTAACCACAAGTGGATCTGCACAGCTGTTGGGCCCTTAACCCCGCATTGCTCCAGGGGGGGTATTGCCCCCTGCTTATTCTAATCAACTGTAAGTTGCTTTGGATAGAAGCGTCAGCTTTTATTTTTATTTTTTTTATTCTGCCAGGGGTTTGTGGAGCCCCTGTCTCTGCTGGTTTTAATGCCCTTTCCTGCTGGCGGATGTGTTTCTCCCCACTCTCATGGTGTGGGAATCACCTTTGGGTGCTTCGGCGGTGGCGGGCAGATGCATGCTGGGACAGGGCGACGATGAGCAGAACCGCGGTGTGGGGCTTCCCTGAAGCTCCGCCCCCCCCGGGCGCAACTCTCAAATCAAAGCGCAGCAAATAAACACTCAAAGCAAAAAGGAACTCGTTTATCAAACCGAAATTGCACTCATAGGCGAAATTACCTACAATTACAAGGCGAGCTAGAAATTAACTTTTCAGTCAACCATCCCCCCCCCCCCCAAAAAAGATCATAGCATATCCTGCAAGCTGGGACTCTTGTTTACCCCCTACTCCCCCCCCCCCCCCCCAACCCACCTACACCCTGTCCCAGACTCCCTGTGAGACAGGGTGCGTGTTTGGACCTTTCACAGGAGTTGTTGCTCAGCCTTTTCAAAGAGCTCAAGCAGGCCCTTACTTACGCAGGGGGAAATCTGTTACTACCAGTTCCACCAAAATATTCTGACCACTCCCAAAACTACAGCGGTTCTAACAACAGCAATTACCCGCTGGCAGAAGAAAGGCAGCGGAGTGGGACCGTGCGGAGTTAGCGAAATTCCCACCCTTGTTTAATTACGCCGCGCTGGGTGGACCCCGGGCTCTCGGCTGGGTCGGCTGGCCACGTTTTTTCCATGGCACACACATACAGGACATTGTTTTCCACGGAAAGAAAGAAAGAGAAAAAAAAAAAAACGGAAGGTCCTCACCGCCTAGGAGACGGAAGATGAGCTCACTGCATGACCACCCACTGTCACGCCGAGTACCAAGCCGCTCGGCGTCCCACGCGCCAAAGCGGCGGCCATTTTGTATCTGGAGATCACGTGGCACATGACATGAGTCATCAGGGCGATACACACGGCTCTCTCGTCTGATACAAAAGTATCAAGATTCTCTTTACTGTATCCTGGTATGAGGACTTACTTCATAGTACAATTATACTAAATGTTAAATATTTCATTTTTTTTTGTTTTTTTTTAATAGCTGGGCTTATTTTCCCTTGCGGTTTCTCTGACAGATGCACACAGCATGTTTACTACTACACATATTTTACTATACAAACATGTCAGATGGGGATTTGTTGATTTGATAAACAACTCATTTCCTTTGCTGTCTAATAAATACATCTTTTTTTATTTTTTTTATTCATTTGTTTTGTGTGGTATTAATACAATGGGCTAGCATAACAAACTTATAGTTGCTTACACAATGTTTATGTCAACCTATGGGAATTCAGTGTGGGAAAAAGTATTTATTTTGGGGCAAAGCACAAGTATCTCAGAACGGGGTCGTGTGAATGAAGAATAATAAATAAAGCGAACTGCTCTGTTGTTACAAAGTGAAGGCCTTTTTACAAAATTAGCATTACGATGAATCTATAAACAATGAAGTTTTACTGACGTGTTTTCTTGAACACATGAAGACTAGTACTGTTCTGTGGTACTGAAACCAGTTGAGGGCCAATTCAGTGAACATTTATGTCTCATGTTTTATTGTTGTGTCTTATTTTCTGGGTGCATAGGTTTATAAATGACAAGAGCACTTGGAATAGAAGCAAAATAAAATCATTAACAATTAAAAATAATTAAATTTTATATTTTTTATGTGTGTACATTTAAAAAAACACCTTTATAATAATACTAATGAACACTGGGTTGGACGTTTAGACAAGGAGAGTTTACATGCAGTAGTTGCAGGAGTTGGAATAATTCCCCTTTGAGGCCTCCGTGGCTGTGAAACAGAAAATCCTGGTTTTGGGTAAAGTCTTTACCTGTTGTTCTCGGTAACAGTGTCTGTTCTCTCCGTGTGTCCGGACTGCAGCACCGAGCTCCATATCCTCCTCCCCGAACCCTGAGTGAGCCTGCACAGGGATGTTAGCATATTCCAACTGCTTGGAATTCCTTCCTGCCTTCTTGTGAGCACACACGGCGTTTTAAAACTTGTTGGGCTCTTTCAAGTTTTATTTTAAAGTATGTAATTACATTCTTGAAAGAATAACAGGTCCCTTGAGTGATTTATATCAAGTATTAAATGTCAGGGTTTGAAAAGACACAGTTAACACTCGTTCATCCACTTAAGAGCTGCTCAACGGCCCAAAATGTTAATGTTAAGAGAGCTTTTGGGAAGGGATTTGTAATAAAAATAAATATGGTCAGAAATGGGGAGAGCGAGAGAGGCGAGAGAATACGAGGGTGAGAGGGGTTGTATCTGAAAAGGGTTGCCTTTTGTTGGAGCTTTTGCTGCCCTCTGTGTCACGAAAGAAGCAGAAGGTCTTAGAAAACATGCGCGCATTCTCTGTGAGCCTACCGCCCCGTTACGTGCTAAAGTGCTCGCCACACTGCTGCTCAAGTATCTTAAGGCTGCACAACGTGAGTGCCGTGTTTATGACTTCAGCCTGATTTATTTAAATAACTTAAGCATGCTCGACATTGCCAGTCGCTGTAGTTTTTGGCATTCCGGGTCAAAGTGAGTCAGATATATACGTATATATTATTATTTTTTGTTGCTTCAAAGGTCTTGGGGGCAACTCAAGAAAATTCACGTGGGGATTGGAATCTGGGCTATTTTTGTCGATACAGTGCGCGCTGCGTTTCGGAGCGCTGCAGTGTTCTGCGTTAGCTTGCACATCGTCAGTCATCCTGTGATCTTTGACACGGGGATTCGACAGAGACCCACCTCATCTGTGTTGTATCTCTGACAGTCGAGAAAGAAAAGAAGATGAGTCCGGAGACGGTTAGATCAGATGAATTTGGACCCCCCATCAAAAGAACCAGTACTTTATGGTGTAATTCTACAACCGGATGCCCAATGATTCTACCCAGGCTCGGTGAAGGAGGAAGAGGAGACAATGGAGTAACACGTTACAGATGCCTGGGCACGAATAAATCAAGACAAGAATGGGGCGGAGATGACGCATGTTGGGCCAATGCCTCGATTGTAATGGATCTTAGTCCTGGTTGTATGAATACTCTCTGATTAGGAAAGAGTTTCCTGAAGAGCCGAATCCAGCCCCTGATAAACAGGCTCTTTAATCGATCGAGTGTTTTTTTTCGGCTGTGACCGGGTTGACCACAGCAGCCCTCCATTAGCCCTCTCTCAGTGGGTCTGGATAGTGTTGGGGCAGCGGTGTCTCGCTGCACTCTGGAAGACCGGCCTAAAAAAAGCACCTGGCAGCCCTGCACTCACCAGTTGCCCTTGATAACGTGCGCAAGGTGCAGGCCAGAAACGCAAATAACAGGCGGAATCAGGGCTTTAAAAGCTCTGGCATGGCAAAAGAGAAGCACACTTCTCTGGTCGCCCCGTTTGCCTATCAGAAAACCAGAGCAGTCTGGCTCATTTATACTTCATTTCCTCACACCTGCAGCATTCTGGTCTGAGAAGTATTTACAAGGAAAGGCTCCCCGTGCATTACAGTGTAGTTACCCTGAACTGACTTCATGGATCCTCTTTCATTCATTTCATTCATTTCTGTTAAATAGCTGAACATGAATTATATGAAGTACACAGTAATGTTCAGTGTTAAATGAACTCTTACATTTAACACTGAACATTACTGTGTACAGTCCCTATTGTACTCATAGAGTATGTACTAGCAGTAATGTTCAGTGTTAAATGAACTCTTACATAGTGTGTACAGTCCCTATTGTACTCATAGAGTATGTGCTCTGCTAACGTTAAATTAACTCTGGGCATTTTACTGTGCACAAACCCTCGGACCCAATAAAAAGCATTGTATTAAAATCCTGGTTTCGGGTAATGTAGTGTTTTACATAAAGCATCCAAGAAAATCAATAGAAAAAAAAAAAGGGAAATACAGATCATGATAGAAAAAGAAAGAATTGAATTGTTAAAATGCTATGCAGATATTGCCTGAGAACAATAACAGCTAAGAATTGAAAGCATTTGTGTGAATGGAATTTACTTTAGGCACAAGGGGTTATGTCTGGCATTGAGTAATTAAACACTGACTGATTTGAGAGATAATAGTTCTGATTATTCTACTTTGGTCTGAACTATCGTGGTGGCGTGCAAATGGCCCGGTGCGCAGACAAAACCAAAGAAATACCGTTGCATGATGAAGCGGCCCTAGTAAAAGTGAAACCACAGTGTTTATTCAGCGATATTCTCTGTTAATGGACGCTGAAGAAGAAGAGTCTGTGATCTCTTTGTTCTAACGCGGGGGTCAGTGGGTCACACTTGAGTTTCGGCGTAATGGCGATTCCTAAACCCCGGCCAATCCCACGTCCATTCTCTGTTTTTTCCCCCTCTGTTTACTTCTACTTTCATGAGTTTACATGCCAATTCCATTATAGGGATTAAAACGGTTTGTCTGATTCCGACCCTTCCTTTCGACTGACAGGCTTTGAAACACGCGGACTGAGAATTCAGAAGGGTACACTGAGAGGGGAGGGGGGCGCTGGCTGGGGGGGGTTGGAGTTTAAGGGATTACAGCAGAGTGTTCTATATTTCAGAACCATATGAAAGGCAAAGGGGTGTGCATGCTCAAGAATTCTCAGGACCAGTTAAGAAGTTCAGACCAGTGAAAGCTGTGTCTAATCCATGACCCCGGAGTGTGTCTCTCTGTGCTGAGGAGTTCTGAACAGTGGTTTAGGCTGGTGTTTTAAGGGAAGGGGAGCGCTGACATTAAGTAGCAAGCCCCGGGATGGCTCTGAGCTCCTGTTCGAACCCTGACCGAGCTGAGTGAGGCCATCACAGGTAAACGCTGCCCGTCGTGTGTTTCACCATCGGGACTATTCCTTTGGTGTTGCCCAGTAAGTAGACGTTTTTTTAAACTAGTGCTGGCCTCAGGAGCAGGTTTGGAGTCACTTCCATTTAATTTCTGCCAATTTCAGGACATGTTGAAATTCAATTCACAAATCAAAAAGTTCCCATTGTATTCGTTGAACATTTTTTCAAATAATTGCATTTCCAGACATTGGCTGCATTGAAATGGAGTTGACCCCTTTTTTTGGAGGGGGAAGCAGGGGGAGGGGTCACATACATTTATGCCTGTCCAGATGAGTATTTTAATTAGCTTTTAATTGAGTAATTGAGCAGGCTGCTGGTTGGGTTGTTATGTCATATAGCAAATATGCCATATGCTGTATCGCATTCCCTTTCTTTAAGCGCTGTTACGTAATACGTTGCAGTCGTGGGCTGCTGGAAGCAGATTTCAGGATCAGGAGTGAAGGTGGTCCAGTAAACTGTTCTTTTGAGCCCCTTAAATCAGAGCCGCAGACAGGCTCTGCTGTTTTTTGTCTCCACATAAAAGGGATTGTTCACGTTCTGGCCTTTAAAAAATATATATTTCAGTTTTAGTGCATGTTTTTGATTGGCCCAGGTGGTTTTTCTGCGATATTTCTGATATTTTGAAAAGATTCCTAAGGTGACCTGGCTTTACAGAGGCAGATCTGGAGCTTTCAGGGGCTTCTGGTCTGAAGCAAGAAAACACACTTTAGGTGCTGTACTGTATTGCTAGTACAGTGATGTTATGCCTCCAGAGGTTGTATGTGTGTATATTGTCTGATTATTCTTCCAAAAACTACTTTAATATTATTTCCTATGTTGCATGCAACCTGTATTCAAGGAATGAAGTGTGAGTACTGATCTAAAAACCTTATTTGTATAATTGTGAATGAACACTATAAAATGTATCTGTTAATATGCAGCCTCATGACTTAACTTAACATCACTGTACACGCTGATTTGGAGCTCCTTAGGTAAATGATGTGTGTCTTGCATGGTGCTTGTGTGTGTGTGTGCGTGTGTGTGTGTTTCATAAGGGGGGGGGGGGGGGATCAGGGTCATAATTTAAGTTGAATTTTCATTGAGTTCAGTGCAACACGTGCATGAACCGGGAGAGAAACCACGGGAGGAGAATTCTGGGTATTTGCGTGTGACAGATGTTTCTTTCCCAGGCAGAAAGAAGTCTCCCCTCTCTTCGCGGGATCTCCCTCGCGTTGCCTGCAGCCAAACCACCGGGGAAGGTAATCCCCCCCCCCCCCCCCCCCCCCCCTCCGATCTCAGGAGCTAAGCGTGGCTAAGCCTGGTCAGCACTTGACAGCAGGGCTTCATTACAGCCCGGCAGGTGCTGCCTCCGCGGGACCACACCGCAAAGTCCGCCGCTTCGCCCTGTACGGCGGTCCCCCCGACAGCTTCTGCGTCACGACTTCACGATTCCGCGAAATTTTCCACTTCCACCGGGGCTGTGTGTCAAACCGGGTTCTGGTCGTTTGCAACCGCACCACACATGGCACCGATCCACACTCGATATATTTATACGTAACGTACTCATTATTTTGTCCACTAGCCGTATTACTCGGTGAGTCATCCAGCTATTTCCCCTTCGGGTCACAGCTTCTTGTTCCACAGAGCATTTTTGAAAAGTTATTTTGGAGCTAGCGAATTGTCAAACATTGCGATGTGAGAACCCTCCGAACGTGACCCTTATGGCAACATCAGCGAGCAGTTTGCCTTTACACTTGTACCAGTCTCGCATAAAGGTGGTGTGGATGTGTGCGGCCACAGCCTGCAGAACCTTATGGGAATGGAATATACTGCAATATATTGACAATATGTTGATCTATGTAGAAAATATAATGATAAATTTCCCAAGTGTAGCATATTGCTTTATCTTGATATGAATTCCTGCAATATATATCAAATATATTTATTTAGGTATATAGTGCAATATATTCCAGTTCCATAAGCGGTTTTAGAAAATGGATGCTGGAAATTGATCATGGTGTTTAAGCATACGTAAAAAAAACATTCACTGCATTATGATTTTGACAATGCAGTGAAGGACAGGTTAAGTCCAGCTCTGTGAAGCCTTCTCCCGGCTGAAGTAGAGGAGAGGCGAGTGATAAACATGTCCCAGCTCTGTGAAGCCTTCTCCCGGCTGAAGTAGAGGAGAGGCGAGTGATAAACATGTCCCAGCTCTGTGAAGCCTTCTCCCGGCTGAAGTAGAGGAGAGGCGAGTGATAAAGGTGTCCCAGCTCTGTGAAGCCCGGCTGAAGGAGAGGAGAGCTCAGTGATAAAGGTGTCCCAGCTCTGTGAAGCCTTCTCCCGGCTGAAGGAGATGAGAGGCGTGTGATAAACATGTCCCAGCTCTGTGAAGCCTTCTCCCGGCTGAAGGAGATGAGAGCTCAGTGATAAACATGTCCCAGCTCTGTGAAGCCCTGTTGAAGGAGAGGAGAGCTCAGTGATAAAGGTGTCCCAGCTCTGTGAAACCTTCTCCCAGCTGAAGGAGATGAGTGGCGTGTGATAACCCTGTCCCAGCTCTGTGAAGCCTTCTCCCGGCTGAAGGAGATGAGAGGCGTGTGATAACCGTGTCCCAGCTCTGTGAAGCCTTCTCCCGGCTGAAGGAGATGAGAGGCGTGTGATAAACTTGTCCCAGCTCTGTGAAGCCTTCTCCCGGCTGAAGGAGATGAGAGGCGTGTGATAACCGTGTCCCAGCTCTGTGAAGCCTTCTCGCGGCTGAAGCAGAGGAGAGGCGAGTGATAAAGGTGTCCCGGCCGGGGGGGCCAGAGTGAGGACGAGACGCTCCCGACAGCAGCCTCTCCGCCGGGAGTCTCAGGAAGCGCTGCATCCGGCAGCATCTCCGGCGGGGCGGCCATGTCTGCCGACGCCTCGCTGCGCCGGGCACGTTGCCATGGCGAACGTGGGCTGAGCGGCACCGCACATGGGCCGGCGTGGGCAGCAACGCGATCGCACGGCAGACGGAGCAGTGGTACACTCGATGGGCCGCGGGGGGTGGTGTCCCCAGTAGTCCTGATAGTATGTCCTGCTTCGAGCGTGAGAGAGAGGCCATTCCCCCTTGCTGCTTCGCCAAACTTTACATCTCAAAGGGGGGGGGGAAACGATTCAGGCTGGTTCACCTTCTGTGTCTTTATCCCGGTATCAGGTAAATCTGTGAATTAGGCAGCGTGTGGATTACCTGGACCAGGTTTGTCCACACTCAAGGAAAAAAATCGATTTAATACACTTTAGAATGATCATCCAAGTGCCGCCAAGTAAGTTCAGTAGTATACAAGCACTGTGCTGCTTTGTGATCATCCAGGGGTCATAGAAACCGAGGCAGATCCATTGTGCACAATGCAAGGCACATTTGAGCACTGTGTGGTCCTTTGACAAACCAACTGCCCCATAACACATAATGTACTGATTAAGAACTACTTGTGTGTAAATATCTGTCTGAAGTAGTCATCAGGAATAAATTCAACCAGCTTGCATACATAGCTCACAGACCCACAACACGCTGTGTGCGTGTGCGTGTGTGTGTGTGTGTGTGGGTCTGTGTGTGTGTTGGTGACAGATAAAGTTACTGTGTTGACAGAAAAGGTCACATACTGAGCCCCGCAGTCATTGGGTGGATGTTACTGTAATTTTATGCAAGGGAAATTAAAGTAAATAAACTGTGAGAAATAGCTCAGCCATTTGCATTAAGTCCCTTGCAAACGTTTCCTGTTTAGACCACTGTTCAATCTCACCCTAATCCCCTCAACATGAGTGCATTTCTCAGGCTGGTTATGAGAACCAGAGAGATCCAGACCAGATTTAAAGCTTTAGGATTCGTTGAGGCCAATTTTTTTCTACTCTACAGCCTAAAAATGATGTCTTATGGAACTTGCTTGTCCTGAATTAGCAAGGTTTGACTGAAACTACACATATTCCACAAGTGGAATTAAAAGTATATATATATATTGCATACTATTGTTGTGTTAGTGCTCTTTATAGAAAGAAAAATAATAAAGAAAAATCTTCAGAATATGAGTTTTCAATTCTGAAAATTCAGCGTCTGAATTTTCTCAACTCTGATTGGCCAAGATTACTGATCACTTGGCGCGCTCATTTCTCAGACGTTCACTTTTTAAAGACAGCTGAAGATGGAATGCTGGAATCTTCTCTGAACGCCAGATAATCGTTTCCATAGGAACACAATATACTCCATAAACAGAAAGGCTCAGGAATGAAGACACAGGCTTTACCGTTGAAAGAAGTCATTAACATATGAGATGGCAGTAATAAAGCACTCATTAGCAGTATACACCTAATTTCGGTATGTTCTGAAAGCATCACGCATTAGCTATTACACGAATTCGGTTTTTTAAAAATATGTCGCTTTGACACGACGTGGACTCTAAAAAATATTATTATTTTCAAAAGCACGATGAAGTAATTATCAGGATGCGTAAATAAAAGCGTATTACTTTCGTTTTAATTATGCCCTGTCCGATTTCAGTTGCGCGCAAACATGCTGAAAGATGCTATATATGGGTGTTAGTAGCCTATGACAGGCCATATGCTCATAATTAAAAATCATTATTTTGTCAGGGAGTGTTTCAATCAAATGTAAACTAACTTTGCTGCTTTGGATACCTCCTCGTATATAATTACGTCGAAAACATTTCAAATGCATTGTGTTTTCACCGCTTGCGTCAGAACCGGGTTATATCTTAGGTGTTTTAACCGCGCGGGGGGAGGGGGGTGGGGAGGAGGCAGGGAGGCTAAATTGGGCGGACACATAAAAACTGCATGTAGCATTAGATGCCTGAGCAGTTCGTGGGTTGCCTGTGCGCGCAGTGCTCTGCTCTTAGAAACGTCTGGAGATAGTGACCCCGCTGCATCTTTGCACTTGCTGCATTTACCTAAACTGTTCGCTCCCAGAGCGATCCGTAATTAATTTTGGGGGCGACATTAAGGAATTAAACTATGTGATTTCATGGCACCTTCATAACTCTCCGCAGGGCCTTTTTGTTCGGCATATTCAAATTTACCTGGACTTTTTTCCGCGTGTGGAGAACCCCCTTCCCCTTATTTGTCAAATTTACTTTTCAACCTGAGGATAATACCTGGACCGCTTCTCATGGTAAGTGCAGAAACGACAGACTTTTGGTTTCATATTTCTGTGCCAAATGACTCTTATCGATGCGTAATGCGCATTTCTGACAAATGTTGCTAGAGAAGTAGTACCCTGTGCCCTCATAACTTCTTTTTATAATCAGAACACAGCCTATATCCAATAATATGTTGAACGCTTATTTTTTAAAGCATTAAAAAAAATGTGTTCGGAAGTAAGATATCCCGTTTAACTTCAGTTGCCTACACGCTTACCAATCTCTTACAAATAGAACAATTGCTTTTATCTCGTTTTCTCTACATATATGCAATTGGTTTTTTAAGTTATGTACTCAGTAGTTGTGTGTGTCCTAATTATGATTGTAATTCTAATTGCATTTATGGCTTTAGTTTCGAGCTACCCAGAGTTTAGCGCAATTATCGATGGACTTCGAAAGCAAAACGTTAGGCAGTTTAACGAGCAGTTATTTTTCCAACAGAAGATGCGTATGGGACGAGGCTCTTCATGCCGCTCGGTGTTACAGTCTTTTGTGTTTGTGCGTGAAAGTTGTATAGGATTTAACCAATTTTGCCTTCCCCACCGCGGCGCTCTTTACACCTGCCCGTGCGGTAGCCTAACTGATGTGGCTGTTTTTCCACTGGTATCCATTTGGAAGGCAATTAAATTTGAAATTATGGACAAAATGCCGTTTGTATTTGTCAAAATGAAATATGTTGCAGGTATTTTATACGGTTATTGTATATCCTCTCTTCCTCTTTCCCCCAAATACGAATGCGGTTTATAATAGGCCTAAAACATAAAAAACAGCTTTTTTTTCCAGAGACGTGTGTTTGTTTATTATTTAAATGGATATGCATTTCAAGAGAAAGTTCAGCAGAACAGTACACTGCCCATAATTGAAATACGGGACAGATTTGCTACACGTCGATCGAAGTTTACAGCACAGTACCTACATCTGATTCAGCTTGTTGAATGCTCACAGCTTCGTGTCGCGCAATGGCTGCGGCAACATTCCTATTGTTCTTGCTTATTTTACTACGCGTTGCTGTCTTTCGTTGCAGCAATCGAAAACACCGATTAAAAGCAGCAGTGCCGACCATTATTTTGACTGATAAAATATCATCAACTACAAATACAGTTTCAAAAAGTTAGCTGTTATCTACTTCACATAAATATCAAATCGTTTGCTTGGTAAACGGGGACGGATATCTCGGCGAAAATAAACCTAAAATAATGCAATAGTTCACTAGTGCTGTCGTTTTCGCAGACACCCTCATTTGAAATTATTAGCAGGAAAGGATAATAAGGCCTACGGTCGTTGTACGGTTACTGTGTTGTGCAAAATGCGTGCGCAACTGTCCAATACCAAACGTTTCATCTATAAGTGGGTATTAAATTACTAGCTTTTCAGCAATTTTCCTTTGTCTTACTTAGTTTTTATTCATGCACCTATTTCTCAGAAAACAGCAGAGTTTTAGAATTTTAAGTGAATTTGATCAATCTGTTGGCTGCAGGGATGTGTTTCTGCTCTTAATTTTCAAAAGTTGGCTTCCTCGCTAAGTATAAACAGACACTGTTGTGCTATGGCTTATATGTCAGTGCCTCAGAAGGGGAAAGAAGTAAGAAGCGGATTTTAAAATTGGATCGTAAACGGTTACACATATCAGAACAAACTACTGGAAGCACCGAGACCGTATTGTGGAAATCTGTAATAGAGCACTTGACATTGCCAAAACGAATTGTTTGGTTTGCTCTGCTTTGTTCGTCGTATTAAAAGGAACAAACTGTGTGAAAAAAGAAGAAATGGTCTCGCCTAAACCGTTGCAACTACAGATCGTATAGAGTGAAATTCATATTAATTCACCAATCAATAATAACGGCGTCCCCTTCCCAATGTGAAATAAAAGTTTAAGCTACTGGTTTCTTGGCGAAGAAAATCAGTCCGAAGCCTGTAATTTACAGAAGTTCAACAACAGTCACAAAATCGGACTAAACACGTTCACGTTTGCCATGGTTTGTGAAGAACTGCAGTATGCTTATATAAGAATATATTGAGGAGGATTTGTAAACTCGCTATTACTTGGAATAATATTTCGGAAGGAAATGCAAATTTAAAGTCAAGAAAACTATAAGGCCGTAGAAATAATAGCAAATGGTAAGCCATACAAACGTCTACGTTCATCCATTGAATTAACCGCATAGAGGACGGACAAACAGACTTTATGTTCTTTACATATACCAATATATTGAAGCATATACCCATTGGACATTTTAAGCTGATTGTTCAGAATTTAAAAGATTAAAACCCATTACAAAACTTGTTTTGCTGTGTAGCCTGCCTTTTTATAAGGTGCGTTACTGACATAAACAGGTATTCACCTTTATGCGGGGATATTTTTAGCTTGATACAGAGAAACCTTTTTGTTATACTCATGCATGATTACTGTTTGCCTAGTAGACATTTCCATGGCCTACATGTAGTTATTTTCATCATACGATTTTGCTATACTTCTAACAGAAATAGTTTAAAACCACCTTTAAGAAAATATATAGCAGTAATTCAAACTTCACTAAAGGTAAAAACAAAAAAATAATAATTTGGTTGAGTTTTGAAAGTGAGAAAGACAACGCTATAATTTGGGCCTTGAATATTGTGTGTTCCCATGGCAACGTGCATCACCCCCCCACCCTGTCAAATTCCTCAGGGAACACATCTAAAGGGCCATGTGCACAGTCTGATCGCATTATCTCTGTTAAAGAGAGAAGAGCTACAGTCAACACAGAGAGGCCTAGAGGACTTTGCCACACCATGAGAAGCAAACTTTCTTAATGGCCTAATTGGTCTGCAGGCTGATTTCCCTGTTATAATGTGGCAGTGGCACCGTTTTTTCTGCCCACACTTTTGTAAATGTAAGCGTAAGCCACTTCAGCTAGCCCCATGATTTCCACGTCAGATGGGGAATATAATTCATATTGGACGTGTATTATTTACATATGTTATAGAGTGAGCAGGGGTCTCAGCTGGAAGTTGCTATCGTGGAACCCTCCTCCTGTGTCATTGCTTTGTAAGGGAAATGTTTATTTTGGTACAGTATGGCCTCTAGTCAGTGTTGTTTGAACAATGTGACTGGCTGCAGTCTTGGGAGAGGCCTCATTTGTGAAAATAAGAAGAACATTTGTTGTTACACATGCAGACGTTACTTCCCTGAGGGATCATGGGTAATAGAGCTGGGAAACGTTCAGGCCCGCTGCTTTTTCCACAGTGCTTCAAAAATGAAGTCACATTGCACATTTGTGTTTAACCGTTCTCTGTGTGTGTAAATGTAATAAAATGAAGGCCAAATACAAGCGTTGACCCATCCACACCCTCCCCCGACAGACACACAAACACACACAAGCACACACTCCCTCAATGTTCTTCGTAATATGCATATCTCTGCTGTAATGGTTGGTTTGGTTCCAGTGGTAGTTGGTTTGCTTCCAGTAGAACTGAGTCCCAACTCGATAACCAAACTTGCGTGCCGTTTTACCTCTTCGACATTATAACCATATTATTTCCTAGCCCAAAATTATTTTATTAAGAGTAACTCACCGCTAGCTTTTAGCAAAGATTAATTACAACAAATCCCTCAAGTTGTGATGTTAATCATTGCCTGGGAGGTTAGTTTGCGTGGGACTGCAGAAGGGAGCTCATTCAAGGCCATGTTTGGTTTGGGCTAATTGCTCGGGTCGTTCAATCAACATGGCTGCCATTCTTATTGATACCCTGAAGGTGTTTCACCCCATGAATTTTGGAGCAATTCTTGGAAATGCTGGTCTTTCAGGCTCTTCTACTCTGCTTTTGCAAGCCTGGAAAAAAAATTCTGCTCGGCTTGTTAGTATTTTTGCCGAGCACATATCTTTTGATATTCTGGATATTGTGGGTATTTATATGACTTATAAATAATGATCTATTTTTAAAATCTTGTGCCGGGCAGAAGGAAGTTCCCCATTTCTCAGTGAGGGGTTTCTGGGCCAGCATAGCCCTTTATTGTTTCACCTCGGCTCAAATGATACACCTGCTCAGCGCCTTACGAACAGTAACAGATTTTGCCGGGGTCGCACGGATGATGGGCGGGTGGCGATGACAGCGGTGCGTCAGAGAGCATTGAGCCTGTCATCGCCCTCTTCCTAAGCACAGCCTTTCAATGCGATCAGAGGGGCGGGCGCTCTTTTGATGGGCGCTCTTAAACGGGTGATCAATGCCGCGCTCGCGGATCTTTGAGAAGGCCCTTTGGGAACCCTTTGTTGGGGGGGAAGAATCCCCTTTTAGATGCAGATTGATCCCCCTGATCAATACCCGGCTATCATGTGTCATTTGATAGCCTTCCTTTATGGGGAGAGGTCGGGGCTTTTCTGCTCGGGAAACGCCGCGGTGGCACGGAGCCTGTTCTCCAGAGTCGTTGCCCCTGAGGTGCTCCAGGGGTCGGCCGTTAGCACGCCGCTACGTCTGCGTCTAATCTGCGTTCTTCACGCATTATCATTCACACAGTGTTTTTCACTCCAGTCAGATCTGCTCATTTGTCCATTCGCATTGAGATGAAGTTGTTTTACGACCATTTGTCCATTCGCATTTAGATTTAGTCAGTTCTTTTACATCACATTACATTAGTTTAGGGGACGTGTCCACAGCGACTTTCAGTGAAGGGTTTTCCACAGTTCGTAACTTTTGATAACGTTTTTGTTATATCAAAGAGTGTGGACATTGTAAGAAGTTCCAAGACATTTACAATTAATACCTGTCTTGTGTGTTTAAGCTGTATTTATTAGTGGTTTAATGACGTTTAAGCAACCTAATTTGGTGACCATGTGATTCATTTCTTTCAAAAGTATGTATTGGTGTTTTCCTTGTTTCTGGCTTTGGTTCTTCTGACTGTGAAGCAGGACTATTAACCTGCATGGATTAAGGAAATCTGTAACAAATTAATTTTTGTTACATTTTACTGAATATGTTTACAAAGTTTTCTTAATCGTTTTCTTTCAGTCAATTTACTTCCAAGCCACTTTTAGAGCTAGCCAAGAACATGACTGGCCATGCAGAGCTGGCCCACAAACGCCCAGAACATGTGTGTGTGTGTGTGTGTGTGTGAGAGAGAGAGAGATCTCTAAGTGTTTTTTCTTTTCCGTAATTTTAGGACCAGGCTCACCCCTCCTCACCCAAGCGGCCACCCAGCACCACGTAATATTTCCTGAAGAAACGCGTCCACCAGTCGGATCCCAAGAATCATGGACTGTTTCCCCATGCTTTATTTTCTGTCAGTAAGTACACCCATTTTGCGTCACGTGACACATTCTCCACACCCAAAAGGCCTTTTAAAATGATTATTAGCTAGTTATAGTCTGCATGTGACCAATATTAGCTCTTTGTTGCTGTAGCAGAAAATTAAAGCGTCTTTAACCCGCTCTCTTGTGGCACGCTTTGTTCCTGTCTTTGAGGTGGTCAGACTCGTATAGTTTCCGCTCCTTATTGAGTTAGAATTTAGACTGACCCAGAGGCTTGTCCTGACTTATTTGTCCAATCATCTTAGTGGAGGAGAAGGAGGGGCAAGGCATGGGTCTTCAAATTCCTTTCAAAAGGCAGTTTTCTTTTAAAAAACCAGATGTTTATGCTTTGTGAGCATTGCCGGAAATAAACAGGACAGGGATATCTGATAAGGGGCTATTCAACTGTAAACAAGCGAGGGAGAACAATTATTACCAATTAAAGAGCTTTTCAGAGGGAACTCTTGCATAGCGTTAGCCATTTTAGCTTTCTTTCCCCGGGTTTGGGTGTAGGTCAGAGGGGGTGGGTAGTGAGCGTGGTGGGTAGTGAGCGCACTTTTAAAAAAATTCTCTTTCTTACCCTTCCTATCACCCCCAACCCCCATCTACCCTTCCCCCCGACTCCGTCCAGAGACATCATGATTCCTGGTAATCGAATGCTGATGGTCATTTTATTATGCCAAGTCCTACTGGGAGAGAGCAGCCATGCTAGTCTAATACCCGAGGAAGGGCGGAAGAAGGCCTGGGGTGTGCAGGGTCGTCACCCGGGTCAGAGCCATGAGCTGCTGCGGGACTTCGAGGCCACGCTGCTCCACATGTTCGGGCTGCAGCGCCGGCCCCGGCCCAGCCGCTCCGTCCCCGTGCCCCAGTACCTGCGCGACCTGTACCGGCTGCAGTCGGGCGAGGCCGACGAGCCCGGCGCCCAGGCGGCCGCCTTCGAGTACCCCGAGAGGTCCACCAGCCGCGCCAACACCGTGAGGGGCTTCCACCACGAAGGTACGGTGCTTAAACCCGCCGTCGAGTTTGAAAAGCTGCGGCTCGAGTACGGTCCAGTTTACAAACCTGCAGCTCACATGCTGTCCAGTTTACAAACCTGCAGCTCACGTACTGTCCAGTTTACAAACCTGCAGCTCGAGTACGGTCCAGTTTACAAACCTGCAGCTCACGTACTGTCCAGTTTACAAACCTGCAGCTCACGTACTGTCCAGTTTACAAACCTGCAGCTCACGTACTGTCCAGTTTACAAACCTGCAGCTCACGTACTGTCCAGTTTACAAACCTGCAGCTCACGTACTGTCCAGTTTACAAACCTGCAGCTCACGTACTGTCCAGTTTACAAACCTGCAGCTGATGTACTGTCCAGTTTACAAACCTGCAGCTCACATACTGTCCAGTTTACAATCCTGCAGCTCACGAACTGTCCAGTTTACAAACCTGCAACTCAA
The DNA here is from genome assembly GCF_963514075.1 of Conger conger. Taxonomy (NCBI): domain Eukaryota; kingdom Metazoa; phylum Chordata; class Actinopteri; order Anguilliformes; family Congridae; genus Conger; species Conger conger. The sequence goes on from NC_083760.1 coordinate 12,059,502, forward strand.
ATACTATGAAGTTTAATAACCAGCCACTAACAGACACCATCAAATTTAAAAGACTGCTCACATACTGCAGCTCACATACGGTCAAGTTTAGAAACCTTCAGCTCACATACTGTCCAGTTTACAAACCTGCAGCTCACGTACTGTCCAGTTTACAAACCTGCAGCTCACATACTGTCCAGTTTACAATCCTGCAGCTCACGTACTGTCCAGTTTACAAACCTGCAACTCAAATACTATGAAGTTTAATAACCAGCCACTTACAGACACCATCAAATTTAAAAGACTGCTCACATACTGCAGCTCACATACGGTTTAATAACCAGCCACTTATAGACACCTTCAAGTTTAAAATCCTGCCACTTACACACTGACAATTTTTTAATCCACCCATTTACATTTACTGTCAAGCTTAAAAACCAGCAACTCACATACTGTCAAGCTTAAAAAACTGCAGCTCACATACTGTCAAGTTTACAAACCTGCAGCTCACACACTGTCAAGTTTAAAAACCTGCTGCTCACATACTATGAAGTTTAAAAAACAGCCTCTTACAGACACCTTCAAGTTTAAAAACCTGCTGCTTACGTGCGCCGTCCGCAGTTTAAAAACCTGCCGTTTACACGCACTGTGCCATATAAGAGCCGAGCATTCAGATGCAGCTCGCAGCCAGTGTTAACGTGCGGTATGCCGGGTAAAGATCCAGTGTTTACACACAGTACACGGTATAAAACCTGGTGTTTACGCAAAACGTGCAGTATAAAAACCTAGTATTTACACAGCGTTCAAAGCCTTGTGTTTACACACAGCGAGCAGTGTAAAAATCGGATGTTTATACACAGCAGGTGATGTAAGAACCTTTTTAAATGCTGTAGGCAGTAAAAAAAAGCCCTTTTTACAAGCTGTATGAAGTACACACTTCTTGCCTTAGTTTTCTTCCATCCTGTTTTGGAATTCGATCTCTGACCCAAGTGCTTATCGCGAAATGGCAACTATGCTCTATTTTAAACCTAGCCAAAGGTGTAATTAAACCTGCCTCTATGCACTGTACCAGGTTTGCAGGAAGGCAAGCATATATTTTTCCCTCTGTGGAGAGTCAAACAGCATTTCAGCAAAGAATGTGAATGGACATTAATGAAAAGTGCTTTTGAAACACTTCTTCAAGCCGAAGGGCTCTAATGGAATAATGTTACATTATGTTTGGACTGCGAAATGTAACTCAGACGTTTCCTAAACAAATTAACTTCTAATGACTGGCAACCTCTCCCAGACCCGAAAATCTAAGCGTGTGGTCACAGAATGTGCCAGGGGTCGAGGTCAGGCCAAAAAGGCTTCACACTTGCAGGGCGGAGATGTGGTCAGGGAAAGGTTGCTACTTGTTTGGTTTACTGTTAAGACGAAAGGCATGCCTTCTTATTATTGAGTTACACGTCACTCCACACCCCACACAAGAACTAAAAAAAGTTTCTGCAGGAATATGCCCCTGTCTCCAGTTATATGGATCTTTAGAGGGACCGTCTTGACATGTAATTATATTTAATACTATGCTGCAGCCAGCTAAATAAAGTCCAACTGCCAGCTATGTGGGCAACAAGCAGACAATGCGTTAGCCGGGCTGGAAAAACACTGCCCAGAGTAAGGTGTAGGACAAGACACGAATACACCAACATGCAGAAAGCAAGGCTAATTTTCAACCTTGTGTATATTTTACTACTAAAGATAACAGATGAGCAATGCTGTGGCCAAGCAGAGGGACACGGAGATGTGCAAAACAAAAGCGAACAAGTTTATCTTACTCGGAGGGCAGGAAGTAGAGAAACTCATTCTTAAGAAGATGTCTGCTCCTTGGGGAGGAGAGGAAGATGAGTCAGTTTTAATGAGGCCTGTCTAACAGTCTGCAGTTTAACAACAGCACTATGAGGTTTGGGGAAATGATTCAACCGCTCAAGTGACCTGATGTGTGCAGCTGTTGGCTGTACAAAGTAAAATGTCCGGTGTTAATTTGACTCTTACGACTACATACGAGTCCAGTAAAGACCATTTAGAGTGTTGATTTAACCTGTGTAGGTGGACCATGTCAGGTTTGGAAACATGAACTGGTGATGTTTGCAGGCTACTGGCGGATTCCTGAGGGTTGTTTAAATTCAGGTACATCGGAATTGCTTTGCTTGTCTCTAACTTCAGCACTGAACTTGTGTGGTAAAGACAAAGTATGCTTTGGAAATGAAAATGAAATATCAAAATAATTAAATCCAAAAATGTATTTTGCATAATTGCAAGTCCGGGAGTTTTGAGTTGAAATTGCCCAGTAAATCCCAGCGGAACTTAAATGATAGGAAAAAGATTTTTGCTGACCATTTGGTTGGCCAATTTCTCCTGGCCACCTAAGACCACGCACTCTAAATCAAGTGATGATTATTCATGATGAAAATGATAAATATCCCAGTCAACAAACTGCAGATCCAATCAAAAAAACACACAAGGTTTTAATAATATGAACCACCTGGTCGAGATTAAGGGTTGGGTGTGAAATAACAGACTCGGATTGATGGGAAAATGGTAGACACAACACACTTTTCTGAACTGTTGCCTTCTTGCCAGAAACCTGCCGTCTATGTGTGGAATGGTTTCTCTTTGTACAGTGCTGGAGATGTTTATATCTGTGGACCAGTAATAACTGCTCTCCGTGTAATGTGTGTTTGAGCAAAAGGCTGTAATGGACAGCACTGTAGGAAACTGGATTATCAGCATGAGTGGATACAGAATTGTACACTGTGCAGTTTTACAATCATAATACTGAATGCTGTCCCAAGAAAGACATTTTGATTTCTGAACATGTATATTTTTTATTTAGCGTTTGAATTTTCTTAGCATGGATATCATTAGGTGTTTTTTCATTTACTTTCTTTCACACCTGGTTTTCCCAGGGTGAAGTGCTAACTTTGTGGCCATGTGATACAGAAGAAATGTGAACTTTGGAAAACTTAAAGATATGTGGAAACCCTCTCCAAATAAAATGTGGTTAAGTTAAGTAATAGAAATGTTGCATTTACTTGAGTCAGAATTAACCTCCTGGGGACAATAAATGTTGGCTTCCCTGAGCTCTATACAATATTTCTCTGAACATAAGGGACATTAAATTAAAATGATATATTTTTAAAACGTAAAAAAAATATTTTCACTGCAGCATGTTTTTGTCAAGACACTTGTATTATGTTAAAAAAAACCCTTGCGCTTTTTTAAAATCCTGGGTCCAAGGAGGTTAAGGAGCAGTGTGGACCTGTTTCACAGAGAAGTGAGCGAGAGAAAGGCATTTTGGTCAGTGTAGTTCCTGGCCTTTAGGGAAGGACAGGCAAGAATACTGGTAAAGTTTTGGCAATATTTCCCCCTCTCTGAGATGGACCTGGTCACCCTGGACGTTCGCTCATGTCGTGTCTCTCTCTCTCTCTCTCTCTCTCCCCCCAGAGCACATGGAGCAGGTGATGTCAGAGGGGCTGGAGGAGGGGACGGCCCCCCTGCGCTTCCTCTTCAACCTCAGCAGCATCCCTCAGGAGGAGCTCCTGTCCTCCGCCGAGCTGCGTCTGTACCGGCAGCGCGTGGACGAGGCCGCGGCGGCGGACGCCGGCGAGGGCCTCCACCGGATTAACGTGTACGAGGTGCTGAAGCCCCCGCGGCCGGGGCAGCTGATCACGCGGCTGCTGGACACGCGGCTGGTGCAGCACAACACCTCCAGCTGGGAGAGCTTCGACGTCAGCCCGGCCGTGCTGCGCTGGACGCGCGACAGACTGCCCAACCACGGGCTGGCCGTGGAGGTGCTGCGCCTGGACCGTGCCGCGGAGCCGCGGGGCCGCCACGTGCGCGTCAGCCGCTCCCTGCCCCGGCCCCCCGGGGAGGACTGGGACCAGCTGCGCCCCCTGCTGGTCACCTTCGGCCACGACGGCAAGGGCCACCCGCTGACGCGCCGGGCCAAGCGCAGCGCCAAGCAGCGGGGCCGCAAGCGCAACCGGAACTGCCGGCGGCACGCGCTGTACGTGGACTTTAGCGACGTGGGCTGGAACGACTGGATAGTGGCGCCGCCCGGCTACCAGGCGTTTTACTGCCACGGGGAGTGCCCGTTCCCGCTGGCGGACCACCTGAACTCCACCAACCATGCCATCGTGCAGACGCTGGTGAACTCGGTGAACACCAACATCCCCAAGGCCTGCTGCGTGCCCACGGAACTCAGCGCCATCTCCATGCTGTACCTGGACGAGCACGACAAGGTGGTGCTCAAAAACTACCAGGAAATGGTGGTGGAGGGGTGCGGCTGCCGCTAGCCAGCTGTAAAAAAAAAAAAAAAAAAGAACACTAAACTAAAATGTCCGACTTAACACCGAAACATCTTCACTTGGACCCTTATTTATGACTGTTATGTTGAGGTGTATGTTTGTCTCAGTTTTTTGTTTCTTTGACAATATGATCATATATTTTGACAAAATATATATATATTTATAACTACATATTAAAAATAAAAGTGAGTCCTTATTTTAAACATAAAGAAAAAAGCTGTACAACTTTTCATAATGTATATTAGATTGTATAATGGTTTTTTAAAATGAGAAAATAGTAAAAAAAAATCTAAAAAGTAAAGTTTATATACTGGTAATATTTATTGCTTTCATATTATATACATTATACATCCAAAGAAATGAATAAATTTGCCTTCCACTATTGCATTTGAACAGAAGAGAAGAGAAGAAACAATGAACCGTTTATGTGTACTTGAAAAAGGGCACTGTGTGAATTAATTACAAAGTAGTACCATTCTCTTAAATCAGTTCAAGTAATCTGAAACATTTATGCTAGTTCACCACTCTTCATTAATTATAGTCTGGTGGTTTTATGAATGTGGAGAAAAATCAAGTGGTATTGTTATTCGGTATCTTTGAAAACATTGTTTTGTTGGAGAAAGTAGTATAAATTGCCCCTCTGTATTTTTTTATTTTGGTTTTAACCCAACACCTTTTCATCTGATATTTATTTCTCTGCCGTTTAAACGGAGACAACCAAATATTGAAGTTACACATTTCTGAGACTGAATTCTGTCAGTATCGCCACATATCCCAACCAGATTAATGAATTTGTTGCCCCGTATGAAATGGTACTACCCCCAGTACCATTTTTTTGCGCACAGATAGGGTCTGGAGTGATAAACCCGCGTCTATATCACTCCGATAACTCACGCGATATGAATCGCACGGGCAGTATCATTACTGATGTGTATGGTTCATCCATTGCAATACGGGGGTAAATCACCGAGTTAATTGTATTGCAGAATTTTTTATTCGGACTATTTCAGTAAGTGATGTCTTTGCCAGTAAAGTGATCATAATACCTTACCAACCTATTGTATTTGTGTCGTCTGTGCCACACTGACCAGCTACAGGTTTTTGCCGAGCTAAGCAACACGACGTGTTCTGATCTCACAATTTCACTGATCAACACGTGAGGTGGTAAGGTTCTTTCAAATCAATTACCATTTGGAATCTAATACATTTTGAGTATTGTATCCCATCAAAGACAATAAAGGTTGGATTACAGGAAAAGATGGTTGGCAGCAATTGCTTAATGTTGGTTTAACCCCCCGCTGGTGCTGGCGACTTGGTCCTGGAATTAGTTGGATAAAGACGCGGCATGCATCGAGACGGCGATTCGTGTCTTTTCAAGAATCAAAGCTTAGACCGACTGTCTCGTCCCCTTTTGTCTTCACGGGCCTTTTGCTGAGTGAAGACAGCCGTCTGTCTCCAACCTGTGGCCCCTTCAAACAATAGACATTTACATCACTAACTCGCAAGCATGCGGATTAGCTGTATTGCGCGATAACCGTCGTGCTTCTGAAATGGTTTAATTTACCGCCTCCATGGTAGAAAAAGTGCAATAACTTAACTGAGAAAATGATAAATGTTGTCTACATGCATAAACAAGACAACTCACGAATATGCCAAAACGATATTGAAATATGGATAATTTAATCTTTTGGTGTAAAAATGATAATTGACCTGGCTACATAAAAAATGTAAACTCACCTGTAAATTTAGCACAGCCTAATGAACTACAGGCATGCGAGATGGTCATCCTTTGCAAATGATTATTAGGATACATTATCCCGTGGAGTTTAATTCCAACTCATGGTATGGTAAGAATTATTACCTGAGGTGCTAACCGGAACATTTTACAAAATGTTTTGAAGTAATATTCCGGCTGTAAAAAATCCGACAAGGTGTGCATTTAATGAACGTGGTGCGGTAGGGCACGTGGAACACTGGCCTGCTTGCATAGGAACTGGAAGTTACAACAGTACTATCCGACACCCAAAAAAAACAACATAAACTATGGAGGACAAATTAAGTACAGCCTATGGGTTTACCTAAGGTTGGCAAATGCTCTGGGTTAGGGAAGAACGAGAGCGCTTGTTTTATTTTACTGGTCAGTGTACGAGAAGCTTACATTCTAGATCTCCTTGCCCCTGACATTTCACGCGAATAAAGCAACCTATCCTGTATTTTCTTCATATTATAAATGACAGTGTCTGATTAACCTACGTTAAAAGTTTTGGTAAACGTCACCATCGTACTATTGCAGGCCTACACGTTTGCAGACAGGCGAAAAAGCCAGCAATGGCATGTACCCTTTTCGTGGTTTGAAGACGGTCTGTATCATTACGTTTTTTTGTTTTTTTTTAAAGCATGCAGTCCGCTCACCTCACCTCGGTAAAGTTATCGCAGCCTCGAGGGAAGTGGCGGCGGTTGGTTTTCTCTTTGATGCCTGCATATCAGGCGTAGCCTCGCCGGAGAGAGGAAAAAAGAAAAGAATTTCATTTTGAAGTGGCTGAAGGCGGGGAGGGAGGGGGGGTCTTTTCAGCGGCTTGACAGTGCAATTACACACATTTCAACTGATCTCCCCAGCATTTAGATAACATCAGCGAGTTATGGTAATTGTCCGCTTGCTCATTATCCCACCTACCCTCTACAAAGAGGACACACGTTTATTAAAACGCCTGGAGAGAAACGCGACTTGAGTCATAACATTTTCGTGTAAGCTTTGTGCGATGGCCCCCATTTAGGCTTAGTTTTCTGTTTTTATAAGAGGCTTGTTGCGACATTTCAAAAGGGTTCATTCACGGAGTGTGTGTGTGTGTTGATGGGGGGGTATTTCGAAAGTAGGTAGGCCTATTTCAAAAACAGGTAAACTAACCTATTGAAATGCAGGCTACAGATTGGTATCAATGTGTTTTTGTTTTCTGAATGTTTTTGTTGTTATCTTGGCTTAGAAACGCATATGGAAATCAGATAGCGTTTTCGTATTCAGATGCAGTATGCCTTCTGTCTCCCTTGAGTGGTTGTTCTCACGCAATTACTGGTGAGTCATTACGCGTTGTATCTTTTGACATCCCGACTAATTGACTCAATGAAGTAGGAGTGAACTCTTCAAAAAGCTTTTACTCAAACATCTTACCCTAAAGTTAAGCATTTATTGACAATAAAACCTTCTTCAGGAACAAATAAAGAGGACTTCGTCGTCCTGTTAGGTGCGCTTCACGGAGCACTCTAGCTTTCCCGTGATTATGCTAATGCTAGGAAATAAAAGGTTCAAAGATTAGCCATATCACCGAGCCCAATGCCCACTTTTAAATTCTGATAAAGTATATTTCACACCGCTAGAGGAAATTTGATTGCTATGGAACTCGTCTGAAGTCCACCTTCAATCAAGGCAGAACATTTTATCGCTCAGGTTTATGTCAGGATGTAGCTAGCTTATCAAGGACGTTGACAAAATGTTTAGAAAAGTAGCTATTTAAGTGTCAAGGTAATGTGAGCCACTGGTTACGTTCTTGAAAGCAGAATATTTTTCTCCATGAAGAATGTTTAATTTGATTGTGGTTATGACAACAATGTATTTTTTAAGATAAAGGCTGTGTTGAAACTTTTCTTCAAGCGTATGGGGGACCACCAAGGTAGGCATTGCCCCTCCCTCAGACCCTTTACTACAGTCATTCGGAGCTTCTGTTGCTTTATGGAAATAAACAATTGATAAAAGACAGCTCGTGCCAAAGATCCCTTCTAATTCTATTACGAAAACTCTGTAATAGAGGAACATTAGACATTATTTAATCTGGCTATAGCTGTCTGAAAATAATCCAGTTATCCTACTGTGTTACAGTTTCTTTGCTAGTTGTCAGCTCTCTCTCTCTTTCTCTCTCTCTCTCTCTCTCTCTCTCTCTCTCTCTCTCTCTCTCTCTCTCTCTCTCTCTCTCTCTCTCTCTCCTCGCTCTCTCTTCCCGTGTCTGTCCCTCTGCCTCCCTCGCTCCGAGCACTTCAATGGCACCCCTTGTACACCTGGCGCTTGGCTCGACTTAATAAGTCACTTGATTTGTTTGAAAGCGGCCGTTTCAGATAAAAAGAGCGCTTTCCTACGGTAGATTGGGCGCTTAAAAGCCCCTGTTGTTGAAGGGGAGGGTGGGGGGGGGGGGTCTCACTGTGCGGTCCCCCCCGGCCTCCGCCTGTTTCATCCTGCGCTTGCCGAGCCTCGGCCCGCTCGTTATCGGGGGTCCGGGGCGCTGACAGTCACTGTCAGTCAGCCGGGGGTCAGGGCCTCTCGTTTCGGTCCGCCACTCACCGAGCGCCATTCACACTCACCGCCGGGGCTCCGGAGAGGGGGGTAACGTTAGAGCCCGACCGCTGCCCATCTGCAGGGGGTCACCCGATTCACCCCCCGCCCGCTCTCCCGCTCATCAGTGACACCTCCGAATTTCCACACGGTGCCCGGGAGCTGTCCGCACCCAGCCCCGGCCCACCCGAAGGGGCGCCCCTCCGCTCACTGTAACTCTAGAGAAGAGGCGAGGGGGGGAGGGGGGAGGGGTGGCGCGTTGTCATCGGAGTCTGCGGCTCCAGCTAGGGGTCAGACTCGGCCCGCCATTGTGAGATCCGCAGATGCAGTTACAGTCGGCCGTTCCGCACAGCCCCCGCGATTCGGCCTCGTCCCCCGGGTCGCGCAGGTGAACCCGGTCACGCTCGACGTGCGACCGATGCCACGCTCGGTCACAGGGCGTCCCCGCCGAGGGGGGTGCGAACGTTCACTGCGTGACCCCAGCCCTTGTTTTTGAGCGGTAGAGAGTAGGAGTGAAGCTACTAGCACTAAAGGCTTTCTATTTTTATTATTTATTTTCACGGCACCCGTGCTCCGGTTTCCTCCCACAGTCCAAAGATATGCGGGTTGGTAGAGTCTAAATTGTCATAATTTGGAGAGTCTAAATTGCACGTAGGTATGTGCATGTCAGTGAACGGTGTGTGTGCCGTGCGATGGATTGGTGACCTGTCCAGGGGTGTGTTCTTTTTTTATTGCCCAGTGCATGCTGGGATAGACCCCCCAATCCTGACTTGGAATAAATGGATTGGATAATATATGGGATGGACTCGATCTTATAACCTTGTCATCACTGTGCTGGTTGTGTGTTTTGCCTGATTCTGGACATTCTTTCATAAGCATCCAGATGTGTAAACTTGTACATGGCTTGTTTTGGTCTGTGTAGAGCACATTTGGACAAACATTTACGAAGCGTAATTTATTTAGTCAAAAAAAAACCGGATCATTCCATCAGCTGCAAGTACAGGCAACCTCACCAATTATTACCAAGACAGTCCAGTCCTGCCAAAATTCTATAAGTAGGCTTCTGAAGAGCTATTCAAGTATCGCAGTGCTTGGCTGGAGCCCATTAGTGGCAGTTATGTTTGCCTTTAATACGAGTGCAAGGATAACATTGGAATTAATTTTGGAAACCAAGCCTTCTGTTCCAGAGAGTTAATTTTGTTCTCCGCACGCACACTCCATCCGGGACGCGGCAGGACGCCGCGGGTAGGTGTAATGCATCCACCGTGAGTGATGGCAAAAATGCTAATTTTGTCCCAACAAAACGGGGAGCCTGTTAAGTGTCCAGCTGTCAGATTGATGTAATGGAGCCATTGCGGTGGGTTTATTGTTACAGCTAATAACAGGAATTGGTTGTTTTCCAGACACGAACAAAATAAGCAACCAAAAAAAACCCTCCCATATGACAACAAAAAGGGAAAATGGTAAGTAATGAAAAGGCACACCGTGTCTCCACCACGTACACGAGTATCAGAGATACAGAGTTCGTAATATAGACGCTGGCTTTTGAGTTGGGCTCAGCAGGGAAGCAAAAAAAAAAAAAAAGAGTTATGTGAGGCCTAACAACGTATAATGGAAATTTCCACCGGGGCAGTGCTTTTGCGCGGTGGAATCAGGTGCTAAGTGCTGGTGTTGCTAAGTGGCCGGAGCGCTCCTTTTGTAGTGGGGTGGAGAGTAATTTGGGCGGCTGGGAGGCTCAGTGGTGGACCGTTTTTTTTTTGGTCATGGCACTGCAGTTTCATTAGAGAAGGCTAATGAAAAGATGTCTCCCAGCCTTCCCAGACCTACACCTGCCTGCTGGCCTGTACTTAGGCCCAACATCTTCGCATCGCTCCAACAGGTGTGCGTCTTCCACCCCCTCAACCCCCGCCTCTCATCTCCCCACAGGAGGAATTTCACCAGAAGCCAAATCGCCATCACCCCTCCCCCCACCTCCTCCCCCACTCTCCCAGCTTCAGGTTAATTCCCAGGGTTTAAGAAACGGAGAAGACATAATTTGGACAACTGTAGGCATTTTAAACACCTGTAAAAAGGGGGCATAAAGACTAAATCTGTCTCCCCCCACCCTACCATGAGAACATAACTTTTTGTCCCTACTATATCATGATCACAAAAAAATACAGAATGAAATGCCCGTCATTTTTACAGTAAATACAGAAAAGTGAGGACAAAGGCTTTCCCACTTCTACCCACTGTTAAATCAACTGTTTTTTTTTTTTTTGTGTGCTGAATTTACACATTCATGGGCGATTGGAGCCTCCCTATGTTAATGTGCTGCTGTCTGTCTGTCAGAGAAACAGACAGGTGGATTCTGCCCAGAGTCACGGGGGCTACAGTCTGAAAGCAGTGACATGAAACCAGATCTGTAACGTAACCTTGTGGCAATTAGGCCACAATAGAGCCATTCCTTTCCCCCCAACCCTTTTGTCCAGGAAACGACGCAAAAAAAAAAATTCTCTTGTTGTCACTTAAAAATCATGGGAACAAATTTTTGACAAAAAATCCTGTGATAGCACAGAGAGCATTTGCAAAAAAAAAATCTAAAGAATAAGATGCGTATTTCGGTTGACGGTTGAGAGAGACGTCGAGCGATGTTCTCCCAGGAGTGGAGCGGAGAGGCTTTCGGGTCGGCCCTCCTTTGAAGTGGTGTCACCTTGTGCCTCGCTCGTTCTGGGGCGGACGGGCGGGCGGGCGGGGAAGGGGGGGGGCGCAGGTTAACGGGGATCGTTTGTAGGAGCGCATTCAGCCCTTTCCCATGTTTGCAGACAGAGAGCGGCGGGAGAGCGGGGACCGCGGAGAGCCAGGGGAGACCCGCTCCCCCCCTCGCCCCCTCTCCCCCCGTTCCTCTCCCCGGCGCTGGCGTATTCTTCACCCCGCTCGGCTCTGAAAGGAACATGTCCACCGGATCTGCCTGGGATGAAATGTCATATCTCAGACTGATCCTTATCTGTTAATCGCTTCCTTTGTCTCCCGTGATTCCCTGGGTCCTCCCTTGTCTGTCTCTGCGGACCGCGGGGGGCTTTGATGTGTCAGGAACGATAGAGGCTGGGAGTGGGTGTGTGTGTGTGTGTGTGTGGGGGGGGGGGATAAAGGGTCTGGTTATTCCCCTCTCTGAGGTGTACCAAAGACCCAGGTGTCATCAAGATTCGGCAGGGGAACACACTGCAGGAGAGAGGATGGAGTAGTGTGTGTGCACAATGTTTTATAACCCCTGTTGTACATACCTATGAAGGCATACAAGTCATTGTCAAAATATAACTCAATTGAAGCATTTGATTTTGTGATTTTGAAAACTTTTGTCCAATAGGGTCTGCTGATTGGGATGTATGGAGGCCTTGGTGGAGTGTGACTGTATTTATCCAAAGTTATTGTCATCTGCTCCAGGGGTGCTCTCTGCGTTGGGCTGCATGCTGGATCATTGACCGCGTTCGGTGTGTTTGTCGCGGGTTCGGACAGGCACCGAGGCCGGAGTCGTGTGTTCTGTTGGAGCGGAGTGGTGGGGGGTCGAGGCGGGCCGGTGTGTGCGGGCGTGGCCCCGGGAGGGGGGCAGCGGGGGTCGAGGCTGGAGGAGCAGCGGTTTAAATCAACACCGGCCCGCGGGTCGGCCCGGTTCTCCCTCCCCAGGGCCGCAAACACATGTTTGCTTTCGTGTTGGAGCGGCCAAATATGATACAAATGTCAGGAATCCAACACAGAGAGAAAAATATTACAAAAAAAATGATAATCATAATACGAAAAAAAAAAAAAAAACCCTGCGCACAGCACTTTCGGATCACTGCAGCAGTCTGGTTCTTCAGAGACATCTGGCCGGAGAGGCGAGCCCACACCCCAGTGTGCTCTTCAGCTGCACTGTCAGCAGGGGAGGAGGAGGAGGGGGGGGCAGGGAGGGAGGGGGGAAGCTAAATCTTTTGTGTTTAGTGTGTCTTTAGCGGGACTGGCTGCTCAAAGTTTGACCAAAATTCACTCCGGACCGTGCCAGTGCCGACTGTGGTGAGCAGCCCTGCAGGGGCAGTGCGCTGTTGGCTTGGTGTGTGGTGTATAGGGATGCATGGGAGGGATTCAGTGGGCCGGGTTAGCAGGGGTCGTTGCTCGAGCGCGCTGCCCCGGTGCCTGTGGCTCGCTGTCTGCACACGTGTATGATTGGGTCTCCTCCGCCCCTACTCTGTGTGTGCGGACGAGAGGCTGTGGTGTAAAAAAGAAGCAGCTGGCCGGCACCGTGGGTTTCAGAGGAGAACCGTGAGTGGCCTTTAGTCTCCGGAGCTAGCAGGAGGGGCCATATATCAGCGTGCTTGTACATCGTTTGTGAATGGGACAAATTCAGGTGGGATTGAAGTTAAAAAATAAAATGCACTAAGGCTTCCCAGTCGCTCAGGAGAAACATTGTTAAATGAGGGCTGGTGGCTGCAAGGACAATAAGCTATTACGTTATGCTTAGCTACAAGAGGTAGTTATGTTTTAAAATAACTGGAGATTAATAAGTTGTGTAATTGGTAAGATAGCAATTCCACTGACTTGCCTTCACTGTGGGCCAGGTATACCTGAGTGAAGGATTTTACACCACAGATAGTCCCAGGCTGTCCAAAATATTCAAGTGCTTATCCATTTATCCATTGTGAAATATCGCACGCTGTAAGCCAAACCACTTGGTTTTGAGTGCATCATTCACGCTTCACAATAATAAACCAGCATTTTCCTCCCCCGTTGAATCCAATAATTCACATAAATTCCCAAATATTTATTGCAACACTTGCTAAACATTCAACACTTGTTGTTGCAATTTTGTATTAACGAGCAAAATTATATGTATGTTTCTGCCAACACAGGTGGGTGTTGGCAGCAGCACAAAGGGTCCAGATTCGAAATAGCAAACTTAGCAACATGTGTCCAGAGAGTTTAAATGTAATCAAGTGAAATACAAACCACCGTGTTGGGCATATAAAACAACAGCTAAAGTCGGGCCAGTGCGAAATGGTTTCTCACGGAGATTCTCAGCGTACGTGAGATGGCCAAGGCGCAAGCGCTGCACCAGAAGAGCTAAGACAGCCTGAAGGTCCTTGGTAGGAGTATCTCACACTATGGGTGTGGGAGGTTGGCCTACAACTGTTCGCACAATTAAGAAGTGCAGTAAATTTTAATAAAGTTAGTAATGGACGTCAGCATTATGCCAAGAACAACAGCATCCCTTCAAAAAAAAAGGGGTGTTTTCGGTGTGCTGGAGGTTGGACCAGGGCTATAAGCACCTGCAGTTGGAACATTCTGTGAGAGAGAGAGAGAGGGAGAGGGCAGTGGAAATGCTGCTCTCTTTTACAAAGGAAAGAAAAACAAGGGAAGAAAAACATAATCTGTGTCATAAAACGTGAAGTCTGAACAAGTTCCGAGATTGTAATAACAAAAGACTAACCAATAAAAGACAAACAGGATCCTTCAACCTATGAATATCATGCTGGAGATCTGAGAGCATGTGAGCATGACCTTGCAGAATAAGGCTGTACGCAAGCAAACCTCATTCCAAACCATATATAACACTGTGGGGGATCTACTAGCATCCACAGTAATGTGCAAGAATGTTGCTGGATACACAGATAAAATGTTTAAAAAAAAGATATAGCAAGGAACTGCTGAACCACATGAAAGCAAATGAGTGAAAGAAAAAGTGAAACTGGGCGTTAGCGGACTGTGCTTTATTTAAACTTAGATTGAACCACAGCTCGTTACCGGGCACAGAACTGCAGCAATTTGCACTCAGAACATGCTGCCATATGCTTAGATCCTGAATCCTGGAGTCGCCATCTTATTGCTGTGGACCTGATCTTTCCATGCAACATCCACCTGAATTTTGAGATGCGGGAGTACACACACATGGAGATGTGTCACAATACGCTTCACAGTTCACCCAGCACTCATGGTAAATAACGGTACAGTGGAGATACATTTTTGTTCTTTAAGGAACAAATTTCCCAAACAAACCCTGAATGGTACAATAATGTTATTAGGGTACTGATGAGTACCTTTTACAAGCACAAAAAGTACAAATGAATGATTAACCAATGGCTAGGGGGTACAATTTTAAGTACCTATAGGGTACTACCCCAGTGACATGTATTTTTAGGTACTTTTTTGTACCTTTGTTTCTGAGAGTATGGTCTAAGCCCACACAGAGCAATCCAGAGGCAGCCGTAGCATGGACTAAGTCCCTGGAAGAATCCTGGGAAGGAACCAGACTCAGTGTGGGGGCCAACCTCCTCTGGCCGATATGAGTGGTACATTTTTTAGTAAGGAATGTTTATTGCGCAAACAGGCAGAGGTGCAAATCACCCGTTCTCATTGCTGCACAGACAGGCGTTGGGGTTGGTGACCCTAACAGCCAGCTGTGCTGCCCTCTTCCTGTTTTTAGACAATACGTTGTGGGCTATTTCTGCGCAGTGGGTCTCGTTGCTCATCACAAGGACCTCCGGGAACTTCCTGAGCACAGGGGGCATGATCTTGTTGCTTGGTCTTGTTTTGGATGCCAGAACTGATGTTGGGCATCCAGATCTGGCCCTGTGAACCCTGTCAATACCTCTGGGTTCATGCATGTTTTTTGCAATCTTGACATAGCGATCAGATTGTTGGCAGATTAATTTAATTTTTCCTTTTCTTGGTTAGGGCTGCCCATTCCGATGGGTGCAACCTTTTTATCTAAGACAGATTTTCTGCAAGCAAGATGTTATTATTTGACATCTAAATATATTCTACTCGTTTAATGCAGGTTTTGTTTGGCTTGAAAACGTAAAAAAAATGTATTCAATAAAAATATTGCTGCTTGCAATAATCTGTTTTATGACACATTTTTCTAAGTTATGTGTGCAATTTCAAAAGTGGTTCTGTAACGGCCAGCAATTATAATATAACATAACATAATATAATATAACAGGAGGCCTGGGAAAATTTGCAGTTGATTTAGATTTTCCGGCCCATTCTGCAAACTGGAAGATAAAACAGAAACTCCTCCTTGTATATAAATATGGTGAGTTCCAGAAGATGCTGACTTTCAGAATTGCAGAGAACATTAGGAAACTAGCTATGTAGTTTCCTCTGGTAAATCTGTTACAGATTTTCAGTGTTTCTAATTCAGTCTTTATGGGCAGGGAAACCGACTTCAGTACAATGTCACAGGGCAGGCAACCATCTGAGAAATGTCGAACTCATTATAATGAAATTGTGTTGTGTTTTTATTTTGCTGTTGTTTCTTGTTTGGGATTTTTTTTAAACTTTGTTTGAATCTGAGTCCCAGGAGGATAGCGTGCTTTTGTCGAAGTTTCAGGGTAAGATCAGGTTGCAACACCATGGACAGTAGGAGTTAAAACTGAAATGCATTTAGAATTTGGCCGGATGAGCGGATAAAAATCACTCATGAGCAGCTGCCAGTGATGGAATCACAAGTTAAAATTCAATTGAGTTAAAACTCAAAAGCACTGAGAACTTGGCCATTATGGTCAGATAAAAATCACTTATGAGGAGCTGTCAATGATGGAATCACAAGTTAAAATCACGCATGCACACACACATACACGAGCACACCACAGATGCGAAACCTTTTGTAACCTTGAATATGTGTGATCAGAACCCATACATGAGCTGTATCCAGCTGTACCCTGTTTCTGTCTGAAATTACTGAGAGACCAGACAGTCAACGGGTTTCTTCTTTTTGTTCTGTCTTACGATCTTACTATTGAACCTAACCCAACAGTCATTATCTAACACTAATAAGCAGTCATCCCATTTCACTGAACGTGTTGGAAATAATAATTTTAGCATGACTACTAGTAGAAGGCTTAAGGCAAACCGTTTTTGACAATAATGCTCTGACAGATGGTTAATTCACGCTACTGTGTATGAAGATACACTTGGAAAGGAAAACTCTTATTTTCCTTTTTTATACGTGATCTACCTTCAAATTATTTTCATAAGGCTTTTTCTGTCTGAAGTTTTCCCTTTCTTGGTCCGTTCCTGCTGACGTCTTTGACATCGATTGCTTCACAACCTGTTGGTAAATGCCTTACGCATCTTAAAACCATTTTTGGACACCTGTACTACAGCTCACAGGAACACAAGGACAGGATGTAATATTTAATGGCCTTCTCAGGAATACTTTGCAGTTAGTTTTTTTTTCACCATCCACGAATATTTCAGATGGGGCCAGTGAAGAAGGATAAAAAAAAACAACACAAACTGCCAATTAAGCAATCCAGCCAATCGTAAAACTGTAAAAGCAGACCAAACAAACAAGCCGGTTGCCATGGCAGCACAGACAGCTCTGTTTAAATGTGCCTGCAGGACCAGGATGAGATCCCAGGTGCTAGTAAGCCCCGTCAGGTTGCTGTGGATGTGGTCTTTTTCTCTCTCTCTTTTTTTTGGAGGGGTTGGGGGGAGATGGCAGAGGGGGGTCATTGAGTAATTGCTCAAATGTAAAATCCATCCTGCAGCGTCCCAACCAATCTTAGAGATGGATAGGCTGTTTACTCCAGGATTGGTTTAACAAGCCTGTGCGGCTCTCTGTGTGCTGTAATGTGCCCTAACATTAGCGGGGAAACTGAAAAGAGAAGCAACTAAAGGAAGAAGAAAAAAAAAAAAAAAAAAAGCCCAAAGAAACGAAGGCTTAATGAAGACCAGACATGGCTGCAGGACTGGAATGTTACTCAGATATATAAGGGCATTTCACTCTCGTGTGGGGGAAGGGTGTGCAGGCAGAAGGTAGTGGGTTTCTCATATCATGGCCCTCATTTCCCATCTGCTATGACACTACATGAGTTAGCGTGTGACTTGTTAATCTGGCTAATGTGTCATATCAGGTGGTTATGTGCCGCCCCCACCCCCCTCTCCCCCCCCCTCCCCCAGGTCTAGGGGGTACACGGAGGGAGAGAGAGGAGGACAAGGGAGGTCATCTCTCTGACTGCTTGCCATGTGTGTGAGGGTGGCTGCTGGCCACAGCCTGGCCCGGAAAGGCTCGGAGCGCAGAAAGTCATTAGGAAGTTAAGACGTCTGGAGAGCATTAAGGGCTAGGGTACAGTAACTCTTACAGGAATGGGCTAGAGAGCAGCGAGGACCTGTGTACAGTAACTCTTAGAGGGACAGGGTGGGTTAAGGACCCAGGCACATTAACTCTTTTAGGAACAGGCTGGGTTATGGACCTGGGTACAGTAACTCTTACAGGAACAAGTTCGGTTAAGGACCCGGGTAGTGTAACTCTTACAGAAACAGCCTTGGTTACAGACGCAGGTACAGTAACTCATACAGGAACAGACTGGGTTAAGCACCCGGATACAGTAACTCTTACAGGAACTGGCTGGGTTAAGCACCCGGATACAGTAACTCTTACAGGAACTGGCTGGGTTAAGCACCCGGATACAGTAACTCTTACAGGAACTGGCTGGGTTAAGCACCCGGATACAGTAACTCTGACAGGAACTGGCTGGGTTAAGGACCCGGGTAGTATAACTCTTACAGGAACTGGCTGGGTTAAGGACCCGGGTAGTGTAACTATTACAGAAACAGCCTTGGTTACAGACGCAGGTACAGTAACTCATACAGGAACAGGCTGGGTTAAGCACCCGGATACAGTAAGTCTTACAGGAACTGGCTGGGTTAAGCACCCAGATACAGTAAGTCTGACAGGAACTGGCTGGGTTAAGGACCCGGGTAGTATAACTCTTACAGGAACTGGCTGGGTTAAGGACCCGGGTAGTATAACTCTTAGAGGAACAGGTCGGGTTAAGGATCCAGGTATAGTGACCCAGGGATGGAGGGATGGAGGGATGGGAGAGAGAAAATATCCAGAACAATTGGATGCTTTGAGAATTTAAAAAAAGCATATGCATGAGGCCGTTGCATTTTTCTTTTGAGAAAGGACAAGGGTTGAGAGAGAGAGAGAGCTGACTGAAAATTAGTGCGGCAGAGTTAAATGTTATACACAGCTGTGGTTTTGACTGGACTTTAGCAGTTTGACATCTTTTGGTGTTTCTCATCACGGCTTTGCTTACACTGGCTCGGGCTGAATTTCATCAAATCAACATGATTCATGTTAGGCGAGAGAGAAGAGACAAATCGCACATTCCTGCTCTGCCTCTGCGAGCTTCTGTGCCTCTCTATCTCAAGCCCTGACCTAAATAAAGAAAATGAGGAAGGAAAAGAAAGAAAGAAAGAAAGAGGTCTGTTCCCCACACTGATGTGTGAAAGAGGGCAGATGGGACAAACTGAAAGAGCACGGATCACAGTATTTCCGATGTGTGCTGTGGTTTTTTGGGCTTTCCAAACCTGACACCTCTGCAAGTCAATGGACGTGCTAAGAGAGATAGACCCGGGGCCTGGTCGTCAACTCTGGATGCACAATGTTGCACTGACACCAGAATAAACATTTGGGCTATTGGAGTGACTGATTCATCCAGGCTCGGCTGCAGAGAAGCGATCCGGGAGGCCACATTCCACAGTCCTCCGACCGGCCTGATAGCAGCCTGCTGTCAGCGCTGCGACCGCAAGCGTGCGTTATCAGAGCGAAGGCGGGATTGAGACGGAGATGGCAGCCTCGACTCATTCAACAACATTACGTGCTATTTGTGCACTTTATCAACAAGCAGTTATCTGACTGCTTTTTTCTTTTTTTACTTGACCCCAGTTCTATTGGACAGTAATGGAAGTGGGCTCGTGCGGGGAACGTGTGGTGTGCAGTCCTCTTAAAATGATGATGGTATAGAGCACTGGATTTTTAACTTTTAGGGACCCAAATTAGAAATGTATACCCTTCAGGGTCCCGCAAAATACACATGCTAGCATAATCTACTGAGCTCCACGCTCATTTCAGGACACACTTCATAACCTAACATAACATATGGTAATGGCAAGAACAGGCCATTCAGCCCAGCAATGCTCGCCTTTTCCGACCCCTAAGTGTACCTACTGCCTAATTTGTCTAAAAGCTAAATAGAATCTAACATCGTATCAAGCCTGGTCTTGAAAACCCCCAGTGTTTCTGCCTCCACTACATGCGCTGGCAAACTATTCCACACGTTGACCACTCGCTGTGTGAAAAACACTGATACACTCCTGTGACCCATTTTGAGTCCTGACCCATAGTTTAAGAAACACTGGTTTCCTATGTGCTATGCACTAGAAAGAGGAGTAGGCTTGTACTCATGGCAGGTACAGCGATGAGAGCCCAGTGCCTCCATTGTGGAGCTTCTGGGTGTAAACGAGGGGGTGCGTGGAAAGGGGTGCAGCTTCAGGGTGTTTTTGGGTGGTGAGGGGTCCGGTGGTGGTCAGGGTCGAGATGGGGGTCGCTCGCATGCTCTTCGCCTTCGAACTCGCAGGGCTTTCCCGTCGCATTCCTCCCATTCCCACCCTAATCAGAGACAGAGGAGTCAGCCAGACCAGGCTGACATCGGCTGTCAATCACCCCGAATCCCATCCGGCAGCACGAGGGCCCTCCAAAAGCACACCGCACACGTGACGTGTCCACTTTGGTTGGGGAAGAACGAGGCGATACCCGTCAGGATGGCAGTTTGGGAGACCTGGCACATATTCCTATACAGCTGTGCTTACTGTCCTGTGATGAAGCAGCCACTGGCTCGTCATGTGCCCTCAGTGATGTGCCCAGCAAAGCTGAGATGTTGTCTTGAGCCTCGCCCACAATGGACTTGGCCCCGGCAGTGCGACATTGGAATTCCGTTAAATCTTTTTCTTCATTCCCGCCTGAAGTGTGCTTCCATGATTTAGATGGAATGATCTGGCAGAGGTCCATGCTGTCGGTTAGGCCTGTGTGTGAAGTCAAACACATGTTTGATTAATGTTGTTTTGATAGTTGGCAGACAGCCCCCCCCCCCCCCCCCCCGCCCAATATGTCCCCTACTCCTTATAAATGATTGCAATGAACAAGCCCTCTGTAGATTGGCCATGACGCACCAGCATGTTGAAGTCTAGCCAAAATCGCGGTAGTCCGTGTTAATGTTGAATCTTATATTACCTTTTGGGTTGCAGGCAGGTGTGCACCAGTGAGCTGGTCTGGCTCTGAGCTTGATAATCCTTTGAACGTTTCATCTAAAGCCCTTGGAGTTTGCCTGCATACTCTCAGTTCCCTGAGAGAGTATTGTTGCCACAGTGATCTTTCTCAGCTTGCTGTCCTGATGGAAAACAACAGTGGTCTGCACATAGCATAAGTCCTTTTAAACCAAAATCGCAGGATGTATCTTCAGGTCTCTCTTTCTGTATGTCTCTTCATCTTTTCCTCACTCTTTCTTCCCTGGATAGAAGAAGATACCCAAGATATATTTAATTTAGTGTCGGTCCTTCAGCGTCTGTAAACTCCAGTGAACAAAGTGAAGACACTGTGAAGAAATGCAGGTATTCCTCGGTAAAGCCAGGGGATTCGGATAGATGCCCCAGCAAAACCTCCTAAGGGAGGGGAGGGGGATGAAGCCAGAGCACAGAGGACTGTGATGAAATCTAGCTCGGTGTCTGGAGTGTGGCTGTTCCCTTCATAGTTATGAAATTGTCCTGTATTGTGGCGGGTTCCAACCATAACATCCTCTTCCTCAAGGGCTACTTCGCTGCCTGCCAAGTTCCAGGACTGACTTTCCTCCACACTTCTGAATGCACTCAGGCTCCCCTGTGCCAAAGCTGCAGTCTCTTTGGTCCCGCAACAGAGCCACGTACTGTGGGCCGATGGGAAGATGGCCGCCACATTGTTGTGGTGTTGTGTAAAAGCTTCGCCCGCAAAGGTGAGCTCAACCGCTCACAGTTAAAATGGTGATGATAAGACAGGTTGATTGGAGAACTTCTGCTTTTTCGGCACATGAGTCATGCCAAATGATTTCTGAGTGGTGCGTGTGTGTGCGTGTATCTGTGTGTGAGACAGGGAGAGAGAGTGGAGAGGGAGGGAGGGAGCAAATACCAGCTGGGAGTACATTTTGCAGAAGGTTTTGTAAGAAGAGGCTATAATGGTGCAGTAAAGGCCTGTGATTATCCAGTTGTGAAATCAAGACCAATCTGTGTGGCTGAGTGTTTCCCTCTTCCTGTATGTGTCAGCCAGGTCTGGTGACTTGTCCAAGGATGAGACGGTGGGAGCAGGAAGTGATGCAGTCTGCAGATATGACGTCAGCTTCCTGTCTATAACGGCAACAGCTGAGATAAAGCCTTCAAGGAGGTACTGGCGAAACGGCACGTCGTAAAAAAAAATATATATGTGGGCGCACGGGCGTACTGTTACGCGCACCCTGTAAGTCAGGAATTCTTGTTATCCTTTTCGCGAAAGGATGTATCTCCTGCTGGCTCAGAACTAGCAGGATCGTGGTTTAAAGCAGGGACAGTGTTAAGATTGATGAAGTGGCCGGGGAGGGTCATATCTGCTTATCCCCAAGGAGGCTGTTTGCGCAGGAATTTGTGAGGTATGGGTTCCGCACCAGGCAGGGAGCCACTCCTCGGACCACGGCAATAAAACAAAGCACTTGTAACATGAAAGAATTCCTGCTCTTTACAAGAGGAAGCAGAACATCTGACAGCTGAAGTTGTTTGAATTCTCTGTGTGCTCTTCTGGGCACCGTGTCAAAGTGCCGGGCTGTTTTCTCCCTCCGATCCACCCCATCTTTAAAATCCTGAATCTCCTCCTGCACCCCCGTGTGTTCGGTTCTGTGTTCTGTGACCGGGAGGGCCCGGGTCTGATGAGCAGAACCGAAACCCACCCTGTTTGGGCAGAGCGGCAAAGGCCAGCCTCGCCAGGAACCTGGCAGCTGGAGGGAACATTCCTGGCTGAAAGGTTTATTTAGTTATCTCTGGAAATGTCCTGAAGTGAAATATACTGTTAAGTAAACCTAGCTGATACAAACCAGTTGTGGACAGGCAACAGTAAACACATCTCAAGCCCCATACGAGTATCTGCAGGCTATCTGAGGCTCTGCACCCTGTGTTGATAGGAACAGGTTTTCTCCAAGGCACAAGTATCCCTTATATTTTAAAGATGTTTATTATAGCTCTTTAATATAATTTCATAACATGGTTCTGTGATGCTGATTGTTCAGTACACAATGTGTGGTGAAGGCACTAACACTTTCTTAGCACCCTATTGAGGGACAGGGGGTGAGGGACAGCACTATAGTATTTGTATTACATTACATTACATGGCATTTAGCAGACGCTCTTATCCAGAGCGACGTACAACAAAGTGCAAATCAAACACAAGAACAAATGCAAAGAGGACCTGAGAGGACAGTACAGTTCCGAGTCTTAGTGTAAACATACAGAAAATCAGAACCCTTTAAGAGTACAATCAACTTTCAAACTAGCATACCACAATTAGTAACAATATCTATACAATCTATACATAAGTGCCATTACAGTCTAAGGCTAATCATAGTGGTGAGTTGGGGAGGGAAAGGTGTAGCCTGAAGAGATGGGTCATCAGTCCGCGCTTGTATGCAAAAGCTACCAGCATCGGTTACTACTGATACACACAAACCTATAAATCAAATGCTCATAGGTTTGAGCACTTTATAGTCCCTTGTATTATCACTTGAGCCCCTGAGGGTGGCCTGAAGTGTAGTGGTTAAGGTACATGACTAGGACACGGAAGGTCGATGGTTCGATCCCTGGTGTACCCACAATAAGATCCTTAACATAGCATTGCTCCAGGGGAGGATTGTCTCCTGCTTAGTCTCATCAACTGTACATCGCTCTGGATAAGAGTGTCAATGTAATGAGTATCAGTTGTTAGGCAGGCAATCACATAGGATGCTATAGCGAATATCTGTTGTGTATCTTCCTCTCAATTTGTCCATTTAGCCTCATGGCTTTCCATTCGATAGATAATCCTGATGGGGCAGGTGTCTATCTCTGGATGCTACAAAATTTAGATTTCACCTGTGCTGTGAATGCTGAAGCACACTAATTTAAGTCATGCATATTCAGATATATTTCTTAACTCATTGCACTATTTCCTATCCTGTAAACACACATAAATCACATCCCAAGAATTTACATCCCTTAAAATTCAAAACCCCTTCACTGGTACCAATTCAGGGCACGCTTTCAGTATGATGTGCATCCATTTTCTAAACTGACCTTATTTGGTAAATGACTGAATTGGGTAAACAGAATTCTGCTTGTTCAGTCTATATAATATTATAAAAGCAAGCTCTTAATCCTTTAACTGTACAAGAATGGCTCCGAAGTCAAATGTGGTCTATTGCTCAGTTGAGCAGATTGTTGAAGGGTTAACAGCAATCTGGATGTCTAATATGTACAAATTCTTAGAAGGAAAAGAAACAAAAAGAAGAAACCCATTGACTGTCTGGTCCCAATGTCCCTCCTTAATCTCAGACAGAAACAGGGCACAGCTGGACATAGCTCATGTATGGGTTTTGATCGCACAACTTCAAGGTTACGGAGGGTCCCGCCTCTGTGGTGTGTGTGTGTGTGTTTGGGTATGTTTGCGTGTGTGTGCATGTGTTCGCGTGTGTGTGTATGTGTATGTGTGTGTGTGTGTGTGTGGCTTTTTCAATTTTGGCCAGCATTGATGTGGATAATTATAACGTTATAGTTTTTTCTTCTTTGACCACATCTGCAGCAGAGGAAATAAAAGTGGAAGGGTGGAGGCCACTGTTTCAGCTTGTATTCCTCTTTGATATGTTTCTCTCTCTCTCTCTCTCCTTCTCTTTCTCTCATTCACTCTTTTGCTCTCTCTCTCTTTCCCTCCCTCTTTCTCCCTCTTTCTCTTCCGAACTGGGACCACCAACACTACTGACCGGGGCTGGGACCAGAACCAGCGCTATCAGCACAAGTGTGTTCAGATGGCCAATAATGACTCCCACTTACAGTTAGTCCGTAAACACTTTCAGATGCGGCGATGTTGCAGGGCTGGGTTACCCTACAGTCAGAGAGTCCCCCGGGTTTCACGCCGATCCACCGAGAGATGTTCTTCATTCCTCTTCAGGGTAGATATGCTCTTTCTTTCCGTCATCATTTTTACAAACTCGGCCTTTCTTCTTCCCAGCCTCGGATTCTGCAGCTCAACAGAATTGGAACAGCTGGAGTGTTTTCACACCAATCTGCCTTTGTGCTGATCTGAAGGTTTTCTTTTTTTTTTTTACGTTCAATGTAAATACTTTTCTGCATACAAAAACACAGGCCCCTCGCACCTCAAGTGCAAAGCAGGTTATCAATTGGAGGTTACATGCATATTGCGTACATGTAACAGCAGGGCGTTCTGTCTCTCACTCCCACATATAGGGCCAGAAGTATGCTAAGCTATAGCCAGGAACTCATCACGCACACTTTCGGGTTAGGGTGGTGTGTTATCTTTGTTGCTCAGAAACAAGAACTGAGACCCCACAACATTCAACCCGAAGCAAAGATCCATTGTCATTGGTTGGCTTTGGATGGGTGGCTTACAAGGACCAATAAAGCTACGTTTATACGTCTACGTTCACGTTGGTTTTATCATTACAGGACATTCACTGGGTGGTATCCAGAGCAACATACAGAACTGGAGATCGTCAGGGTTATTCCAGTGGACAGTCATTCATGTGCCAGCTCATTCAAGCTGGCTGTGCAAGTGAACCAACATTGCTAGAAAGAATGCTAAGTAATGTTAACTCGACGGACCATCTCACATTACCGCTTCTGGAAAGAAAACGTGCTAATAAACCACGAAAGATGCCTTTTTTTTTATTTCTGAGCTGAGCTGAGCTCGCTGGCTCAATGGAAAAAGTTGGCCCTGTTTTCTCTTTGAGCTAGAGCTCTGACTGTGCATAAGGGCCTGCGGAGGATGGCTCGGTGGATGGTGTAAATCCAAGAGCTAAAACCCTCTGTTGGGAGGGCAGGCCTGACACGGAGGCTTTACTCAGGGTGGTGAGAGCTGACGGCAGTCCTTTGCGGGCCCCTGGGGGGGGGGTTGGGGGTGGGGGGGGTGGGGGGGGCAGGGGCGGAGGGCCAAGCCGCGGTCACAGCCCAGGACAAACATAGAGTTTTGGCAGAATTCCTGTCTGGTGACAGTCGGCCCCGGGCCAGCCCTGAGCGAGTTGCCCAAAAACGGTGCAGCTGTGGGCCCAGAGCCCTCTCTCCACCCTGCCAGAGATGTGTCCATGTCGCTCTGCCTGCCAGGGCCACACCTGCGGGTTGTGTAGTGTCAGATTGAATTAACCCTTTAAGGTGCAAGACCACAAATGTTCTTGACCAAACATTGTGATGCTGATGTAGCAATCACAACTGGTAATGGAAAGAAACGGAGCCCTAGAACGCGGACAACCCTGCTGTAAAATCCGGCTATGACCAGTTTGAAATTACCAGCTACCAGCTGTTTCAAATCATAGCTTGAGCTGGTCAAACCATGTTGAGTATGGAGCTGGTCCGAACGCGTCAAGCAGCTACCAGCTGTTTCAGGACCTAGCTTGAGAGCTGTTTTTTTTAAGCAGGGTAGAATCAGAATTAAAAAAATAAAAAAATGGGTTAAATAAGTGAAATGGGTTAAAAATACAACAACTCCTCATTAACAGCCCATGACCAGAAGCAGCAGCTTTCCACACATATGTCAGGTCCACAGGCCTCTGTCACCCACTCGCATTTCTTTGACAGCAAACAAATCTGTTATCGCCGCTCCATCTGGTGATACTGTGGGCACGCTCTGATACTTCCCACTCCTATCTTTTGACATTTCTGACTTGGGTGCAATGCCCGCGCGCGTCATCCCCATCGCGTGGCGAGCACCTCCGGGGCCCGGGAGATAAACTTCAATCACGCCCGCGATAATCCCGTCCGGAGCTGCGAAACTCCACGCTTACCGATGTCCTCCTGCCAGATAACTCACTTGTGTACAAATGGAAAAAAAAAAAAAAAAGAGATTCAAAAATAAGATTACAGGGGGGGGGGGGGGGGGGGGGGGGGGGGGAGATTTCCAAACATGATGATGTGTTCCCACAGAGGAAAACATGTGAAGCAAGAAAATAACAATAGAACAACAAGGCAGTCACACACTGTAGCCTTCAACGCTGTAACTGCACTGTGTATTCTATGCCTGGTCCTTTGTGTATGAAAAACTCTGTAGTTCTTTCTTCGGCTCCCTCTAAATTGTAAGAATGTCTCGGTGGAGCAGGGCTGCTATGTTTGCTAGTTTGTGATGTATTCCTGCACTTACGTGCTATTACGTGACTTACGTCATCGATTGGCTAAAAAGTCAGCACAGCTAGTTTCCAAGGCCAAAATTGGCTGCTAATGGA
Source organism: Conger conger (assembly GCF_963514075.1). Classification (NCBI taxonomy): domain Eukaryota; kingdom Metazoa; phylum Chordata; class Actinopteri; order Anguilliformes; family Congridae; genus Conger; species Conger conger. Next base: position 12,086,420 of record NC_083760.1, read on the forward strand.
AAGGAAGTCGTTTAAACCGGCAGAAACAGCGGCCCTCCAGGACTGGAGTTTGACTGTAGGCCTGCTGTTGGGCCACAGTGGTTTGAAGATGTGGGGCTCAGATCTCTATCTTAGGAGCTCTCAGCATTGTATCCGTTTGCTTCAGGGTGCTTTTCTTCTCCTGGAGAAGATGGCCTACAGTCACGTAACAGGCCTCATGCTTGGCTGGCAAAAATGCCCCTTTCCTCCTCTCTCCCAAAACTGTTATCTCCTCCAGAGTCAGCGAGTACCAGACATCGGAATCTAATCTCTGCCGAGAGGGAATTTGAGCCGTTTTTTACATTTTGGGGTGGCAAAGGATGTGTGAATGTTTGCACATTTCTCGGGAGAGATAAACTCCAGCTGGTGTGATTAAGATGTAAGGATTTCATATCTGGCATACCAGTTTTACAGTGACACTTTGCCAACCTTTACTGCGCACGGTACATTTCGAGTCCCTGCATGAATTTACTGAAACGTTCACATTTGTGGCAATTTCCCTACAGTACACATGAATGTGAAGCCCATTATTCATGATCTATTGATCTCCCACAGGTCCTGTATAGCAGTATACTCAACAGAATTTGTACTATAAATATTTTGTATGAATTATATATGCTTAGTATTTTATGTGCTCATACCCTTAGTTGATCTCTGCACATCCTTATCTCTTTGCTCCAGTCGCCTCATTACTGTACATACTGTACTGTGCAAAAGTCTTAGGCACCTGTATTCTGTAAAAATAATTCAATGAAAGGTCCTAAATAAACGCACTATACATTTTACATTACATTTTAGTAATTTGGCAGAATAGTTATAAACTTAATCAAATCAATACTTTTTGTGACCACCCTTTAGCGTTAAAACTGCATCACTTCTCTGAGATAGCCAACGCTGCCCTGCAGTTCTATGAGACAATCAGCTGGGAGGTTGTTCCAAGCATGTTGGAGAACTTGCCACAGTTCTTCTGCAGACTTTGGTTGGCCTTGCTTCTGATCTCAGACAGCCATGATCAAGTTTCAATGTAAAAAGTAGTGAATTGCTTACAGTAATATGTTACTTTTAAAAAATGTCTCTGTAAAATTAAATATTTGGAAATCAATGTTTTCTTTTATACTAACACACACACACACACACATAAACATATATATATATATATATATATATATATATATATATATATATATAATAAAGTCCAGGGTGCCTAAGAGTTCTGCACAGTACTGTAGTGCAAACAATAATGCTCACATGTGAAATTCCCTGTTGTGTCCACATTAGACAATGAACATCAAAGGTGTTTGATCCTCAGTTGGTTTCTATGTTCAGGTGCAATTCAGCTGGTTTGAACACATTGGCTTTTTTAGCACTTTTAGCACTGTGGCCTCAGCTCTTCTCTGTTCTGGTAAGTGTTTGATGATGATTCCCTCCCTTGCAGTTGTTCAAAGCACAAAGTCCATATACCCTTGATATAAATAGTTATAATTAGGTCCCGGCAGTGTCATTAGCTGCTGTGTTGGAGAGCTCTTGTCCCGTTGGTGAAGGGTTAGGGTTATGTGTTAGGATTCCTTGGGGTACCGCTATACCGCTACGTACCACTGCGTAAGCACACACTAGCATCTCACCGTGTGCCTACAGGCCACCAGCTGCTCTCAGTCAGATGTGTTTGTTATTCTGTCAGTGCAATCTCTACCTCTTTTAATGTGGAAAATAGTGATGTCCATAAAATGCTTGCAGAAAACTCTGAGCTTTCAAGTAGGAATACTATATCAGATAAGCTGCAGTTATCATAATGCTGATTCTTAAGTAGCTTTTCTAAATGCTTTATATGTGATAGATTAGGGCATTCTAATTCTGTCCCATTTAGGTATATCGCTTGAGTGCTAAACAAGATTTGAAGAATGAGATTGTTTTCACAATGTTGGAGTGCAGCGTTTTCTACCTTCAAGACGCATGATGCAGTCCCTCGCTGGCCAGATGTTAGTGCGCTATTCGACGTTGCATAATTCCTACAAGCTAATTTGTCTGAAAATGGGACCGAATCCACGATGCAGAGTGCAGGCCATTTTTCATAGCTATTACCTATTATGAGTGAGCCAAACCTTTAAATAATAACACATTGGTATTACTGAGCCATGGTTGCTAAGCATCACCGTCATTTTTTTTTTTCTTCTTCTTCATCTGCATGATTGTGGACTGCTGTGCTTCCTGCCCAGAATCTGTTTGCTATAAAACTCATTTGCAGATGCACCACTCTCCAATGTGAATGTTTCGGTTCCACTCTGCTATCCCATCAGCCTCTGCGGTCACAGTATGAGTGCGAATGGACGGCCAAGCTGACGGTGCGCGTGATATGTGTCTAAAACGGGGCCTGGACTTTCTGAGTAGACCTGGGTGTCAAATGTGTAATTCTTTTGGATTCAAATACTTCTCTACGCTTTACTGAGCTTGTCTGTTGTATTGGAACCCACAAAACAGCCTCAAAAAGATGCAAACTCTGCCTTCTGGTCCTCTTGGTTGGCTCCCTTGCACCAGGCAAGCTAAAACGAGCACAGGAAAGCATTTGAATCCAAAACAATGATGTATTTCTGAGTGACATGGGCAGCAGAGTCACGCCATCCTGTATATATTCTGTGATTCCGTGGAACGGTGTGAGAACATCGGGAATCAGAGGCCACAGTGCGGTCCCGCCCCGCCCCGCAATCCCCTCGCCCCGGGCCCCGGGTTTTCCGAGCTGCGAATTTGGGTGATTCAGTTGGGATCATTAGGCTGCCAGCGCTGGTGCACAGACAGGAAGTGTCTGGTCTGGCGTATGACTGGGTCTGATGAGGTCGGGGCGGGAGGGGGGCGGGGGGGGGATGCAGGTGCAGGTGGATGAGTGGGCAGCGCTGGGTTTTGAGCGAGGAGGGAAGCCCCGAAGCCCCCGGGCCTGCGTCTGCGGCAGTCACCTGCGCGCCGGAGCCCGGAATAGCCCGGAATAGCCCGGAATAGCAGGAAGCGCGGGGCGGAGCGGTGACACGGAGCTGGAACGCTGGCTGAAGGACGGGGCCTGGATTATACATTTACCCCAAAGCTCTCTCTCTCCGGCCCACCACTTCCACACACTTCAAAAGGAGCAGAAATTACAGTCTTTGCCCAAACAGGGACCTGGCAGAGTCATAGCACAGGATTCTCTCGCTCTTTCTCAATGTCTCTCTCTCTCTCTCTGTCTCTTTCTCTGTTTTTTCCTCCCTCACTCTGTCTCTCCATATCTCTCTCTCTCTCTTTCTCTCACTTTCTCTGTATTGAACTTAATGCCCCGTTACGTTTTTTCCCTCCATCTCTCCTCTCATGCTCCCATTTTGCTTCCCGCCCTCCCTGTCGTTGCAATGAAACTCAATGCCCATAAGGGAACACATGTAATATTCTCTCTCTGCCTCTGTCTCTTTTCCATGTCATTTTTATGTGTGTGCTTGAGTGTATGTGAGAATGTGTGTTCTCCTCAAAGAGGTCTCCATGCTAACTCATACACTCTGTTTCTTGTTTGCCATTATATAACTGGAAAGAGGTTGGCCTGCCTAGGTTCTGGCTGGTTTTCCATTGCGTTCTTTTGTCATGGTGACCTGGGCAAGCTCACCTGACTGGTGTAAATCACGCTGGCACACGTACAGGAGGACAGATTTGGCAGGCAGTGTAAGTACATCTGCTTTGCCTGCGTCAGTGCTGATACCGAAAAGCAGGAACTAGAGAAAGGATCTTTCCATCAAAACTAATCACAAACAGCAAAAAAGTAGACCGAAGTACAATTGAAATTTCTTGAATTTATCTTTTGCTTGTCCAGACATCCATCACATGTAACGCCATGTACCACAGCTCTGGGTATGGGAGTTGTGCTGGGTCAGCCAGCCCGACCTCTGTTAGATTACCTAGTAGAGGAAAAGGAGCCTCCAGGTTTCTTCTATCCAGAAGGATAAAATGGGATCAGTAAACCTTGCACTCCTGCCGTCCCCGGATGGCTTCACCCACTCTACTTCCTCTGAATGAGCCAGCCTATGTCTATGGTGATGCTATAATAGTAATAATGTGTCATTACTACGCTGAATGTATTGCTAAAGTGAATTAGTGGCGCCTGTAAATTTATGAAAAGGGAGAGACAAGGGCCCTGTATGAAGTGCCACGTCTGTTTCTCCTGCCAGTTACCAACGAGAACCCCCCCCCCCCCCGCAACCCCCCTTAAATTTACGCACAATTTGGATGGCAGCAAAGAGACCCACATGTGCTGATAAGGATATGTAATTCAAGACTTATCGTGATACCCCTGCAATGTTTTATGCGCTATCAGAGATTATCCGCGCGCTTGGTGGCAGCAGTCCCGTGGAAAAGACGAGATAACGTTATCCGAGGGCAGGGCATTACAGACTCTTCATAGACTCGCCGTGCCAACGGCGCGTATCTTATCTGCACGGTTATTAAGGGCGATGGTGGATCTGAGGCTTCAGCCCTTCGGCTATCCAGAGATGAGAGGCGAATGTGGGCTTCGTATTTCCAACAGTCGTCACAATATATTTCCCCTTGAAAGAGAAGTCAAACAAAAAACCATTCCGCGGATTCCCGGAGCGTGCTTGTTATCTGCTGTTTTGACCACCACACTGTAAAACAAAGTCAGGTCTTTGAGAAATTGCTTAAATGTTCGGAAGGAATGTATAGAAAAACTTGTATAGAAGTTATTTTAAAAATAGGTTGTTTTAAAGATGCTGTCTGGTTTGTATACGTGTATAATATTTCTGTACTGCTATATGACGTTAAATATTTGATCCACAGTAAAAGAGATTCAACCCACACCAGAATGGAGCAAGTGACAGACTCTCAACTGAGCTACTCGCCTCAAAAATGAAATAATGAAAGCTTGAAAAAGTGTTACTTTTTATTTTTTACTACCGAAAAAGTATAAAAAACAGGCTGCAAATATTTCAAGTGTCACATTTAAGTTTTTCCTCAGTGCTTATTTCATTTGATTAGCGTTTATTTTAGATTCTATTTGTATGCTGGGCTTCAGGGATGAGGTCTGACATCACAGTACATCTGCTCTATTTATTTCATAGGCATTCATCTCCTGGATCCCAGTGACCAGCACCACAGCACATTCAGACAATGCCGAGGGAGGGATTCCCAGAGAATTCCCAGAATCCTCCTTCCCAAACATAAATCAGAGGCCAGAAAAAGTGCAACAAATAAAAGCCAGAGACAATGCTCGCAGTCTCTCAGAGGGGCTTGAGAGGTTCTCTCTGGCGACGTGCGGAGTTTTCCTGCGTCAGTCTGTCTGTCTGTCCGTCCGTCCGTCCGTCCGTCTGTCTGCGGAGCGGCCTGAACTCCCTCCCCGGCTCGCAGCTGGCGCGGGACCTTGCTGCAGCCTGATCTCGTTAGCGCCGCAGTAGTAACTGCAACCACACCTCAAAAAAAAGAAAGAAAAAGAAAACGTTAAAAAGAAAAATAAGGGCAAAGGCCCCAGCACTGGTCTTTTCCCCGTCTCACGTTATCCTTAGGCGTGGAGGCTCTGGTCTTTTCGCCGTCTCACGTTATTCTTAGGCGTGGAGGCTCTGGTCTTTCCCCCCCGTCTCACGTTATCCTTAGGCGTGGAGGCTCTGGTCTTTTCGCCGTCTCACGTTATTCTTAGGCGTGGAGGCTCTGGTCTTTCCCCCCCGTCTCACGTTATTCTTAGGCGTGGAGGCTCTGGTCTTTTCCCCGTCTCACGTTATTCTTAGGCGTGGAGCCTCTGGTCTTTTCCCCGTCTCACGTTATCCTTAGGCGTGGAGGCTCTGGTCTTTTCGCCGTCTCACGTTATTCTTAGGCGTGGAGGCTCTGGTCTTTTCGCCGTCTCACGTTATTCTTAGGCGTGGAGGCTCTGGTCTTTTTGCCGTCTCACGTTATTCTTAGGCGTGGAGGCTCTGGTCTTTTCCCCGTCTCACGTTATTCTTAGGCGTGGAGCCTCTGGTCTTTTCCCCGTCTCACGTTATTCTTAGGCGTGGAGCCTCTGGTCTTTTCCCCGTCTCACGTTATCCTTAGGCGTGGAGGCTCTGGTCTTTTCGCCGTCTCACGTTATTCTTAGGCGTGGAGGCTCTGGTCTTTTCGCCGTCTCACGTTATTCTTAGGCGTGGAGGCTCTGGTCTTTTCGCCGTCTCACGTTATTCTTAGGCGTGGAGGCTCTGGTCTTTCCCCCCCGTCTCACGTTATTCTTAGGCGTGGAGGCTCTGGTCTTTTCGCCGTCTCACGTTATTCTTAGGCGTGGAGGCTCTGGTCTTTTCCCCGTCTCACGTTATTCTTAGGCGTGGAGCCTCTGGTCTTTTCCCCGTCTCACGTTATCCTTAGGCGTGGAGGCTCTGGTCTTTTCGCCGTCTCACGTTATTCTTAGGCGTGGAGGCTCTGGTCTTTTCGCCGTCTCACGTTATTCTTAGGCGTGGAGGCTCTGGTCTTTTCGCCGTCTCACGTTATTCTTAGGCGTGGAGGCTCTGGTCTTTCCCCCCCATCTCACGTTATTCTTAGGCGTGGAGCCTCTGGGCTGATTTAATTCTCCTGCTTCTTTAGTTCTGACGGCATCGACTTGCGTATATCCTTGTCAAATCTTGGTCACGACACGCACAGCTGTTCCAGGAGCGGGGATCACAGGCACGAGGGGGGGGTTTTTTATACCCAGAATGCACTGATGTACAGCAGGGCCACATTTCTTGGTGTTCAGTGAACTTGAGGAGACTAAAGTGGCACTAAATCACCATGCCAACATGAGGCCCTAAATATAAATGATTAATTAGCATTTTTTACTACTCACTACGTGCATTGGAATTCCTTTTTTAGGAGACCTCTCGAGAATGAAAACAAATATATAAGTGTGGAGACGTGCCGTGTTTAGCGATTGCAGAAACACGAGCGCAGCTTGCCAGAGGCGGACATTCATCGCCGCCATCTTGATTTCCGCCGTAACCTCATTCAGAACGAGCGGCTTGAAGTTTTTATGCGGGAGATCTTGCAGCTGACGCAGGGCGTTCCGGGGATGCCGGGAAACCATCTGGATTAGAGGCCGCGCTATCTGAAGGAGCGCGCCCCGAGCCTGTCACTCATCACTCACTGTCAGGTGATGGAAACCCACGGACACACAGGAAAACGGTCATAAAAAGTAATGACGCTTTACCCTGGAGAGGCTTAAGATTAAGGAACGAGATTTCAGGGAATGCTTTTGGAGCTGGGCCGTATGCTGGCAGTCTGGGAAGAGGAATGTCATCACATTGTTTTCGTACCATGATGAAGACTGAGTCATAGTGAGTAAACAGCCTGCTCCTAGGCAAACCAGGTGCGGAGCCACAATGCTGCCTTAATTTGGCAGTGGAAGGTAGCTTCGGGTCCTTCTCATTGCCAGTCAACGCACGTGCGCTCGCATACATACAAACACACACTCGCGTACATGCAAACACACACACTTACATGGACACACGCATGCACTCGCATGCATACACATACGCGTGTGCACGAATATGCATGCGCACACGCGCACACACTTGCACACACAAGCAGGTAGACATGCAAGCACTCACATACGTACACACACACACACACACACACACACGCATAAACATACTCATACACACACACACACACCACCACTCACACTGTCCGCTCACTCACATACGGGTGTAACAGATTTGTTAGCTCCAGCAGGCCTGACGTACCCTGAAACAACAATAATAAGAATGGTACAGCACACTGTCAGGACCATGAGCTCACAGCTGGGGGACTGGCTGCAAGGCCTGCCAAATCTCCAGCACATGACTCCTTCCACTTGTCAAAATCACCATGTGTGCAATAATGTGATTACAGCCTGGTTACTATTATGATTTAAAACAACATCTCGTACGGAAGAGACGCACTGAGGAATGCGCGGAGCTCGTCGGGGCGGGGGCGGGGGTGGGGGTGTACAGGAAGCGGGGAAGTGTCAGGAACGCTGCCCTCCTTTTCGGAGACGCTCGGAGGTAAACCCGGGGTGGATGTGCTCTGCGTGACTGTCTGGGCGCTGTGGGGGTTGGCGGGTCGGGGGGGCGAGCGCTTGATGTCATCGTCCTCGCGCCCCGTCAGGTTTGCGCGGCGAACGCGAGGGGCCCTCGGCGCAGGTGCAGCCGCGGCCGGCCGGGTCTCGGGGAACCGTTCCAGGGCGGGATGTTTTTTCCAGGCGGGCCGGCGCAGAGGGGAACAGCGGGGGCAAATCAACTCCGTGCGCTCCGCCCCGCGGCCCCATTGCAACACATTCCGTTTCGCGCTTCGTTTGTGTCAGCCGCTTCATTCTCATTTTTTTCTTATTTTTTTATTATTATTGTGTTGCGAGAGATCATTAAGAAGTCTATGAGGATGTTTGTCATTTGTGAAAAATTCGCCTTGGCTTCTTCCAAAGGGCCCAAAGGCTTCTTTCTCTTGTGTAATGGGCCCTTTGGAACCATTTATGTGGCAAAACACCTTCCATTATTCGGCGCTGGAGGCAATATCGCACGATGCCAACTGGGCATGAAGGCCGGACTCGCAATTAGCCCCCCCCCGTCCAAATACCCCCCACCCCGCGAGGGGAGAGACCTCCGAATGCCACCCGTCTTGGGCTCACTTTAAAAAAAAAAGACAAAACAAACGGCAGCGGTCACAGAGAGGGGATTTCCGCTTCCAGTCATCCAACACCGCCCAGGAATCCAGGAATCTGCCACGGAAGAGCTGGAGCGCGGTAAGCCGCTCTGGAGCGCCGTAATTCCGCTAAGAGGTCCAGCTCTCCGCATTAGCGCCTGTCGGCTTAGCGCCCGGCTTCACGTGCAGGGCCCGTTGCTCCCTACACAGAGAGGAAATGAAGAGTCCGTTTCACAGACAGCCTGGAAAGAGCAAGCCAGTTGTGGTAAATAACTAATCTTTTGATGCTTTTAATTTTCTCCGCGGTAGTTCTTCCGCGCAGCCGTTACCAACAGGTGTCCTTTTTTGAAATGAATGTTAGGGAGGTAAGGGGGGTAGGCCTGTTAAGAATTTCACGTCTCCCATGCGCTCTCTCTCTCCTGCTCTGGGTCAGGTCACTGCAGCGCGGAGGAGGTTGTAGCCGTGTTTAATACAGCGGGTCAGGTTTCATTCCTTAATACCGTTTCAGTTGACGGCCCCGGGAACTTTATGGACCTTCGCTGGAATCTGGATTTGGCATCCACCCCCCCCCCCCCCACCCCCACATGCACCCATAGGGATTTTATGGTGACAAGCTACAAGTAGCTGAATGTAATCGCGGTCGTTTTCTTTAAATGAAATCGGCGGTGGGAACAGCGGACGTCCACAGCCGCGCTCTGTTTTCTGGGTTACGCCGGGGCGGTTACTGCACCGGGCAGACGGCGGGTCTTCGGGTTCCCCTCGTTATTTGGCGGGGGGAACAGCTGCGTCGGCGCTCGGGACGTGTGCCGGCGCACATGTGACCCCGGCGTGGTACCGCCGGGCGGTGTGAACGAGCCGGGTCACGGAACGCACAGTCATAATGGGATTTTAAGCGTCTGTCTCCGCGTGATGGATAGGGAGCACCTGCGCAGCTCCGCGAGAGAGAGAGAGAGAGAGAGAGTGAGAGAGAGCGCCCCGCTCGAGAATCGGCAACATGAGAGCTCACCTGCTCCAGCGCCTGGCAATAAAACACCGTCTCCCCCCACCCCCACCGCCACCCTCACCCCCTCATCGCTACCCCACCTTTTTATTTTTTTTACCGCTTCCTGGAGAGGTTGAGCTCCCCTCCGAAGTGTTTGTGTTGCTAATGTGGGATACCTCGGGGAGAATCAGCCTTAATGCGAGGAGACTGCTCCATCAGACTCCTCGGCCCTTAATAACGGCCCGGCGCAGGAGAGGTGAGGATTGTTTTACAAACAGAATTCCTTTAATTAATCACAGTGTTTGAACAGCTGGCCCACTCAAGACAAATGTAACGGGATCCCGGTGTGGAAGTGCGGATTACAGACACAAATTCAGCAAAATATTATCTGTCAAGCAGCGCGGGGAGACCGGGAGGAGGGCTGTGTGTGCCCCCCCCCCAACCGACCCCGGAGAGGAGGGGCAGGGGAACAGGGCAGGAGACGGGGGCCAGACCAGTCCTGGACCGGATGCTGCTTCAGTAACGTCCAAAGAATGCCCCGCACACGGTGGGCGGCCTATGAGTGAATGTGAGTGGCCCCTGTGAGTGGATGTGAGTGGCCCCTATGAGTGAATGTGAGTGGCCCCTATGAGTGGATGTGAGTGGCCCCTATGAGTGAATGTGAGTGGCCCCTATGAGTGAATGTGAGTGGCCCCTATGAGTGAATGTGAGTGGCCCCTATGAGTGGATGTGAGTGGCCCCTATGAGTGAATGTGAGTGGCCCCTATGAGTGAATGTGAGTGGCCCCTATGAGTGGATGTGAGTGGCCCCTATGAGTGAATGTGAGTGGCACCTATGAGTGGATGTGAGTGGCCCCTATGAGTGAATGTGAGTGGCCCCTATGAGTGGATGTGAGTGGCCCCTATGAGTGGATGTGAGTGGCCCCTATGAGTGAATGTGAGTGACCCTGATGAGTGGATGTGAGTGGCCCCTATGAGTGAATGTGAGTGGCCCCTATGAGTGAATGTGAGTGGCCCCTATGAGTGGATGTGAGTGGCCCCTATGAGTGGATGTGAGTGGCCCCGATGAGTGAATGTGAGTGGCCCCTATGAGTGAATGTGAGTGGCCCCTATGAGTGAATGTGAGTGGCCCCTATGAGTGGATGTGAGTGGCCCCTATGAGTGAATGTGAGTGGCCCCTATGAGTGAATGTGAGTGGCCCCTATGAGTGAATGTGAGTGGCCCCTATGAGTGGATGTGAGTGGCCCCTATGAGTAAATGTGAGTGGCCCCTAGGAGTGAATGTGAGTGGCCCCTATGAGTGAATGTGAGTGGCCCTGATGAGTGAATGTGAGTGGGCCCTATGCTTGCCGCTAAATATTGCAGTTAAATACTTTTTCTCGCCCAAATATGACCACACCAACTGGAGTTTTCATGGGGGAATCGGCTCATGGTGGAATCAGTCCAGGATTGTGGGGTGTTGACCATCTGAGGCACTTATGTAATGCGTTGCTGTGAGGGGCACTGTCAAAGCATCGTCTCATACTCATTCCGAGTCTAAATGTGTACCGTGTCCGCTTGCTAAACCCTGGAACTGTCTTCTTTTATTATGTTTTCTGTGCCGCGTCGCCGTAATGCGAATTCCAAATACTGACGAACACACTTTGCGAATTAGTCGCAAAAGAATGTTGACTGGGCGGGGGAAGAGGGGGCTGATGGGAGGTTTCGGGGAGGGTGAGTTTTACTCCTCTCAGCCCTCTAGATGTCGTTTGGGGTTGACAGGAAAGAATGTGGAACATGCTCACTGAGAGACCGTTCTGATCCCCATTTCCTGTGGTGTCAGGGGCCCCCATGGTAGAGCCAGCGCTCTGAAATCCCCCCCACCATGCCCCCCCCCACCCCCACCCCCCCGGGCTGCGGTGACACTGCTGCGGTTCAGGCCACACGATTGGAAACACTTTGATTTCCCTGAGCATGGCTTCCCAGAAAGAACCTGAACATCGAAAACAAACGGTTTGTGCTTCTCCTTGTGCTCTAGCTGCAGGCCTGGGCTTCGGAGAGGAGGAATGCACCAATTATCTCTTCATCTTTCCTCCCCACTCCCTCTCTCTCTCTCTCTCTCTCTCCCTCCCTCTCTCCCTCTCCCTCTCTCACGTGCCATGCCCGGGTCCATGTTAATGACTTTCAGCATGGCGTATGGAGGTCAGGTGTGTTTGGTCTTTTTTGTGTGCCACCGGGCCCTTTGTTTCAGATGGGCTTACCTCGTGAACCCTCCTCCGCCCGGGTTTGTTTACGGTTTGCTGAGGAACGTAGTCAGTTGCTCTGGCAACATTTCTTATGAGATGTGATTTACAGTGCGGCTCCTCAGATTAAAGGTCCCAGCGTTATTTTATGAATGCAGATCGTAGCCACAATAATGTTTGGCAGCACAGCGCACTGGCAGACATTAGCGTTTAGTAATTCAACACCGAACCATAAAACCAGAGCCTGAAATATACTGTATTACAGAGGGAAAGCCACAAAATTATCTGAAATATAGAAAAACCCCCCTTAAAACATCTGTGGAGTTTTCCGTAGAGGGTCCCATAAAATTTCACCACATAGTTTCTGGTGATTTTCAGCATGGCTGTATGCATTGCATCCCTATAGGGCAGCAGTAGTTTTCTAGTTGAACCGTGTTCAGTTCAAAGCGGAGAGAGGGGGCGATCACAGTGTTAAAGACGGTGATATATTGGTGTTTAGCTCTTAGCAGACTTCTAGGGTCACGGAACATGGCTTTGGTGTGTGTCCAGTCTGTCAGAGATCGAGCTGGGAGAAGCTTGCTGCCCTGACACTTTCCACATCTTCGCTGCCTTGACAGTTCATGGTTGTTACAAATGGTTTTGTTTCTCTTTGCAGAGTCTTGCCCCTGGGCACGGACTGTGTGTCTGTGTGTGTGTGTTTGTGTGTGGGGAGGGGGGCTGTAGTCTACAGCCTGGGGTAGGTGTGTGTGAGAGCAGTGATGTCCCAGCATGCAATGGGATAGCTGCAGGTTTTGTGCTCCTTAACCATGAGCACATGATTAGTTTGCGTGTGGATCCATGTGTAAATATTTGCATGAATGCATTTGGGTGTGAGTGTTTGTGTGTAATTGTATGTTCGTACATACAGTAGGAGTATTAGGTGTGTGCGTGTATGTATATGTGCATATATGCCAGTGTATGTGTGTGGGTCTGTGTGGCTGTGGTGGGTCTCTGTTTGTATGTGTGTGTGCGTGGATCTGTGTAAGTGTGGGTCTGTGTGTATATGTGTGTGTGCGTCGGTCTGTGTTTGTGTGTGTGTCTGTGCGTGGATCTGTGCGTATGTATGTGGATCTGTGTGTGTGTGTGTATGCATGGGTCTGTGTTTGTGTGTGTGTGTGTGTGGATCTGTGTGTATGTGTGTGGATCTGTGCGTGTGTGTGTGTGTGCGTGGGTCTGAGTGTGTGTGTATGTGTGTGTGTGTGTGTGTGGGTCTGTGTGTGTGTGCGTGGATCTGTGTGTATGTGTGTGGATCTGTGTATGGATCTGTGTGTGTGTATGTGTGTGGGTCTGCGTGTGTATGTATGTTTGTGGATTTGTGTGTGGATCTGTTTGTGTGTGCGTGCGTGGGTCTCAGTGTGTGTGTGTGTGCGTGGATCTGTGTGTGTGTGCGTGCCTGGGTCTGAGTGTGTGTGTGTGTGTGTGTGTGTGTGCGTGGGTCTGAGTGTGTGTGTGTGTGAGTGTGTGTGCGTGCGTGGGTCTGAGTGTGTGTGTGTGTGTGTGTGTGCGTGCGTGGGTCTGAGTGTGTGTGTGTGTGTGCGTGTGTGGATCTGTGTGTGTGTGCGTGCGTGGGTCTGATCGTGTGTGTGTGTGTGTGTGTGTGTGTGGGAGATTAACACCCCGAGCCTCCACAGGACAGAGTCCGTGGTCCTGCAGACGGGCTTCTCCCACGCCCCCCCTCTCCCCCCTCCCCTGGGCGTCTGTGGTGGGGGAAAGGAAGCGGACGAAGGATTTACTGTTGGGTCCTGACTTGTACACATTCCTGGTGCTGTTTTTCTCTCCTCGGCCCCTCGGCCATACCAAAGGCCTCTAAAACAACAGCCTGTCAGGTTGTGACAGCTGGCTTCAAACAGCTCCTACAGCAGTGTTACAGTCAGGTTCCCAGCCACAGAGATGGGGTCAGAGATTGGGAGAGGAGTGGAGGAGGGGGGGGTGGGGAGGGGCGGCTGTCCTGCGCCGAGGAACGCCGAAGATGGAGAATCTCCGCGGTCGGGAACGTGTAATGATCCAGAACCGGGCAGGCGGTAGTTGTAGTTGATCGATTCCTTGCGGGGAGGGGGGGGTTGCGTTTGGTGTGTGGGTGTGTATGTGTGTGTGAGCGTGTGTGAGCGTATGTGAGCGTGTGTGTCTGTGTTTCTGTGTGTGTGTATGTGCATGTGTGTTTGTTGTTGAGTGTGTGACTGTGTGTGTGTGTGTGTGTTTGAGACAGAAACATCATCCTGCAGTGTATTGTGTGTGTATACGTGTATGGGGGTTGGGGTGAATGATACTCTCCTGCAGTGTCCTGTAAGTGTGTGTGTGTGTGTATGACTGTATATGTGTGTGTATGTGTGTGTAATGTATGTGTGTTTGTACGTGTAATGTCAGTGTGTGTGTGTTTGCATGTGTGTGTATGTGTATTGTAAGTGTGTGTGTATGCATGTGTGTGTAATATAAGTGTGTGTGTGTGTGTGTATGCGTGTGTGTGTGTAATATAAGTGTGTGTGTGTGTGTGTGTGTGTGTGTATGCGTGTGTGTGTAATATAAGTGTGTGTGTGTGTGTGTGTGTGTGTAATATAAGTGTGTGTGTGTGTGTGTATGCGTGTGTGTGTAATATAAGTGTGTGTGTGTGCGTGTGTGTGTGAGTGTGTACTGTAAGCACGCCCCTCTCTTAGCCCAGGTGGCAGGTTGTCTTTGAAGCCCCGCGCGTCTCTCTGTGATTCCTCTCGCCATCCAGGTGTGTGAGGGAGGGGTGGACCGTCTGTCTCAAAGGCTTTTTTGTCTGAACGCTGTCAACCGAGGAAAGGCGCATTGATCTCCCTCCATCCCTCTGGACCGCCGCCCCACCTCCCGCCCCGCTCCGCGGGGCTCAGATGTGGGGTACAAAGCCGCGGTGGGAGTGGGCGCTGGGTGTGGGGTGGCGGGGAGGAGGGGGCTCTCAGCACTAATAGGATAATTGTTTGCACTCCGCAGGTGCGCGGCTCGCGAATGAGGTCACAGCTCAAGTGCGGCTCTCCAGGAGGAGAGGGAGACTGAAATGCCTTTTAACGTGGGAGACGCAGGAGCGCCCGCTTCGGTTCACAGGGCACACACACCTGCTGACGCGATGGCGCAAACACACACACGCGCACTCTCACGCACTCACACGCACTCTCACACGCACTCTCACACACACACACACACACACACACACACACAAACACACGCACACACACACGCACACACACACACAGACACACACATACACACGCACTCACACACACACACACAGACACAATTACAGTACACTGCAGGAGAACATCAAACACCCCATCCCCCATATGCGTATACACCCAAACACAAACGTACATGTACACTAATACATACACATGCACACACACACACGTGCAGGCACACACACACACACACACACACACACACACACACATACACACATATTCCCACACAGGAAAAACATCTGGATTGTGCGGAGGTCACATGTAAGTGCACTTGAGCTGATGCGGAGAGGAGAGACTGGAACAGGCGCACTCTGGCACCACCTGCCCGGGGGGGGGGGTTCTCCTGTAGTCCTGTGTGGGGGTCACAGTTCTTCATCACTGGGAGCCTCCACAACCCATTTACGGAGGAGGCCCAGACGAACATCCACCTCTAATACACAGTATGTGTATATGCAATTATGGAAGATTAATGAAAGGGAACGCTCTGGAAATGATTGTCCTTCATTTCACAGAGATCTGCTTTCTCTTCTGCGCGGGCCCTTTGAACAAACCTGGCAGCCAAGACCAGCTAACGGTTCAGCGGCTAACGATGAAAACATTCGGGTCTGAGAGCTCCCATCTGCCTGGATAAGTGTAGGTAACAGTGCATAAGAGAGGGAGAGAGAGGGAGGGAGGGAGGGAGGGAGGGAGAGGGCACAAGTTAGACAAGGGGGGGGTAGGGTGAAATAAAAACTGGGGAAAATTAAAAAGATTTTTATTCCCTTTGATCACACTGTCAGCTCGGATGAGCTGGCATCTTTGTGTGCTCTCCCTTCCTGCCTTCACAGCGGAGACGTTAGGGATCGTTGTTCAGAGGCCCCTGGCTAAACTTTACTGAGGATGATGAAAAAAGAAGATGGCAGACGATGCGGTGGAGATAAGACGCACGGTGAAGAAGAGGAGGCTGGCTTCTCCCGCAGTCCCCGGCCCATTGTTCTGGTGCTGCGGAAAGGATCCATGCAGGTATTTGTGTTCTGACGTTTCCGGCGAGCTCGGCCTGTTCATTGTACTTGACACCACCGACCACAGCATGAATAGAGATTCCTTGATGCTTTTTTTCCAGGCACATCCAGGTATTTACATTTACCAGCCTTGTTATTTTTTCTTTCCACAGGAAATTTGCACGTCCGGATAAGTTACAAAGATATCTTAACATTTTAGACTGGCATCAAAAAGGGCTTTATGTACGTGTGCTTTCAAAAATAAAAAGATCTAAGGTGAACGTCTGAACTGTTAAACTAGCTTGTCATAAGGAAACTTACTGTATGTTTGTTGGTAAGGTGCCATATTAATGCTGAGAAATGAACTATTTCCTGTTATTATAACTGTTCTGTTATCAGTTGCTTCTCAGGGAGAATGGGGTGTATTGAACAGACTCCAGAAAGGACCAGACTCAGTGCTACAGGGTGAGGGGCACTGTGTGAATACTGGACACCCTCAGAACCTGAGGCTTAGTAAGGGAACAGTTATGGACCTGCAAGGAAAGAACTGTGATCCTGTCTGCTAAAGGGTTTAGATACACAAAAACACATCGACAAACATACACATGCACATACATTCAACCCCCACATAAACACACATACACAACATACATTACACAAACACACACATGCACACACACATATGAACATCCATACACAATATACATCACATACAAACACACACATAAACAGACATACAGCAGCCACATCGACAACTATACACAACATACATGATACACACAAACTAACATACACAGCATATGCCACACAAACATACACGCACACACACACACACACACACAGAATAGTTAATGATCGGGGAGAAGCCAGTCCCAGTAAGACGCGGTCCCGCAGAGACAGACACGGCAGCCGTCGTCAGGAAGCTCCGCAGCCCCGTCCGTCGAGCGGACTGGAAGACCGGGAGGACCGAAACAGGGCTGCGAGTGTTTGCTTTAGTCCCTTTTAAATCAACAGTTTACCCATCGCTAATTGGAACATGCTTCCACAGAAAATATGACAACATCTGGAGGAATTCTGGAAATGCAGAAACAAACGTTTCCTGGCGTGCGCCGAGGGGCCGCCAGGCGGCTTCAAACGTTCCCGGGCCGGAGAGGGGCCGCGTCCGACGACGGGAACAAAGAGCGCCTCAGAGCCGGCCACAGCGGTGCGGCGCTAAAGGTTAACCCCCCCCCCTCCCCCCAAACAGCGCCTTTCTCTCCCTCTCCTACCAAACATAATATACTGCCGCAGACCCCCCAACACAGAGGGGACGCTGGGAGCTATCTGTGAATCAATTTCGGCTTGTCAGGGTCAGAACGTCTGGCCTTTTCCAGCTAGCACGCACTAGCGCTCTGAAAGGAATTCCTAAAAATCCTCCGGAATGGTCGGGAATGAGGCGGCCATCAAAGGCGGGAGAGGGAGAGGGAGAGCAAATCTCATTAGAGGTGATTGAATCAGCAGTGCGTCAGAGCGGGGTTAGTGTAAATCAGCAAATCGGAGACAACGTCCTCCTCCTCGCGGAGGGATCTCCCAGGTTCTGAGGGAGCGGGGGAGAGCGGGGAGGCGGACGCGGAAAACGGGGGCGTGGGGGGCGGTGGCACGCAAGCGGACTGAGGGTCACAAGGCCAACGGCGTGTTCACCTTACAGTTTCTCAGAGTGACAAACGGCTGAATGTGGGCCCTGTTCGCATGCACACAGGCTAAGGGCTCATTCCAGTCGCTTGTTTTTCACCTTTTTTCTCTTTCCTTGCTCCTGACCTGAAGCGATCGAGGTCCTCCATCTTTAAGGACATTCCAACCCGTTGAATGTTCCATCGAGGAGCTAGAAGTAGGAGTCAGGGACTCCCAAACTCGTCCTTTGCATCTTTTGCGGAAGTGTAATAGTATAAATGATCGACCTGTGGATCACCTTCCCCCATCTGCCCACGCATCTGCCACCTCAGTAACCGACGTGAGTCCGAACTGACGTTCGAAGGAGCAAGGACATTCCGTCTGCCTAACTGACGTTTTCTCCATTTCCCCCCGTCTTCACTTCTCTTTTTCTAGCCCGATGGGTGGAGCTAGGAGCAGGAAAAGGAGCGAAGAAAAGAAAAACGAGGTGAAAAATAAACGGTTGGAAAGAGCCCCATGGCTCAGTGTTGGGTTCTTCTTACGTAGTCTTATTTAAGAGGTGAAGGAAACCCTCGCCCGCCCCCCAACCTCGAACCCTCGACCCTACTCCCATGCTTTCAGGCCCGGTCCACCAGTAAACACTGTTGTTATTAACGCTGCCTCACCTGAGAATTCCCCTCGCCCCACTTCCTGTTCACCCCCTCACCCTGTCACCCCCTGCCACCACTCGTCCCCTCACACATTCCAGTGAAGGAGGGCGCCCCCACAGAAACAGCCATTTCCTTGCCCCTCCCAGCCCACAAAAGAAAAGCTTTTACTCATTAGTGGGTGACCTCTGACCCCGGGGCCACATTTTAAGAGGCTCTACTTGACTCCTGACATGCCCGTCAGCAATCAAAACATGCGTGTTCAGTGCGGGCTTATGGGTAATATTGATGTCAGCTGGGGCAGATGTGTTTCTGACAGCGGCCTGACAGATGACGGACAGGTTCGGCCCTCTCTCCGAACGGGATGGGACCCTCGTGGTGGTGACCTGTTTGAAAAGGGGCGTGAGAGGTACCCGGAAAAACGGGCCCCATTGCTGGGGCTCTTAGTGCCATCGACAGGAAAGGGTTTGGAAAGGCAGGCTTCCCAGCCATTTTGCTTGTCATTCGCAACAGTCGATTGTGCCGAATTTATCAGACTTAGGCAATCTGAAACTGTGTGTTTCCAATTCACTTGCTCTTTTCCGGTTCAGATACTCTTAAAGAGTTCTAATAGAGTTCATCTAGTTATGCCCCTCCTCTCCTCTTCTCTCCTCTCTCCTCTCCCTTGCTTTAAACACACACAGACATATCCGACAAATTCAAATACACACATGCACACACTTCCACACATGCACAATCACAGTCGAATGACACACTCAAACACACACGCGCACACATTTTTATGCCCTCACGCCACTCTCTCGGACACAGTATCGCTTTATCTTTCCCTCACACACGCACGTGCAGACACACCCGCACACACAGACACACACAGGCACGTGCGCATAGTCTCTCTCTCTGAATCATGTGTGGTGTCATTTGTTCACACACAACTCAGTCCCAAACTGCAAGCCAAGCTCTCTACAGTAGGAGCTTGGCTAGGAGTTTGGGCGCTACACGAGGTTCAGGCCCTCCTCAGTGGGTAAGGTTATACAGAACGCATTGACAGGCCTTGCCCTCAGGCTGAACAGTGCTGCTGTAGTACAGTAATAGCTCTTCATTGCTGACAGATGAATACACACCGCCCGTTTGATGTGGTTCATAATCTGGCTACGGTTTAGAAAGAGGATGTCTTCTGGAGGAGCAGGTTTATTTCAACAGACCATCAACAATGAGCAACCTCTTCACCTGTTTTCATTGGCTTTTCCAAGAAACAACAAGAAATATCAGAGCACTGGATATTTGTTAATTTATGAGATTAATAGCTCCTGCAATTTCAGGCCTTATGTTCCACCTTGAAAGGAAAAAAAAGAAAAAGAGATTTGTTTCTACTGACAACACCGTACTTAAACCAAATGTGAATTTGCTTGCAAATATAAATTACTTTCGGCAACAGAAAGCATGAAAGGCACTGGCAGACGGAGTGCATGTTCTTCCCGTTGGGTTGAAACATTTAAAGTGAGTGTTTCCATTCAGTGTTTAAAAGAGTGGGGTAAGGGGCGGGGGGCGGGGGGCGGGGGGTTGAGGAGAGGCAGACGGGGGTTCTGAGGGTGCAGGAGCTGTGGTAAGGGGCGGGGGGCGGGGGGTTGAGGAGAGGCAGACGAGGGTTCTGAGGGTGCAGGAGCTGTGGGGGTCTGGAGGCCTGCTCCTGTCCCCACCATGCTGCCCCTGTGTGCAGAGAGGGGTTATTTTCAGGCTCTCCGTGGTTGTTTACCATGAAACCCAACCCAGTAATAACCATGAGGAGAGCAAAGAGGGGACATGTGGCCACCAGACTCTCTGCTCTCCTTCCTTCTCTTTCACTACTCTCTTTTCCCCTCTCTCTCTCTCTCTCTCTCTCTCTCTCGGCCTCTATCTCTCCATCGCTCTCCCCTGTTTTTCTGAAAGCAGTGTCCCAGTGCTAGAGCGGACATGTCCGTCTGTACTCTCTCCTGCAGTGTGGGTCCTTTGCACTCCTGTCCCATAACTTTCACAACACCCTGCTTTTTTTAACACCTTAAGGGATCCAGGTGGCTCTGTACTTAGTAACCTACTCGTGCGATTCTCCGGGGAATGAAAATTACATGCTGTATATCAGACAGTCATGATAAGGGGGGGGGGCAGGGTGAAGTGTCAACTCCCTTGAATGTGCTGCCCCCTAGTGGTTGACGGCAGTGATTGAGTAACTGACTCCCACCTGAAGCTGCTTTAGTGAGAATCTGAAATACTTTCATAGCAGGTGTCGATTTCTTTTTATTGTCCACTATTATTGATCTCTACTTGTGGAAATGCCATTCTCAAGATGATTCCCTTCTTACCGAGAGAACTTCGGTCTAGGTAGGAAAACAAGACTCCACTGCTACTGTACACTACAATGATCCAAACAGTTGGCTGACCACAAAGACTTAAGACCCATTGTGTTGCATCTTCTCCAATAAGTCCTGCCCTGCCCTTCAATTCCTGAAAACGCTACTTCTACTGGGCTAACCATCGGATCAAAGTGGGAGGGGGGGGGGGGGATCAAACTGAGACTGCTCCCCACATAACTCCTGCATAGTGCTGGTCATGAAGTGTGTGTGTGTGTGTGTGTGCGTGTGTGAGAGAGAGAGAGACAGAGCACATGGTACATGCAGCTGGGAACCGTCAGATGCTCAAGCAAACCGACAGTGCCAAGAAAAAAGAAGAAGAAGAAGAAGAAGAAGAGGGGGGGGGGAAAGACCTGCGGCGCCCGTGCCAGAACTGTGATAACTTCCATAATTATAAAAGCACATGAATGCAAGGGGCCGCAGGGTCGGCAGGCACCTGCTTGTTTTGGCCCCGCTGCCCCATCGCAGATCTCGTAAGCCGAGCGAGGGCTTGCACAACCTCACAGCGAGCAGTTGCAGGCCAGGATCTGAGAGAAGGGGGAAACGGGCTTTCAGGCCTTAACCGTGCGAGTGCCACAGCGCGGCACGATCCCGGTCCGTTACAGTTACTTTTATCCAAAGCGACTTGCAGTCGATTAGCCTAAGCAGGGACCAATCTCCCCCCCCCCCCCCGGAGCAATGTGGGGTTAAGGGCCTTGCTCAAGGGCCCAACAGCTGCACAGTGACTACAGTGTGGGGCTTGAAGCACCAAACTTCCAGTTCCTAGTCAAGCAGCTTAGCCACTAGGCCATAGAGTACATTCCCTGCCCCGCGAGTCTCGAGGTACACGGCCTGTTGCTCTGTTTTGGTCAGCTCCGCTGAACGCTGCGTCACTGTTTTAATGTGCCACGGAGTGTCCTGCTGGAGGCCCGGAGTTAAGACACAGCAGATGTGCGCCGGTCCTCCAGCGGCCTGGTCTGGGCCTTTTTAGACGGACCTGAATATTACGGGTCAGATCCTGCTGTAAATTGCACATTATTGTGCTTCTCTTGCAGTTTTCCAGCGAAATCACAGCTGTGCGCAGTACTTGGGGGGGGGAAACAAAAACCCAAACGATAAATATCGGGGCGTGTTTTTAAATTCCTTTTTTTAATGCCACATTGGTTATACTCTGTGACCTGTGTCTCCAGCCCTGCGCAGCTGAAAGACAGTTGGTGAACTGCGCCCTTGCTGTGAGGTCTGCCTGGAGTTTGAGTGCTGAAAAAGCAGAGGATTTAAATGAGCTTGACTAAATGAGGTATTTGTGCATAAATTGACATGTGCAATTAGGGAAATGTACACAGCCTCCCTAGTCTGTTTAAGATCCGGAATAGTTTCCTAACAGCTTCAAGATGCCCTGTTCTGTATTTGATTTCAGCTTAAATTGAGTCTGACCATGTAAAATAATGTCAGTACTTGGTACCTACTCTTTATTCAGTGCAAGTGCCACATACAGATGTGAACATTGTGCAATGCTGCAGGTTCAAGCAATAACAAAATGTTCTGTATCAGGAGGAACAGGACATGGCGACCCACTGAATAATCTGAAAATCCTTTTTGTTTTCCATCTGTGTGTACTAAAAATGACTACTTTCAAATCATTCAAAATATGTGGCCTATGCTTTTTGTTGATAGAAGCTTCATAATCCAAAAACAGCTCTGTGGTGAAGCTGAGTAAAATGTATACGAGTTCTCAAAGATAAGCCATACCATTAGAAGCAGGCCCACTTAGAATTCATTTGCCCTAAGAGCTTTCGCGAGGAAGGCACATAACCGATTTTCCACTTTTCCGAAAGTACGTATCTCTGAACATTTCCCCCGTCACTGCCTTCCCGCCCCCCCCCGCTTTCAGTTCCCCTGCGTTCCAACCTGTTCTCCTGAGTGAGGAAAAGCCACAGCGAGAAACAGAACCCCTGAACACGAGGGGTTAAAGACAGCTGCCAACATCTGTAGCTGCACGGCTATGCTTGTAACTGCGAGGCCCAGCGAGTGTGCTGCTTGTCGGAGGGGGGGCCGGCAGGCAGCATATTTCAGCCAAGTGTTCACAGAGGCGGTTTCCGGCCTGCCATGTGGACTCAATGATGGCGTCCAGGGCGCGCTGCGTTCCTCTGAAATATTCAATCTGCTGCCGGCCCCCGAGCGCGGACAGACCACCTGCAAGCAAGCGTGGCGTGCGGCGAGCGAGGGATTGGATGTCCCAGCACCACATGCACGCACACACTCACACTCACACACACACACACCCCGCACTGTACGCGTACACATGCACGCACACACGCAATACGGGCACGCACACTCACATACAGACATGCACGCACATGCGCACGCATGCGCACGTACACACGCATGCACGCACAATCACGGTCACACACCGTGCCGCACGCACGCACACATGCAAAACAATCACAGTTACACACCACGCCGTACGTACATACATACAGTCACAGTCACACACCACACTGAACAGAAACACACACACATGCACACACAATCACAGTCGCACACTGTACACACACACACGCACATACGCACACACACACACAGACACTGCACTGTACACACATGCACGCACACACACATGCTCACACAATCACAGTCACGCACTGTACGCACACACACATGCGCACACAATTACCTTCGCCCACAGCGCCATGCCTATGCGCACACATACTCGCACAATTACATTTGCACGCAGTGCGCGCACACATTCATACACAAAAGCAAACAAACACACACACGCACGCACACACAAGCAGAAATGCTCAGTTAAGTGCAGATGCAAGCACTCAATTTCATACAGACGCATATGCATTACAACAGATGAAAACACATTCATTTACAATTTAACACACAGTACATGGCACACTTCCTATATTCTTTCTGTTATTGTTTTCTGTCATGCTGTTTTAGAGAAAGCAACTTTATCATTATCAACCCATATACACAGGGAGCGGTCTAAATGCTGAGCTGGTTGTCTCCAAATGTAAATTTCAGCCCACTTAAATATGAGGACATACAGTATGTGTTTAATACCCAACATACCCAACATGTAATCTATTAGAACAATCCTCTGGAGAAATCCTCTTTTGTGTGTGTGCTTGTGTGTGTGTGTGTGTATGTGCGTGTTGACAAATGACATGCAGAGAAAAGGGACGGGCTGTGTGGCCAGAGCGTTAGATTCCTTGGAAAGAGAGCCATGAAGACAGGCTCTTGACAGAGTGCCCCCTCGGAGCTCCCAGCGTTTACACACGGAGCATAACTTCGCTGCGCAACCTCCCGGCTGGTCCTGTGGGGGCCCCGCCCCCCAGCTGGGGCCTGTTTATGCAGGGCAGCAGTGCTGTGAGCTCACAGAGGGGGGGCTCTCACTGGGGGGGGGGGCCCTGGGCGTTCTCCCCGTCAGCTCCGGGGGCCACACTGCGCCGCCGAGCTTACGGCTCCAGACTTACGGCTGGAGGACTTCGGGGTCCCGGGGTGGAACCCTGTTGTCGTGACCTTTAGCAAAATGCGGCAAGAGGCGCTTTTGTAGCCACCAGTAGACTTTAAAGTGCAGGCGATTTAACTCGCCCTAGACACTGGCAGCCGCGGAACACAGTGATAATAAAATAATATAATAATAAAGCATGCTGCGGGCCTTTGTGAGATTGATCTGACCTCGCGTTTTTATCCTCGCCCAGAAACCTCGGGTTGAGCCCTCTGCGGCCGGAGGCACAAGGCAAGCACTTGAAACTTTCAAGTAGTAATGTAAATCTGATGCATGTGCCATAAATCGCAGAATGTAAAATCAGACAGCAAGCCCAATATCTCACGCCTTGAGCTTTTAAGGTTAGGGGTCAAGTCCAGAGTCCATGAGCACCAAAGTAGTATTATATAAAGGGAACTGAACCCATAACCTTGTGTGTCAGGACCAAAAAGCTACTGAATGGCACAGACTGTATATTAACTTGTATGCCCTATTCACTAATTAATTTATCTACTAACTTTTTTGTTGCAATATATGCTCAGTGTTTTAGGTGTTGCCTATACTCATATGAGAGTATTATACAATAACTATTCATGTTTTTATTCACACAATGTATCAATCTTTTGAATAATATATGCTGACCAGAGTAACAATGATGTTGGTAGACTGGAACTTTGGTCCAGCAGGAAAAGTTCAGTAACTAAAGTAAGTAAACAGCGACACCTTGTGGTTGTTTTGTTTGATCACCATAAAAACATACTTGCAAGATGATATAACTGAATAATGTTGATAGAATATCAACTTCAGTAACTTTACCATGTCTGAACAAAGTAACCACAAGCATTCATGTAAAACTAAAAGTATTAATTTGACTCTGCTTATTACTCGATACTAAGTTTATAGATTATATATTATAGTTTATTGATTCTCCAGTCGTGCTTGAATTAAACAAATGCATTAGTACATATAAAACATATACAAATAAATATAAATTAATGGTATATTACATTTAAAAAAATGGCATCAAACGTTAGTTTAGACATTTTAAAAGGTTAATAATGCATTTTTTTCCACTGAGTAAAATGTTGGTCTACAAAAGCAGTAGGCAGCATTTTGTTTCACTCAATGTTACATTATATCACTGATTATACCTCCCGACAAACAAACAAACAAATAAATAAATAAACGTGGCTACGTATCGACTGGCGTGCGCGTTCATAATTTGACGTACGAAGCCAACTCAACAATACGTGCGCGGTCACGCATGAGGGAGTATCACGCGCATGTCACCATGCAAGCCGGCGAGTTGTTTAGACATGAAATAATCAGAGCTCTACTACAGGATAGGAGCTAGGGAAATTAAGAAATACGTCCGGGCCTCAGGGCTTCTATGTCTGACTACAGTAGGAAAGTGGCTCCGAATCGGCGCCGCTGCTGTATGTGGTGGTGGTCGTGGAATGGTGAAGGGAAAGCAGGTTTTAGGGTCCCTGGACTTCACAGCTTAAACGCGCAGCTAGCTGCTAGCTCATGCTGTTGTCTCCGATGCGCTAGCTAGCTGACTAGAAAACCAATTCTAGATTAGCTAGCTAAGTAGCTAGCTACATAGTGTTGACCGGCTAAAAATCTAACATTGCGCAAGGACGCTAGGTATCTGTCTGCAGTTTAACAAAAAAAAACACGCATGCTAGCTAGCTAGCTAGCTAAAGAGTAATGAACAGGTATACGGATAAGACGTCTTTACTTAGTCCTCCGCAGAGTTCTGAAAATAGAGGTTCATCTGTCGGCAACACTGACAGTGACTGGGAATTGAGAAACGATGTTTTCGTGTGCTGCTGTGACGAACCGATGAGCGATATGATACATGATGGGATGCATTCTGTGCAGCCAGGTCTGGACCGGCGCTTGCCACTGCTACGAACCCGTCACAGGTCAGCCCAGGATGGCATGGTGTTAGGCCTAGTGGAGGAGGATTACCCCGGTTGTCACAGTCGCGGTGGTGACTCTGGTGCAACCTACATCGATGCTGACCTGGACTACAGCGAAAGCGACGGGAATGTCGCTCCTTTGATGGAGAACAGGAAAAGGAATCGATCTAGCAGTTCCAGACACCGTTATGAGGTTGTCACAGAGCTGGGACCAGAGGAAGTGCGGTGGTTTTACAAGGAGGACAAGAAAACCTGGAAGCCTTTTGTCGGACACGACTCTCTAAAAATCGAAGTCATGTTCCGCAAATTCTGCGAACTGAACCCTGGCAAGGCCAAACGGCAGGGTCCCACAGGCATGGAGGCGGAGGACGAAGAAACAGGCGATGGGTCGCAGCCATCGACCGGGGAACCAGAGGGGGCCGGAGAGACAGGGCAAATGACTGAAGAACCAAGTAAAGTTAAGGTGGACAGAGCATCGGTGGTGGAGAGAACAAACTCGACTGACGAACGAGATCTAGATACAATTAGCATCAATGTTGATGCGGTATGCGTCCGTGGGGGTCTGTATGAAGTAGATGTCAAAGAGAAGGAATCATATCCGGTATATTGGAATCGTAAGTATATTCAATACTAACTAGTTGACCACTTAACTAAACGGGTTAATATGCTAGCAAGTTAGGTTGCTAGCGAAGTATGCATGCGCTTTCGTTTATTCTTTCCTTAACTTGCCTGTCTGTAAATGTGCATGTTTGAGTTTTGGCGAAGGGGAGAGACTACTAGACTTCTGCTGACTAGCCGTTAGATATTAAGAGGGTTTACTTCTTTTAACTGACAGCACGAATGCTGCTAACTTAGCTTATCGGCAAGTGGGTGTGTGTATGATAAGTTTGCGCCCGTTAGATAAAAAAAAAAAAAGAATGTTGCCACACGAGGGAACTTGTCAGCCCGGGGACATTAGGATACTATTGCTTGTTTTACCGTGCTCACATGATAGGGTCGTAGCCAGATGCTGTCCAGTCACCGTCATCACCGTCGTCGTCATCATATTTCTGCGAACGACTTAAAATGGAAAGGGATTGCTATTTTTAACATTAAGACACTTCATAGGAACTACAGTTGCAGTGAGTTCTAGACTGAGCCCGAGGTCATCTTTTGGGATTGCGTTTTTGAAACGACAACAAAGAATTGCCTACCGTTGAGAAATGTATTCCCAGAAACAAAACGGTGACTGTTCTCCACATCGTGACACTTGCTTCCTGGGCTGCGTTGAGCCACATGTTGGGCTCGACAATTACATTTTTTCCCCCCCACAACCCTGCTTGTTTATGTGGTTTTTATTACACCAGACAGTAATTGCCTTGTCCTGCATGTTGCACAAATTGACTTGAGCCCCCTTAACCTTGCCATTAATTGATTTTGTCACGGCATGCTGTGGTAAGTAGTTCTTGAGGATTGCAGAGGACTCTGCGTGACATTGAATGAACGTGCCCGAATGATGCACCTGGGGCACGGCCCATTAAGCTCTCAAACACCTCAGCGATCCTCCCCCCCCCCCCCCCCCCCCCCCAAAAGAAAAATAAATAAATAAATCTAAATTTCATGCCCGAAGGCTCAAGGTAAATGAAAGAGACTCATTCAGTGCGTCATTCTACACTATCTCCTCGTTACGTACTTGCATAGTAGCCCCAGTGTCTTGTCACATCACGCTCTGCTGCGAGCATTTCTGAGTGATTATCAAGGTGAATGCCTTTCTTTCTGTTCATTTCCAGTATGCCATTGTCATGTGGGTTCTCTGTGGGTTTAGTTTGCAGTTTCTGCTCTGAATTTCTCCCATACCTCCATTGCGGTTTCCTTGTCAGTTGCACTGCAATGGGAATAGCACTGTATTGACTTTAGTCTGCCCTGCAATGGAGGCGTCGTCTCCTTGGAGGATATCCACTGTTTGTAAGAACACTTTTATCTCGCTGAAATTAGTTTCCTCTTTGAAACTGAGGCTGCCATTCTGCAGAACTCTGAATAGAGCCTTTTCCACAAAACAAACCTTGTTACCGAGCACACTGGTGGTGAAAAAGGTTAAACGGTCTCTCAACATTCATGATTCATCTGAAGGAGGGCACTTTTGTGCTATAGGAAAGCACCATTGTAAGTAACACGTATACTCAGTCCTGGGTTCTCTTGCGTTTTTATTTGCTCTAGTTCAGTGTTTCTCAACCCAGTCCAAGTACTGACTTGCCAGTTTTTGTTTAATCGCTGATCATATTACACACCTGAAATATGGGCTTCACGTTTTCATCTGTTCAAGTGGGTCTGTTTACCACTTGACTTGACCCTTTCAGTCCCAAACCCAATATGAGGTGGCACCACCCAAATCCCAAAGGGGTTTTGGCTTTGGTCAAGAAAATTGAGAAAATGTAGCAGTTGCTCAAAACAATGCTATTGCTGTCATTTTGATTGGTTGAAAAAGAATAATGGCATTCTGGGAATTTATGGTAGTTACGTTTGAGCGCCTTGCCCCCAAACGAGTGAGACGGAGGACATTCATCAGTGGCCTGTGCTCCTTGAAGGAGCCAAGGGCTTAAGGAGAAGACACATATGGCACTCTTGGGACTGAAAGCGATACTTGAATCAGGTGTGCCAGAGAGGAGCTGGAATAAAAACTTGCGGGACCGGGGGCACGTTGGGACTGAGCCAGGGTAACACTGCCCTGAGGCGATAGTGACAGCGGTCCTTAACTCTGCCAATGCTGCTCTACTGAGGAAGCCCTTCAGCCTCCCGAATGCCCCTGTGTGTCTGTCGCCCCCTACAGAGCAGGACCGTATCCCGGTGATGAGGGGCCAGTGGTTTATCGACGGCACGTGGCTTCCCCTGGAGGAGGACGAGAGTGACCTCATCGAAGTGGAGCACCTGACCTGTTTCCGGGGGCAACGGATGCAGGACACCTTCGACACGGACGTGGTGGCCAAGACGGTGGACAGCAAAGACGGTGAGGAAGGGGGGGGGGGGGGTAGGGGTTAAGGCGCGGTACCCCTGGAGCCTCAACACGGATGTGCATGTCTGCACATCAACTGAGCAAATTTCCATACTGGAATTAGATATAATTAGAGTAGAGATGTAAAGTCAAAACCCCATAGATTCTGTCTGCATTAGCTGCATCGTTAAAACATCATTTCACTCATTAAGGTGATATGAATGAACTCGCCTGGCAGGAAAAATACAATGCTATTTTCTCATTAGCCGTGATTCAGTTGCACTTCCCTGTGTAGTGGAAATTGAAACTGCTGGTGTAGTTGGCTGGTTTCTCATTGACCCAGTCTAAATTTAGCCTAGGTCCTCTACTTTGGTATTCAATATAGAACGTAAATAATGTGAGCAAAGGCAGATTTGAAGAAGTCTCCTGTCAGAAAGAAGCAAGGTAGAGAAATGTTTTTGCATCAAGAAGTAGATTTATGTGTAATTTTGCTGGAATTGTTTTGGTGTAATAGGTTTCTATTCACGATGTTCTTGGAAGTTATCCTAAATCTCCTCTGTCATTGTTTTAGCCAGGCCCAATAGTCTCACCTTAGGCTCAGAGGAGTGTTTATTACCAGGACAGGGACTTTTTCTGTGGAGGCTTTTCACATGGAAAATGCTTGCGAGCCTATATTTCTAGTTCTGTCCAGATGACATATTCTGCGCTGGCCAGCTTTCAAGCCGCCTTGCTGTAATTTAGGCCATTAACGCAAACGTGGAATGTAGAACCGGGTGGTCGTTGCTCTGCCTCCCTGTAAATTAGCTTTAGAAACGGTGGTTTCTTAAGACCTTTAGGACACGGCTCGCGCGCTATTAGAAATCCGGGCTGCCAAGGCTGGTATCTGCCAGATTGCTGTTCAACCTCGAGCTGTACATTAGGAACGAAAGCCGTCTGCTGTGTGGCACAAGGGCACTCCTGCCCTGCAGAAGCCTTTAAATAACTTGTCCGGCGTGGACGTAGCGGTTAGCTGGCTTATCGGAGAGCCCTGCTGAACGCCGGCAGCTGCTCAGGCCCTGGCCCGCCTCTCGGACCAGGGCGCGCAAGGTTGTGGAAGAAGGGAAAGGTCACTGCCGTGTTCACGAGGGGGGGCAGAGCCAAGGGGTTTGTTTAAACGGGACGCTGAGTGGCCCTGACAAGTCGAGGGCCATGCACGTTTCTCACGGCTCTGCCCCCCCCCCCCCCCGCCCTCCCCATTCGCTCCCTCGCCACCGACATCACATGACCCCTCCGCTCCAGTCCTGATGACATTTCTATTTCTGACCAGGGGTTGAACTTCTATCCTGTCATACTCCGTAATGGTAAATGCCACCCTCTCTCAGAGTGCGTGGGAGGGAGCGCTGCGCTAAGCGGGGCTCTGACCGTGTGAGGGTGAATACCCATGAGCTGTAGCAGAGGGCGTATGGGGGGTGACATAGCTGAGGTAACGGCTCAGTGTCCCCGGTCCCGGCCCTGTGTCTGACTGGCCCCTCCCCTGCGGCTGAGACCTCACCGAAACGCGGCCCCGCAGGGAGCGGGAGGCCTCCGCAGGATTACAGATGTAGGGAAAATGAGAGCAGATTACAGGCATCACTTGTGCAGGATTATAGGAGAGCCTTGCAGGCACAGCCTTTGTGGTGGTTTTGAGGAGCGCAGTGTCCACTCTTTCTTTTCTTTTTTTTTTACCCCCACCCCCCTCCCTTTTTTCTGTCAGAGTAGCAGGGATGAGGAGAAACCTGTCATGGAACCTGTCTGTCATGGAAACGGCGGTTAAACTGGGTTCCCTGTTATTGCCAAAAACTGCTAATGGGTGGCCCATGGTAGCCATCGTTGAGTAGAGAAGCACGGAAAAAGACAGCCGTCACAGAAGGCGCACTGGATGGCAGCTGGAAGGCTTACTGTTTTTTTTTTTTTTTTTTGCTGTACGGCTGGTTCAAAGCCTCGACTCAACACAAGTGGCTCACAGCTAACCGCTTCAGTCAGGAGATTTCCGTCCTCATCCACTGGATTCTGCATGTTTAAATTCACATTCCCTTACATTCATATAGTAGAGGCTCTTGAGAGAGAAGTCTTGTGTTTTAAGAGAGATGTATGCGAGCAGATAGCTGTGAGCAATATCTACATACTGGGCTCTCCAAGGTTCAGGCTCGATTCCCTGGTGGGCACTGCTGTTGTACTGTGCTTAATCTGAACTGCTTCAGTAAAAAAATCTGGCTGTATGTAGGGCTAAAAAGTAGGCCTCTATATCCAGTAGGAAAAGCCATCAGATCAGTCTTAACAGTGAGAGATCTTAGATCCAGGGGGAAAGCTTCTAGGGACTCTCATGTTATTAAACTCCATTTGCCTTATTTAATTTTCCTTTCCTGTCGTGTAATCACAAGGAACAGGTCGGCCATCCCGATGGGGCGTTTCCCCCGTGGACGCCAGACTCCACATTTAGCCGCCCGTCCTAGTCTTTATCAGGCTGCTCTGGCATCCCGGCGTGATGGAGGATCGGATGTATCACTCCTGATCTCTCGCAGTCCGTCCGGTGTCCGTGGAGGCGGGCCAGAATTGCATTAAGACGCGGGGTTGTCATTTGCGTCGAGAGAGAGAGATGCCATTGCAGCTAGCCACGGCATGTAAAACAGTCTGCTTCAGGCACAACAGACAGGTCATACAGGCCTGACAGTCTGGGCTGGATGCCTTATTTTCAGTTTTTTAATGGTTTGAAAACTAAATAAACAAACAAAAATAAAATGGTTAAATATTGGCATCTACCAGCATCAAACACTAGCTATTGTAATACTAAGAATGAGTCATTGCTTAACACTAACGTATTTTATATTTCTTTAGACGCCTTTCTCGGTATTAATGCATGTAGCCTAATATGTGTTCTGTGTGCACGCATGATTATCCTGAAATTACGGATTTGATGAGTTTGACCTCTCAGCAATCTGCTGGTTTCCACTGAATCATCTCCCAGCAGACTGCATTTAATCCCTTCTGCCATATCTGTGCACTTCAGACTGCTGCTCTCCACTTAATCATTAGGTTTAATCCTCCATTCTTTCTACGTTGTATTTACTAGTGGCCATACGTTACATTGACATATGAAATGTTTTTGTTTGTGTCTATTATGTATTTAACATGATTAAGGGAGCCAATAATTTGTAGTAGTAGTACTTTTTTACTCAATGAAATTAGCACTTTTTCTTTGTGTGTAATGCAAAGGTTCCACGCCTGCACTTTGCATCTGTTTTCCTTTGCATGCGTTTGCATGCAGCGCTGTGAGCTGGATTCAGAGGGACTTTAATGCGGCTGATTCATTCACATGTCTCCAGTAAAACAGTCTGTGCTTTGCCTCCCTGGCAACGCTGCGGGGAGCAGACAGATTCATGGCCATGCTCAGGGAAGCGCTCTCTTACGCACTAAGCTGATTATTCAGTATTTATAAAAGCGCGCTCTAATGAAGAAATCGAGTTTGCATGCCGTACACAGTCTCGCAGTTAAGGCGTTTACAAAACGGACATGGACAGAAACAGGCCGCCATTACCTCCCATTGATTTTCTAGACTATTAAAATGAAAGTATGCAGGTAAAGGGCATATTTATAATCAATACTTGGACTGAAGTGAGATTTTGAATAAGGGACAGTTTTATAGAGACCAGATGCTAATGGTTTCACAGCACGCTCACCCACTTACCGAGAGGAAACGTCTATAACTCTGGCATTGTGAATGACTAATATTTGTCCCTCAGCCAGTATCAGACAGAATATATTGTCCCTGCATTATGGGCTCTCTGGGTTAGCTTGGCTGGCTTGAGAGTCTTGAGTTTCTCAGTCTCCTTGTTAGCCTGGCAGGCTTCCGTTAGCATCTGTCCGAGTCTGTCTGTGTCCTTGTTAGCCTCATTAGATTGTTAGCTCTCTGTGATTGTTAGCCTGGCTGGTTTCAGTTAGCATCTCTCCGAGTCTGTCTGTGTCCTGGTTAGCCTCATTAGCTTGTTAGCTCTGTGTCCTTGTTAGCCTCGTTAGCTTGCTAGCTCTGTGTGCTTGGTAGCCTGACTGGTTTCCGTGAGCTTGAATCTTTGTTTCCTTAATGGTCTGACTGTTTTCAGTTAGCCTGTGTCCCTCTGTCTCCCTGTTAATCTGGCTGGTTTTAGTTAGTGTCTCACAGTCTCTCTGTGTCCCTGTTAGTCTTGTTAGCCTGGCTGGTTTAGGTTAGCGTCTCTCTGAGTCTCTGTGTGGCCTTGTTAGCCTTGTTAGCCTGGCTGGCTTTGGTTAGCCTGAGTCTCTGTGTCCTTGTTAGCCTGACTAGCAGTAGTTAGCCTGAGTCTCTGTTTGTCCTTATTAGCATAGTGGTCATCCCTGCCCTGCTGCTGTGTGTACAGAGGGAGTGGCCTGACTCAGTCTGGCATTACATGACCACAGGGTGTTGTCCATTTCCCATTCTCATGCCCTTCCCCACTCTTTTTTGCTGAGGGAAACTCCTTCCCTAAAATATATTCATTTTGTGATGACTTTTTGACTCGGCATAAAAGAGAGATCTTCTAGAGCCTTTTTAAAGGAGAAGCTGCATTTAGCCTTTAAGGCTTTACAGAAGTTGGCTTTAATGCTATCTTGTGACATTGATCACGCTGAAAAAAATCCCATTGTAAATAATGGCCTACCAGAATATTCCTGCCATTGAAAGAAAAATGAGTTGGGGAAGGTTTATTATTTCATGCATATTGAATATTTAATACCGTGAGAGTGTCATCTCAGTCTTGTGTATCCACTGTATTGCTCTTGTTCAAATATTTTCATTGTTTTCGACTTGATGTGATGTGAAACACTTAAGCGCAAAATTCTGCCCACTGAAAGTAAGTCACTTGAATGGTGTAAAATATCTGCTGAGTTTTATAAAAAAATAAATAAAATAAAAATAAAATAGAAATGTATAAAACTAAGGTCGATTGGTCCATAATTTAAAAGCCCATAGAGTTGGTGAAAGGCTCAGCATCGCGGTTCCCTGGGATCGCTAACGTGTGGGAAATAACTGACGCCCTTCGACGCATTCAGTGAAGTGCAGTCCGTGAATCACTGTGGAAGTCAATAGGAAAAACAAGAGTGCTCTTGTCTGTGAGCTGTGGCGTGCATTAATTTCCAGTGACCTCGTTGTTGCCTGTCCCAGGGTGCCGCGGTGCACGAGCAGACTGTCCTCAAGAAGCACCGTTTTTGCCGTGAAACTCACTGTCTTGATTTGTTAGTTCTCTCCCACCTGCCCCCATTCTACCTCCCCTTTCTGTTCAAATGGAGAGGATATCAGCCCGCTGCTAAGCCTACATGTCACAAGCGCAAGCGCTGCCAAGGTACGGTAAACCAGCCTTTTACTCACGTTACCCTGCACCCTCTAGATCTAGGTTTTGATTGGTCGTCCTCGTCTCTATGACTGTACCGCTGTCCTAGACTGCACCTAGCCTAGGCTCCGCTGTCCCTTTCCCTTCCGACCCAGTGGCCGCCGTTGGCCTCCCCTGCACTGTTGAGTAGAGGCGGCGTCTCTCCGCCGACTGCACCCCTCAGGGACATATCCGCACGGACCCATCCGGGCTGATATCTCTCTCTCTCTCTCTCTCTCTCTCTCTCTCTCTCTCTCTCTCTCGCTCATGCTCTCCTCTCTCTCTCGCTCTCATGCTCTCTCCTTTGCTCTCGCTCTCCCTCCCTGTCACTCGCTCTCCTCTCTCTCTCTCTCTCTCTCACTCTCTCTCTCTCTCTCTCTCTCTTTCTCTCTCTCTCAGCGTTTCATGTGTTCTGCCTTGGATTGGGGAATTGAATTAACTCTCGTCGAAAGCCTCCTCCCACTCCCTGCTCCTTAAGATGATGGAGAGAGCATATTTAGCAGTGGCGAGATCATGAATTAATTAGTCTCCCTGAAATGTGTGAACAAAGCATTCCTTCAGAGGCAACAATGGCAGCAAACAGAAGTGCCATTCAAACCCCGCCACCCCTCACCCCTCCCGGAAAGTCCTGCATAATCTCTTCGCCGGGGCGTCGGCTGTGAACACAGCCATAAGGGTGGGGGGGGCGCTGCGCTTGCCCTAAATTGCCCTCTGTACCTAGAGACCCCCCCAGAAAAACCCACATTAAAATCTCAAGGTCGGCCAAGCTTTGAGCCAAAATGGATGCTGTTGACATTTTTTCAGTTGCACTGGGAACCTTTTGATCAGTTTAAGAAGGAGGCTTGACGTTAAACACACTTGCGATGCCTCTAATTTTGCAATTGCTTTAACTTTCTCGTGCACATGAAAGGGGTCGGCGGTTGTGGGGGTGGTGAATACTCGCCTTGAGTTGATCAAAATGAAAAGAGGCACTTTGAGCCGTAACCCTGTTAATATGCAGCAGTCATTGGTTTGC
The DNA here is from genome assembly GCF_963514075.1 of Conger conger. NCBI lineage: Eukaryota > Metazoa > Chordata > Actinopteri > Anguilliformes > Congridae > Conger > Conger conger. Next base: position 12,121,923 of record NC_083760.1, read on the forward strand.
AGGAAGGAGGTTTGCAGTGGTTTCTGGGATACATCCCCTCTTAGAAAGCCCCTCTCAGTCACGATCAGGCTGCTTGCGGAACTGTCCGGCAAACCTCTGTTACTTGACTGCTGGATCCCCTCCTGTGTGTCGATCTTCGTTTCCTCCATAGAGAAGCGCCCCTCTCTGGCATCCTACTGTAAAACAAGAGTGTTTCAGCACCGTCTTATGCACAATGGCAGCAGCCAAAGCTACGCTGATGGATTTCATGTACATTATTCATGCGGTAAATGTGCCAATTAGTGTTAGTTGGTGACCAGCTAAGTAAGGGTCTGTTTGTAAATTGGGTACATCCTGTTTTACAGTATACAGTGACGGGGATGCAAGCTCTCTGGATCGAACCCTCTCCTGGCTTCTTCTGTAGTTTAGTAATTCTTGGATAGTCTTTTTGTTTGTTTGTTTCAGTTACAACCTGATCACAAAATCACATGATCTGAGGAGAAATCTTTTTTGTGGAACACATTTCGATTTACATCCCTTGAAACTTTTCACCAGCCTGGATTCATGTGCAATCTTGTGATTCTAATCGAGTGAGAAATATCTGTCGACTCTTTGCCTTCCATTGTTTTAATTAAGTAGTTTAGATTTGCTTGTTTGTGAAACTGCTGCAGGTTGGTATATCGTTCTTGCCGTTGTGATGATTTCATATGTTTCTCTTCTCTCTTGTGGGTTTTGGAGTGGAGTGGAGTGGAGTGGGGGAAGGGGGGGATGATGTAGCATTTGTGGAACAGTGACGTGAACAACAGATATTATATTTGAGGAATGAGGAAGCCGGTTTTCATACCGTTCAGCAAAAACAAAGTGCATAAAAAATGCCCCAGCCCCAGAATACAGTTGTGCCTGACAGATCTAATCATGATTAGCAGGTGTACTTTCAGCACTCCAGTAGCAACTGAGGACATCCGTACATGGCACACTGTCCGAATTCCAGGCCAGCCTACCCTTTCCTCCTTTTCCTGCTGACTACAGTTTGGTCTCCTCTCATCCTGGGGGCAGACTGTAGTGCAGTGGCTAAGGTACATCACTGGGACCCAGAGGGTTGCCGTTTGGTGGTTCATGCCCTGGTGTAGCCATGATAAGATCCTCACAGCTGTTGGGCCCTTGAGCATGGCCCTCAAACCCCACATTGCTCCAGGGGGGGACTGACCAATCCCCTACTTAGTCAAATCAACTGTTAGTTGCTTTGGATAAAAGCTTCAGGAAAAAAAAAGAAATAACCTGTCTAGTTCAGATGAGCCCCCATCACGCTCCCCCAAGGTGTGCATGACTAGTAGGACTCGACAGCCCGCTGTTAGACCGCGTGAAAGGAGGGCGACCTGACATGTTCAGAGGATGAGGTCGCTCATACCGAACACACGCGCGGCGTGCCACTCGTGCTAAATGGCACCTGGGTTCACTTCCTGCATTCCCAATGAGCCGTTGTTCCCGGAGTCTGGCTCTGAGAAGTCGAGATAACCGTCCGAAAGGCTGGTCTCCTGGCTTCCGCACGGATGTGTGCTCAACTGTGAGAGGCACCGCAACTCGCATTACAGCCGGGCTGCTTTAAGAAAGCACAAGACCTTAACGAAGTGGAGAATGTGGAACCCGGGGGCTTTCTGTCTGTGTCACGCGAACCGATTCGGTCTAATCGGCGCCTCACATAGCCAGGCTTGCGGCCTGTCGAAGGCCTTTAACACGAGCAACTTTCATTACACAAAACCAATAACATGACCGATGATTGGTCTTGGTATGTTCTGCAGTCATTGTTATTTTTCAGTGTGTTAAATGGTTTCGCATGTGCTAAATGTCCACCAAACTCCTGCCGGCCAGTCTCTCCTCACCGCCACCGAAAGGACGATTGGACGTTCTGTCTGAATGCGTTGTACAGCCACGCATCTTTGCTTCACTTTGAAGCTGTCCGGCATGCTCACAGTCCTGCCTTCACCGGGAAAACCCGTCTCGTTATATCAGAGATTTTCCATATCTTCATATTTATATGAGTTAATATGTGAAAATGTATGAAATATGTTCTTTAGAATGGGCTCAAAATGTTCAAACCCCGTTTCTAGACGAGTGTAAAATGGGAAATGGTGATTTGTTTGTACGGACTGCATTAACTGGTGGCTGTGTTGTGTACTCTTCAGTGCCGACTGCATTAACTGGTGACTGTGTTGTGTGCTCTTCAGTGCCGACTGCATTAACTGGCAACTGTGTTGTGTGCTCTTCAGTGCCGACTGCATTAACTGGCAACTGTGTTGAGTACTCTTCAGTGCCGACTGCATTAACTGGCAACTGGTTGGCATTTATATAGCGCCTTTATCCAAAGCGCTGTACAATGAATGCTTCTCATTCACCCATTCATACACACACTCTCACACCAACGGCGATTGGCTGCCATGCAAGTCAGAGACCAGCTCGTCAGGAGCATTTTAGGGGTTAGGTGTCTTGCTCAGGGACACTTCGACACAGCCCGGGGTGGGGGATCGAACCGGCAACCCTCCGGCTGCCAGACGACTGCTGTTACTGCCTGAGCCATGTCGCCCCAACTGTGTTGAGTTCTTTTCAGTGCCAACTGCATTAACTGGTGGCTGTGTTGTGTACTCTTCAGCGCCGACTGCATTAACTGGTGGCTGTGTTGTGTACTCTTCAGCGCCCACTGCATTAACCGGTGGCTGTGTTGTGTACTCTTCAGTGCCCACTACATTAACCGGTGGCTGTGTTGTGTACTCTTCAGCGCCGACTGCATTAACCGGTGGCTGTGTTGTGTACTCTTCAGCGCCGACTGCATTAACCGGTGGCTGTGTTGTGTACTCTTCAGCGCCGACTGCATTAACTGGTGGCTGTGTTGTGTACTCTTCAATACCGACTGCATTAACCGGCAACTGTGTAGTGTACTCTTCAGTGCCGACTGCATTAACCAGCTTTGCATGCAAGCCCACTCTAATGCACTCGCTCCCGAGGAAGTACTGGAGAGACCTGCCTCCCTGGCTGGAGGTGTTTTGATCATTATGCGTTTATGCTTTCAGTGGAGCGCTTTAGGCAGGCTCTCTCTCTCATTCTCCCTCCTTCACACGAGCGCTATTTCAGTTCCAGCCCGGTCTTCCTCTCTCCGGTAGGCAGATTCGTATTGAGCCGCCCGGCTCTCCCCGGAATATCCGCATAGATCAGGCGTCATTAGTATGCGCTGCCGACAGTGTTTACATGGGGAACTTGCACCAGAATAGAGAGTTAGCATCTCAAATGTCAGCCCCAGCTGCCACCGGTGAAAGGATTATCCATTAGCACGCAGGGCAAGTACGAACGGAAGTGTGAAGACGCATGTAAACTACCCCCCTCCCCCCCCACCATAAAAATGGTGTAACAGGACGCCCTCACCTGTCCTAACCTGTCCGTTATCAAGCACATCTAATCACAAACGGTACGTTTTACTTTTTTTTTTTCTGTTTCAGCAGAGATTTGCAAGAGTAACTTGCGTGTAGTGTAACGAGCAGGTCGGCGGTGAAAAGAAATTAGATGGATTATCTTCCTTCCCAACATTGTTTCACTTCTTCCTCTTTTTCTTGGCTCTCCCTCTCTTTCTCTCTCCCTCTCTCTCTCTCTCTCTTTCCCCTTCACTTCCCTCTCTCTCTCTCTCTCTCTCTCTATCTCTCCTCCCCGCCCTGCAGCCATTCACAGCCTGAAGCTGAGCCGAAGTCACGTGGACTGGCACAGCGTGGATGAGGTGTACCTCTACAGTGACGCCACCACCTCCAAAATCGCCCGCACCGTCACACAAAAGCTGGGGTTCTCCAAAGGTCCGTACGCCGCTGGCCGCTCACCTTGGGCTTGCGTCTCCTTTAACCGCTTTCAAGGACTTGTTTATATTTCTTTTTTTTCCTTTTTTTCCCTCTGAAAGTAGATTAGAACAGCAGGGCTGGCTGGAGTCCACACAGTCTCCTGACACACAAACCCACACCGTGCTGCCCAGACCTCCCAAAGGCCAACGGCGTGCATTAGTATGCAGTGCGGCACTTTACTACAGTCACGAACCCTTTGTGATCTGGAGGGCTCGCCCCTTTTTGGATTATTACTGTTATTGTTATTGTCCATCCATCCGTCCATCCGTTATCTAACCCACTTATTCCTGGTCAGATTAACAGGGGATGCCGGAGCCTATCCCAGCATGCATTAGGCAAGAGGCAGGAATACACCCTTGACTGGCCCGTCAATCCATTGCAGATTATTTGTATTATTATGATGTTATTATTATTATTATTATTATTATTATTATTATATCAGGTCATTTGACCTCAGAAGTATGTCCTAAGGACATTACATGTACAGGGGTTGCACAGGCCTGGGAATACCAGGATATTACTCTGCAGAAACCCACGGCCACATGAGCGTCCCGCTGGCTGCCAGTGTCTAATCCTCTGATGGTTCATGGCGTTGGTGGGACTGCGTGTGCGATAAGGCCAGGGGCCCGGTAAGGCCAGGGGCCCGTTAAGGCCAGGGGCCCGTTAAGGCCTGGGGCCCGTTAAGGCCTGGGGCCCGGTAAGGCCAGGGGCCCGTTAAGGCCAGGGGCCCGTTAAGGCCAGGGGCCCGTTTAGGCCAGGGGCCCGGTAAGGACAGGTAAGGACAGGAGCCCGGTCTCACTCCACTGTTCTTTGTTGTTTGGCAGCCTCCAGCAGCGGAACGCGTCTCCACCGGGGCTACGTGGAGGAGGCCTCTCTGGAGGACAAGCCCCCCCAGACCACGCACATCGTCTTCGTGGTCCACGGCATCGGCCAGAAGATGGACCAGGGACGCATCATCAAGAACACCGGCATGTGAGTCTGTCTGTCTGTCCGTCCGTCTGTCATTCTCGGGCAGAGGTGCACAGACGTGCTCAGGGTTTAGTGTCCATCTGCACAAAGCTCCCCATGAAACAGGATTACACACCGAAGGAAAAGCCAGTGCTTTGAGGCGAGTTTCCCCCTCATCTGTCTTATATATCCATCCATCCATCCATCTATCCATTTTCTCTTATTTAGCATCGGAATGAACACAGTGTCATCTTTGTGGCTTCAAACATCTGGAATTAGGAAAAGAAGTAATTTGCAGCCTCTGTGAGTCACCACTATGTCACGGATCTATTTTGAGCCCTGCTTTTGTGAAGGCTGACATGGCGGCGGAAATGGCGGATCTTGTTTGCCACGCGGGCGTTAGCTGTGCGGCTGCGTGCTGCGCTGCGGCCACAGACGCAGATGGTTCCGTGCTAGAGAGAGGCCCACTGAGCTGTGTGAGAACAGACCGGTCTCCTCAGGGGGAGGGGAGGGGGGGTGTCTGGAATGAGGAGGCACGTGATGGCCAGCGGGCCGGTGTCGGAGTGCGGAGAGCGTTTGGAATCTCATGATGCGCGACTAAATCTCAAAAGTCATGTGACACCGCTCCTGGTCCACCCTTGGGGCAGGTGCCATTTTGAGTGACTGTGGGACTAAGAACCAGGCCTCTGTTCCTGGAGGGTGTCTGGAGGTCACGTCAGGGCGAGTGTGTTTGGAGTCTCGGGGTCATGCGACTCGGCTCCTGGGCCGGCCTCGAGGCAGGCTCCATTTTGGGTGTTTGTGGTGCTGCCCCAGGTGTCTGGGACACATTGGGATTCAGAGGTGTTGATCGTCCTTCGGGGATGAAATGTGAGGAGTGCGTGTGGCAGTGTGTGCATATGCTTGCCTCCGTGTACACACGCCCCTATGCGTGTGTGCCTGTCTGTGTGTACACACGTCTGCTGTGTGTTTGCACATGAGTAGCCTCGTTTGTTCCTCACCTCCGTATGTTTGAGCTTGTGTGTGTGTGTGTGTGTGTGTGTGTGTGTGTGTGTGTGTGTGTGTATGTGTGTATGTGTGTATGTGTGTATGTGTGTATGTGTGTGTGTGTGTGTGTGTGTGTGTGTGTGTGTGATGACCCTGATGTTACCTTCTGTATATGGACGTGTGCCTGCGCTCTGTCTGCATGTGACTTTCCTAATCTCTGTTCCTGTGAACTCGTGGCTCATCTTGTTATTTTATGTTTAGTCAATCTTGACATTCCGCGCATCATTGGGCCCAGACGTCACTGCGCAGCGTGCTTTTAGATTAATATGTGCGATTGGAGTCATTGTTGTACAGCCGGCCTTCAAAGAGATGAATGAGGTAATTTTGAATGCGGTTGATGTCATTCCACTCGCACGTTGTGGAGATGGCAAGACGGTATTTTCTTTTTCACTCAGCAGAAGCAAAAATGATCTCAATTTAAATGATTAAAGACTTTTTGCGGATTTGGAAGGTGAATTAAGAGGAATGCGAAAGAGATTCGGTCAGTTTGAATGTCTCCTAAACTGTCGGGTTTTTTAGAATGATTCAAGTGCTCGGACTATCATGAGAACGTGTCCCGTTCAGCCCTGACCTTCCTGAGGCCTCCGTCTAAATGGAAAATAATAACAAGAGAATAATAACGGAAACGGTCTCCAAAGCCCAAGCCCCTGTCGTCATGGCAGCGGACTTTCCTTTATCTGAGAAAGCCATTTCGCTTTGTTTTGACCGGGGCGTCTGCCATTTTCATTCACCCGTACAGCGGTGTTTACCAACACAGTTAGCACCTGGGGGTTTCCTGCTGTCAGACGAGCCTTTCCAAACATTTCCGTCCTTTCTGTAGCCCCTGCTTTTTGTCTCTTCCTTTTGTGTCCCGCATTGCCGGCTTCTCGACAGCTGACCGCGAAAAACAAACCTTTTCACCGGGAGATAATTGACGCGCCCGTTGTCAGGAATCTCGAAGTTGGGTGTTGATACGTAATTACCGGCCCTGTGTCCCTGTGAGACTTATGGCACCGTAGCCTGGTTTTTAATTAGAGTGAGTTTTTTTTCATTTTTATTATTAGCCTGTTAATCAAACTGAATTGAAAATGGAGGGAATGGAGCTTATGTAGTTAATGGCAGCAGTGATCGCAGTAGCCATGTGTCTGTCTGTGTGTGTATATGTGTATATGTGTGTATGTGTGTGTGTCTGTGTCTGTGTCTGTGTGTGTGTGTGTGTGTGTGTGTGTTTGTATGCGTGTGTGTGTGTGTGTGTGTGTGTGTGTGTCTGTGTGGCTGACTGTGCCTGTGTGTATCTGCGTGTGTGTGCCTGTCTGTGTGTGTGTCTGTGTGTCTGCATATGTGTGTGTGTCTGTATGTATGTTTGTGTGTGTGTATATGTGTGTGTGTCTGTGTGTCTGCGTGTGTGTATGTGTGTGTGTTGTTCTGTCTGTGCTTGTGTGTGTGTGTGTGTGTGTGTGTGTGTGTGTGTGTGTATGTGTGTGTGTGTGTGTGTGTGTATGTGTGTATGTGTGTCTGCGTGTCTGCGTGTCTGCATGTCTGCATGTGTGCGTGTGTGTGTGTGTGTGTGTGTGTGTGTGTGTGTGTGTGTGTGTGTGTGTGTGTGTGTGTGTGTGTGTGCAGCAGGTTTAACCGGCCTACCGGTCCTGGTCTCCAGAGGCTTTAGCATGCTGATAGAGTAAAGCAGGCTAAGGTCGTAAGCCTCGTGTCTCCGAACGTACGGATTAGTGCCACCCCCCCTCCTCCCCCTCCTCCCCCTCCTCCCAATCGGGAAGCGAGATCACAGTGTGAACCTCCTCTCTCCCTATCCCGCTCCGGCTGTTCCTGCACCCCCGGGAGAGAGCGGGATCGGAGATCACTGCCTCCTCCTGCGAACCCCTCTCTCTGTTCGGCTGTGGTAATGACACAGTTAGACCATGAGACCTTTGTGTCCCAGTCCTGATACAGCCGTGGTCAGAGGGTAAAGCACAGGAGCTGGTCCAGTGCTGGCTGCTTATTGGCTGCTGTTCAGTACAGACAGATGCCTGAGAAATAATGTGCAAAAACTATTTTTATTATTATAATTCTATATTTTTAAATAATCATTGAAAGTACTCATCTGACACTATGGGACGGATTCACAGACACAGGATAAGCTTAGTTCCGCACTAAATTTAGTTTTGTATAGAGAATTGAATTTAGTCTAAGACTAGGCTTAATCTGTGTTTGTGAAACTGGCCCTAAATGTACTGTCTCAGTTTCAATGAATAAGTTTGTTGAAAACTGTAATATTCACTGGTAAAAATGGCTTTTTGGGTTTATAAACAAAACTAGCTATTTAGGTTTAATTAATATGTAACCTTTGCCTTGATTGATTACCCTTCAAAAGTTCACAAATGCTAATTAAAGTTGTAGTTGTTTTTTTTTTTGTAAGCATTTGACGGGTTAATAAATCAAGGTACAGACTATACATTCATCAAGTCTGCATGTACCTATATTCTGCGCCTTGCACATACGGCTTTCACAACACCACAGGAACGAATGGGTGACCTTTAACGTAATTGAATCACGTGACCGTGAGAACGGTTCTGAACGTTGCCGCCCGCCGCTTTCCCAGCGTCGTAACGTGCGGGCGATTTGCATAACAGAGGTAAAGACGCCGGAACGTTAGACCTGCGGCGGCGCGTTCGCGCGGGGAGCGATTGATTGACGCTTTCTGAAAGCGGGCGAAGGCGCCCGTCTAAATGCTGCGGCACCGGTGTTCCGCGCGCGGGCCAGCTCCACCGAGCTGTGCGTGCCAGTAATGGGGCCGGATTGGGAATGACTAAGCGCGCCGTCTGACAAGGGCTGAGGGATGGAGGCTCTGCTGACAGCCTCCCCCTGAAAGCCCTGCTGACAGCCTCCCCCTGAAAGCCCTGCTGACAGACGGGGCGTGTCGCTCTGTTCCCCGGGCGGATGCCGCTGTCTGTGCCGGTTGTTCGTCACGCTGTGGCACGGCACGAGGACCGGCGGATCGTGGAACGTTCTGGAAGGTCCATCGTCATCGAGGCCTCGGTCTGTTTGGTGTGGAGATGCGTGAGATTTCCCCCCTGGAGTTTTAACGAGCTGGCCAAAAACCGTAAGCTATGATGATTCAATGGAATCAAACTCTTGTTTTTATTTCCCCATAAAATAGGTTCACAGTTGTTGGCACCAAAGTATTAAAAACCACAATTATTGGTTTTTAGTCCTTTGATTTAATACCCCTGGCAAAGATCACAACCATGAGTCTAAGTGTGAACCAGTAGAACCATGTGGAACACAGTAGAAGGACAGTGAAATCCATGCAGTGTTTTCAGGTTGGTCATCGTTTATTTGGTGTTGAGATGTGAGGATACAGTGTAGAGTACCGGACAGCATCTCTGACGCATGCAGTGAGCGATAACGTACTGTTTGCGAGTGCGTCGTTAGTGTGCGGATGGCACGCTTTGATGAAGTTAGATTTTTTAATACAGTTTTCCCCAGGATTTTAATAGACTGGCAGAAATATGGCCATATGTGCCACGCAATAATGGCAACGACGCTGGGCGTGACGTTCTGTTCTGGCTTCTGCTAATATCGCAAACGTCATTAATGCCTTTAAAAAAAAATCTGATTCAGCCACTTCCGTGCATACAGTGTTATATTGGTCTAATCAGAAGTGCGTTAATGTCTCCCGGAGGCTCTGTGTGCGGAATGTAACGCCGGCTCTCAGACGAAAGCCGAGTGAATCAGCACATTCAAATCCTGGCACTGTAAATAAATTGTGTCAAATGAGTTTAATACGATGAGTAAAAATCTCTTATAAATCCATTTAGAAAGACGTAGCTGATGAATTCACCCCCCCACCACCCCATTTTCAACTTTGCACAATATTGATGTGTTGCGGTTGCACACCGGTACTTACACGAGTATGGTTTACGGTTACTGACACTTGCCGTTGGCTGCAGTTGATTCACATTATTGATGGACAATGCCACGTAAACATCCTGTGCTTTTCCGTCTTGGAGACTCATTACTTCTGGAAGGGCGCAAAAACCTGTGATGCTGTATTAGATTGTAACATAAATTTGGCCGAATATTCAGTGAACATTATCGTGGATCAAAAATTGAGAGTTCAGCTAATATACTGCATTTCAGTAACAAGTAATTCCTTGTGGTTATATAGTGCTTTTATCACACTCAAAGCACTTTACAGTGATGAGGGGGAAACTTGCCTTGACCACCACCACTCCATAGCACCCGCCTGGGTGAAACACGGCAGCCATTTTGTTTGTACCAGAATGCACACCATTGCTAGCTGAGATGGTGAGGGAGAGAAACACATTTTTTAGCCGGTTAAATCGGTGGCAGGTTGAGATAGCTAGGCTGGGAATTTAGCCAGGACACCGGGGGAACCCTCAGGAAGGTGTCATGGGATCCTTAAAATACTGTAATAATGTTTAATGCAAACTGTATTTTCTCATTTGGTAGTACATGAAGTGTATGGAGGTTCAGTATGTGTATAGGGGGTATAGAGTTGGCTCAGTGTGTCCAGCAGCTGATGGCGTGTCCTGGTCCACAGGATGAGGGACGCTGCGCGGAAGATGGAGGAGAAGCACTTCTCCGAGCGCACGGCCGAACACGTGGAGTTCCTGCCCGTGGAGTGGAGGTCCAAGCTCGCCCTGGACGGAGGTACTGCAGTGGACCGAGCCTTAGAAACACGCGTGTGTGTGTGTGTGAACGAGGGGCTGTCACAGCGCGTCTGCAGTATTCAGGTCACGACGTGTCGTCCGTGTGAGGCTTAATGCACCGCAGACAGCTCGCAGAAACGCGTATGCTTCCGCTAATGTCTGACATCTTTCTCACAGAACAGTGTGCTAGTGGGGACTCTACTGCACAAAGCTGTGACATAATGCTCCGTAGAGCTTTATCTGTGTCTGTGAAACCGTCCCGTAATGATTTAATGAATAAATGATAGCAAATAGTAAGTATGCATATATACTATAATAATATTTATTTGTTCGTGGGAGGTCCAAGACAAAATCTACACATTGTACCAGCTTCCATTTAATTGTACATAATGTGTAATAGCCATGGTTGATTTCTAACATTTTTATATTGATACAGATGCATTTGGATCTTAGTTATAGATATTTGCCCGTATTTCTACAGATGTATGGTGAGAATGGTTCGAGACGGTGTAAACCCACCGAGCATCCCACAGCATGTTCTCACAACCGTACCGGAATGTCTTGTCGCTGTTATAACCTTGCCGCTACGTTGCAGCGGCATTGTGTGAACATTCTGCGTTAGCCAAATCCCTTAGAGCCGCATTGTAAACGTGTGCTTTGATGGCTCCAGACACAGTGGACTCCATCACGCCGGACAAAGTGCGGGGTCTGAGGGACATGCTGAACAGCAGTGCCATGGACATCATGTACTACACCAGTCCTCTGTACAGGGACGAGGTGAGGAGCAAGGCCTGAGGCATCGCCCCAACACACACACACAAATCACCCCGCGTAGTTTACACTGGTCTCAAACGCATCGCCCCAGAGGGCTGCCTGTATGCAGGGTTGCATTCCAACCAACAAATGCTGCCTTGAATTTATTCCAATTACTCATTTAGCCGAATGCATTTAACTGCATTCAAGCGCAGACTATAAGCAACAGTTGTTATTTAGAGGGCAGGAATAACGTTTCACTTTGCATACATTATGTGCAAACCTGAGAAGCCCCAATTCTGAAAATAATTGAGCTAATTACATGATCAAGACCTGTGGCTGGGATTAAAAACCAGGATACACCCGGCCCTCCATGGCACTGAGTTTGAAACCGCTGCTTTATGGGTTTGGAACGTGCTTCTACTGCAGATCTGCTCATTGCTGATTTTGCATGGAGGCGGATGTTACTGAACCATGAACCTGAAAGTCAGATGGTCTTGCCATTTGTACATTGAACATTATACATGGTTTGAAAATAGATGTTCCCTCGCAGAGAGAAAATGGACGAATCCTCATTTCTGAGCATTGATAACTGTATTCCGGTGACTGAGTGACTGAGACCGAGTTCTTCTCTGATATCTTTCCTCCCGCCCGCCGTGCAGATCACCAAGGGCCTGACCCAGGAGCTGAACCGACTGTACTCGCTCTTCTGCTCGCGGAACCCCGAGTTCGAGGAGAACGGGGGGAAGGTGTCCATCGTGTCGCACTCCCTGGGCTGCGTCATCACCTTCGACATCATGACGGGCTGGGACCCCGTGCGCTTCTGCCTGCAGGAGCAGCAGGACCTGGAGGAGCTGGACCTGCGCTGGCTCAGCTACGAGGAGCGCCACCTGCTGGAGCAGCTGCACATCACCAAACGGCGGTACGCGTCGCGGAACCCGCCGTGCCAGCTGTGCTCAGACGGCCCTTTCCGGAAAGCGCGGTCCGCACCGAACCGCGTTCCGGAATGCGCCGTCTGCGTCCGACATTCCAGAACGCTGCCGTTCGCTTTTTACATTCTAGAAATTTCCGTCTTTATTCGGGCTGTCAGACCGAGCTCCTTCACCACACTCGACGCAAACGTACTCCGTGAGAAGCGGTGATTGTGAAGGTGCTGAAATCACAATGGTGTAGTGTAATCGTCATGAAAATCATCATATTTTCATTATCCATACTTTTGCTTCCTCGTGGATTATTTTACGTTGGAGTTGTGCGACCTGCCCGTTTTATATTCTCCACGCTGAAACCAAAATGCAAAATATTTCAAAAAGGATATTAGTGATAATATTTCTTTTGTCTAAAACGAATCATGCGTACAAGTATCTTTAGCACAGTTAAGTTCTTAATGGTAAATCATTCTTAACTACCTTCTTATTTTGGAGGAGGAGTTAGGAATAACGTGTACATTGTTCAGAAAATATACAGCAAAGCTTCTATTTTAAAATAATGTTCTGTTCCATAGCCATTTAATAGCAAGTTATAATACGAGTACAAGCACAGCCTCTGTGCAGGTATTCATAAGCAGTGAGAGTGAAATTTATCATGCGTGTGGGAAACTGATGTCTGTGCAGCTGCATATATTTCACATTGATTTCAGAAACAGCAGGGATATCCTGCCTGCCTTAGTGCACCAGGTATTTTTGGTATTTTTATTGTTGCCTTTTCAATTTATCCAGCAGTCCAACGGTGATGGTAATACAGGTTGCCTGAGCAACCAGAGGTTCCGAAGCGGAAAAAACTCCAGCAACACTGCTGGCCCCTATTGCCACGGCAACACCGACGGCAACGTTTGTGAATGGCCCCCACTGTCTTTTCCAGAAGCCAGGAAGTAGCACCGTCGCACGCTGTCAATGGCGAGCGGGCAGTCGGCCAGCGGGATCCGAATGTGCTCGTATGATCAAAATGGACGAATTCGGCATGAGGAGTTCAGTGTGGTTGAGAAGGAGAAACTTCAGCTTCGTTAAAAAGGGAACCTGCTTGTTCCCTGTCAGCTGGGAACGCTAAAGTTCGCAGGGCTTAAAAATAAATTGCTGTGAAAAGGAATAAATGCGACGACTGAAAGCATTCAGCTTTAGGATTAGAAATAGCTCATTTCTTTACTCACTTCTGTAGCCTGAGAAATGGTGGTGGTGAAGGTGTTGAAATCACAACGGTGTTGTTTAATCATCATGGAAACTTTTTTGCACTGGAAAATTTTTGCACTTTGCCTCTTCGTTTGGAGCAGTCCTGCTTATTCTGCCCTTTATTCTGCAGGTTGAGGGAACTGGAGGATCAGCTCCAAGGGCTGGAAGCATCCAAGGCCCTATCCTCCCCTGCCCTGAAGTTTAAGGTTGAGTCCAGTTGTCTGTCTGCTTGTGGCTTTGGCCAGTGTCTGATATTCCTGCCGGCTGTAGCTCTGTTCACTGAATAAGTTAGAACTAAGCCTAGTTATAGCCTGAATTGCTGCTAAGTTACAGCGTACACACTACTGAAATAAATTGTGTGGCACCACACAACATAGCTAGTATGTCACCCTAGGTGTAAACTAAATACTTATACACAAGGAATAAGCGTAATTATTAACGTTTCAATGGCGACTATTCATTTGGATAATTGCTTAAAACCTTGTCTTCACCAGTGTTATGAGTATAACTCTTGAGAATATTACTGTACACCCATTAGTTTGGTATAAAAAGGCAAACGTTTCTCTGTTCATAGTCTATAGGGAAATTGAGAGGTCCGGTGCCCAGATGCCATATTGGTTGCTTTGGTTACAGGTCTTGTCCGTTCCATATCATAGAGTTCACTAATTGGATCAATCAGCACTCAAGTGATTTTGTATGACTGTACTGAACTTTGACATCACAAAGAGCTTGCGCCCCACTAAGTTTTGTCTTCAGGTTGCATAGGCAACTAGCTGCCTATTTGTACACTAACTAGCAGCTAACGAAGCCTGTTGTGTGAGCTTTACCCTCCAGTTTAAGGGAGAAGTTAGGGCAAGCCGGTGTAGCCCCACCCCGGTCCCCAGCAGCGCTGACGGCTGGGTTCTGCTCTGTTCCAGGTGGAGAACTTCTTCTGCATGGGTTCCCCTCTGGCCGTGTTCCTGGCCCTGCGGGGGATCCGCCCTGGGAACAACGGGTACCAGGACCACATCCTGCCCAAATCCATCTGCCAGCGCCTTTTCAACATCTTCCACCCCACCGACCCCGTGGTGAGCCGGCCGCTCTTCCCGCAGGTTCACCAGTCGCTCAGTGCCATCAAACTGGGGTGCTCACAGCTTTCCACCTAGGATTTCTACTCACATAACGCGTTTCAAAAGACTGAATATATCTGTCTGTTTGACATTTTTTACAATGCTGTAAAAAATTATTTGCCCCCTGCCTGATTTCCTTGCATATTGCATATTTGTCAGACTGAATGGTTTTGGATCTTTGGACAAAAAGTAATATTAGACAAAGGGAAACGGAGTAAATCGCAAGGTAAGGACTGAATGTATGAAGCAGGAGAGTACAGAGATTAACTCTGTCTGTGTGTTTGTCTGTCTGTAGGCCTATAGGTTGGAACCTCTCATCCTGAAGCACTACAACAACATCGCGCCTCTCCAAATACACTGGTGAGAATACACCACTTAAAGCCTCACTCATGCACATTAAATATTCATGTAAACGGTAGAGTCAGGATTCTTATAATACAGCAGATTTTATGGAGGCGGGAGAAACATAAACAGGGATGAAATTTGCTGGCCTGGGAGAGAATTCTATTATTATATACCATTGTATTATTCCTGGGATCAGGACATTAATATTGTGATATTTCACCTCACGCCACTATTTGTAGAAGGATGGTATAATGATCTATCTCACATAATTGGTGCCCCGTGTGAAGATTATTAAAACACGTCTTAATTATCTATCCTCGCAACCGTACACATACTGTGTTGGGGCATATCCCCTGCATAATTGGTGCCCTGTGTGAGGATTATTAAGATGGAAACATCTTAATTATCAGTCCTCCCAACTCTACACATACTGTGCCGGGGGATATCCCCTACAACATTCACCACAAGTTCACATAGAATTGCCCAGCTACTCCAGGGTCCATGACCTTAAACGTTGTTCTCTATGACAGCAGCCCTGAACATAAGAACTACTTTTGTTTTGGTAGGCCTCGTTTAAACTCGTAGCGCGCGAGTCCTTGTGTCTCTTAGCCCTAAACCCCCTGTGCTCTGTGTTAACGCTGGCTTGGTGCACTCCAGGTGCAACACCACCAACCCCACCCATTACGACGAGATCCGGCCGACCTTCATCAACCCGGTGAAGGAGACGGCCTCGGACACGGAGAGCATCCCCAGCCCCAGCACCTCGCCCGTCCTGGCCCGCAGACACTACGGAGAGTCCATCACCAACCTGGGCAAGGCCAGCATCCTGGGTGAGAGAGAGGGGAAAGAGCAATGTGCACTGTTTCTGTCACTCTGTTACAGTTCATTACTCTTGACAGGAGAGCATACCTGGGTCAAATACGTAAATTATTTTAGATTCAAATACTTTTCTGTTCCAACCGAGGGGACCAGAATGCGACTAAGAGGAGCAGCAGACAAGCTCAGTGAAGCGTAGGAAAGTATTTGAAACCGAAACGATTACATGTTTGACGCAGGTCGGAAGCATATGGTTTTGTTAGATGCTTAGCTATAAAACATTTATTTGCAGTGAAAACCTGCTTTGCAGTGCGGTAGTTGTAAACTAAAATGGCTGCTGGTTTATAGTCAACAGAACCTTCCCTGTGCAGTAAACTTGTTTTGAAGAGCAGATGAGATGCAATGAGAACAGAGTGATAAGCAGGTAAAAAGAAAAGAAAGAATAATCATTATAATTCTAATTTAGTTAGCTTTGCCTGTGTAGCCTACATTTTTTGCAACCTCAGTTTTTTTTTTACTTTTAGAAGTAGAGAGATTTAGACATAAGGATTTGACATAAGGATGATAGATTGCGTCTGAATTCCAGGGTAGCAAATTCGAGGCGGTTTCCCTGTGACAACGTGGCCTAATTCACACAGGGTGCCGCACTCCATCTTGTTTGCAAGGCGTAAAGCCAGCAGATGGTTTCCGGTCTACTGTTAAATCTCACTTTACTCATACGTACACCCTGGCTGTGAGTTTAGAGAAGGAAGTGCATAGTGTCCAGTCAGCTGTTTTACATCCCAACAGGGACTAACCTCACCTTCTTCATAGTCATGAGTAATGGTAGGTATGGTCACCTGAATTAAACAGCGGGTCTTCGTTTTGCAAATGTTTTAAATTTGTAGAGTAAGCTTACAGTCGGTACCATTGTGCTATTGTCTAATACTGCAGCTGTTGAGAATGGAAGAGGCAACAGAAGATACGTGCAGATACATACATTCTGCAAAATAGCCTGATCCAAATTATTAGAGTTTAGAATACTTTAGTTACTTTAAATAAGTTGAAAAGCGTGCAGATGGTCTGTCCTCCTTGAAGATGTCATAGGTGAGAATTATGACTAATATTTGGGAACGTGGTTGCCATACAGAAATGCTCAGTTACTTTTTTACATTGAAGGAGAGCAGAGCCTGTTCTCCTTGAGAATGTTATCGGTGAGCATTAGTGTTGAGGGTTGCGGTGGCTGTTTGAAAGGAGGACGGGCAGTCTGTCCTCTCTAGAGTTTTTCCTCTGTATTCAGAATGGAGAGCGCAGTGAGGGTTGCAGACAGAGATGGGACCGCAGTACAGACAGTGATGTGGTGGGGATTGAAACTCCTGGCTATATGGGGGAGGAGTGTGCTTGCCGGGTGGGTGGGTGGGTGGGGGGGCGCTTTTGTGTATGTGTTGATAGTTCGCTCCCCTGTGGACTGTGTATCACCTGACTCGCACACCATGCACAAGAAAAGCATCACTGACTATTGTGCTTGGGCAAAAGGCTTAACTAGCCTGCAAGGTGGGACATTATCATAATAACCACTTGGCCCTGTGTACATTATATAAGCATAACACTGCCAGTGACAACACCTGCTGTTTATGTTTATGCTACACTTAAAAAAAAAAAAAGAAATCTTCCTCTCTGCATTGTTGCGCTCTGTTCCTAGAATTGTAAAGCAGGTGAATAATTTATGCAATGTGGCATTCACTCATAAAATAATCATTCTTCGAGGAGGGATCAATATTGCAATGGTCTGCTGTGAGCAAATGGTACTATTTTAGTTGCGTAGTTTACTCCACTAAATGCAGTCGGCCATAAGTGAAACTATAATTGCACTTAAAAAAAAAAACAAATGTCACATTCCATTTGTTACACTTTCACATTTGTCACATGTTTTAGCATTCCCGGTAAACTGCTCATATTTTTGACATCCATAGCAAAATGCCAACTATTTGCCACCTCTGTAGAGGAAAGATTTTTGCTTTGAGGAGGAAGTAGACTACACGTCTCCAGAAAAGAAAACGAAAAAAAAACTGATTAATTTGCCTGTGAGCATCATTTGGTTACCCTGGTCTCCTGTTAGGGACTGGCAGTGTGTTATAAAAGAAACATTCAAAATTGTGTTTTCTGCCTGAATACAGTGCACAGCTCATGAAAGCCTGTTTGTGGAAGGAAGGTGACAGATCGTTTTGCTTGTCTTATTAATTCAGTTAATATGATCACTTGTTGGGTTACACCAGACTTTATGAGGTGTCTATTGAATGAATCACTGCCAATTACTGCATTATGTTCAGCTACGGTGGCCATAGAGGGACGTAGTGGATTTAAAATGAATTACTGCCTACAATGCCCATTGGCTGAAAACACAGAGTGTAACCAATAAGGAGCATCCTGCACTATCAGTCAATTTGTGAAAGTGACTGCCATTGGCTGCAGGGTGTGCTGCCTGACTCATAGCTCTCTTCAGCTTCTGTACTCCACTCATTCATCTGAGAAGAGGTGCTTTAGTTTAAACTCTACTTTAAATAAAGTAGCATAGATTTTGATTGACTTGGTATGCTACTGCGGCTGCTGGTGATTATGACCAGGATTATTATGATTGTTCGTGAATAATCTGTGTTATTAAGGGATATCTGTCATTTCCCTTTGTTTCTACACAAAGGCTGCTGAGTTCTGCTCCTTTTATATTCTCCATAGGTCCTGTGGAGTGGTGTTTCACCTATCAGAGTCCATTTAGAAACCTTTAAAAGATATGGTAAAATAAACAGTTTATCAGCAAAGTGCAAACTTCTGTATACGAGGTTCTCCTTTGACATTTCCTGGGTTCTAATTAGGAACAGGAGATTAAGGCACAGGAGAGTCAAATATATATCAGCCCTGGTGCGCCGGCTGAATGGACTGCTAATTGGGTTTCCTTCAGCTGCAATCAAGAGAATTGTATTAGCGGGTATATTAGCTTTTTATCAAGCTCAGAGTTTGAAATGGACAAAAGCAGCATTGATTCAGTTACAGCAGCTTTCATTAAAGGCGTTAATCCCCGTCTGCTCTACAAAGGCCAAAATCTCGCTCAGTATTCCTCTTTTATCAAAGAGTCAATGAAGGCACAATTATGTCGATACTGCCCTCTTGTGGAGCAGCGACGCCGGTTCGTCTTCTCAAATTGCCATTATTAAGGCAATGCTCCCTCTGAGAACTGTCTCTTGTGTTAACCCATTTATACATTGATACTGCGGACTTAGCTCTCACTGATAGAAAAGCCAATATAGAATCGCTGCGCTAGCAAGAAGGTTGTGAACAAGTCAGTTATTAACATTCTGCTGTGCACTTGGAGCTGGCCAGAGGCTGCTCCATTTTAGGCTCTTTGAAATCTTTGTGCCTGATTTGAAAAGAAAGTCTGCACAGAATATGTAAATATATGTTAAAATATCATCTTCTGTCACATTGTCATAATACAAAGCAGGATTGAAAACACCTGTGTGAGAAGCACTGGAGGAGCACAAGGAGAACAGCTGCTTGTGAAAGGAGTGTGTGTGTATGTGTGTGTGCGTGTGTGTGTGCGCATGTGCGTGTACATGTATATATATGTGTGTGTGTGTGCGTGTGCGTAAGGCTCCTCTCACACACAGGTGCATCATGCCCTCTCCTCCTCTCACACACAGGTTCACGCCCTCTCCTCCTCTCACACACAGGTGCATCACGCCCTCTCCTCCTCTCTCACACACAGGTGCATCACACCCTCTCCTCCTCTCTCACACACAGGTGCATCACCCCCTCTCCTCCTCTCACACACAGGTTCACGCCCTCTCCTCCTCTCACACACAGGTGCATCACGCCCTCTCCTCCTCTCTCACACACAGGTGCATCACGCCCTGTCCTCCTCTCTCACACAGGTGCATCAGGCCCTCTCCTCCTCTCTCACACATGTGCATCACGCCCTCTCCTCCTCTCACACACATGTGCATCACGCCCTCTCCTCCTCTCTCACACAGGTGCGGCGAGCATTGGGAAGGGCATCGGCGGGATCCTGTTCTCCAGATTCTCCCGCTCCAGCAGTCAGCCGTCCGTGGAGGGCGTGGCACCCGAGGGGGAGGAGAAGAGACCCGCAGACAGCCAGTCATCATACGGCCTGTCCGCCATGTCACAGTCCACCTCCGCCATCATCGACACCACACGTCAGTGCCTCCTTTCTGACCCCTTCTGCAGAAGAGCACTCCTCTGTACCAGACCTGCGTCAAATACATCACCGCTTTGGATTCAAATACGTTTTCTGTGCTCGATTGATCTTGCCTGGGGCTGTCAGGTCAACCAAGAGGACCAGCAGGAGCACTTATTGAGAGTATTTCATTTGTTGCAATATACCAGACAAGCTCAGTATTTGAATCCAAAACAGTTATGTATTTGACCCAGGTCTGCTCTGTACACACCAGTAAATTCCCTCATGGAAATGTATACGAATGCTCTGTCCTTCTGTCGGTTTTCACTCAGACCATAAAGCACACCTCATTCAACAGCTAGAGCAGGCTGTCCAACCCTGTTCCTGAAGATCTACCATCCTGTAGGTTATCACTTCAACCCTAACAGAGCACACCTCATTCAACAGCTACAGATCTCCTTGAGCAGCAGATTAGGCTTGGAGTGAAAACATACATGATGGGCAGCGCTGGTGTATATGGTTTTTACACACCATGTGACTGAGAAACACAGAAACTGTGAGAACCATAGTTCTCTTTGGCTTATCAGTATTATCACTGTAAGTGGTCTTCACTGTGTTTGCATGCGAATTAAAGAGAGTAGGTCTACAGTAAATCATGTCGGAAATACAGGTTTATAATTATAGGGCCACCTTTCTGTTACAGTGGAGCTGGAACACCGCATCGACTTTGAACTCCGCGAGGGCCTGGTGGAGAGCCGCTATTGGTCGGCGGTGACGTCGCACACAGCCTATTGGTCCTCGCACGACGTGGCGCTGTTCCTGCTGACCTTCATGTACAAGCAGAGCGAAACGGCCGAATCCAGCGAAGACAATCCGGACCCCGTGTAGCACGCAGAAGCAAAAGCATTCAAGCCACAAATGCACGAATATGCACACGCGCGAACACACGCTAACACACACGCGGGGATTTCCCCTCTCACTCTTTCATTACATGAACACACGCACACGCACACACGCACACGCACGCACACACACACACGCAGACAGACCTCCTGCTCGCTCTCTGGGTTCAGCCTTGCCCCGCCCACACTGGCGGGTGGCACATTGGACTGGAGCCTCGCGTGGGCGGAGCCAGTGCCACCGCCCGGTTCCGGAACTCGCCGTGACGAGCGGCGCGTTGTGAGGATCCGTGAAACCCGGCGCCCCCTTGTGGCCTGTTGGAATCTGCACACTGTGGTCGAGTCCCCAATGCCTGCCTATGGAGACCTCTCTAAACTCCTCCCTCCCCCACTCATCCACTGTAGCGACATCGCTGCATCCTGGCCTTCATCCCAATACCCCTGCACCCCCCCCTCCCCCTCCCCCTCACCTGACTGTGCAGGAGCTGCGTCACGCACAAACCTGCCCCCCCCGTTACCTTTAACCCTCATTCCTCTCTGTGATTGGTTGCCGTTCTCAAGGGCATGGACTTGAGTCTAAACAGCGGAGTGATTGGTTAGAAAGGACGGAGGGCTCTTTTTTGTAGACCTAACTGCATCCCAAAGCAACATTACTGAGCAAATATTCAATGCAAAATTAAAACACTTAAAGGGGTCAAAAGATAATTTATTTTAATATTAATTTATTACCTAACAAGATTTTTTTTCCATTATTCATTGTGTAAAGGAACTAGATTATAACCAATTTGCCCTTCTTATTTTACTATATAAGGAAGGGACGTTACCTGCGTCACGTTCTTCTATTTGCTAATCAGCCCCAAACTACTGTGTGACTTTTCCTAACGCTAAATACCTAGCTAACCTTTTACTAAAATCAGCAAAGCCATTGTCTTTTTATACCAGAAAGTAACTGATCTCTATCTTCATTGACTAAGTAGTCATAATTGAACAAGAAACCTTTATAACCCATTTGTATGTCAACCAAATGGTGCTGTAACCAACCTGTTAGTTTAGTTTTTTTTGTTAAATGTTCCATTTTTAGGTGAAGTCAGTCAGGTGCAGAGTCACAACAGTGTCACACCTGCCTTTGCGATGTTTGCATCAGGACATGACGCGGGCAGAACTGGCGGGCTCTCTGTTCCTGACGATGCATGACCATTTTACCTGTTTGTGTCATAAAACGTCAGCACGCACAAGCGGAGTAACACCGCTCTCTATCAGAGTCTGCTCAGCAGGGGTCTTTCTCTGAGCTGTGCTTGCATGGAACTTAAAAAAAAAAAAAAAAAAAAAAAAAAATCTGCATGAAGTGTCAGTGCTTTTATCGAGCACCAATCACGACGCAGCTCAGAGGAAGACCTGAGATATTATAGGCTGCCTGACCCCACAGGCCTCTGTGTGGCGCTGTGATTGGAGCAAAGCTACAGAGGCCTACAGCCAGGCAGAGAACCGTTCCCTTGTTCATACGCATTCTAAACACAGCCAAAAGCTGGGGAACTGGAGTGTTAAGTGACACTGCTTTTAAAGGGCTCATCGTGAAAGCAACTTGGAGAGTCGAGGGTCAATATGTGTTGTGGCTGATTTGGCCTGGCATTTTTCACACTCATTCTTTAATTATTTCTAATATATTGTTTGATTCATGAAAAAAAAAAACCTTATGAAGGTTATGTTTGAGATGTGATCTTCAGGCTCTTCTGTTTACATGGATGTACGGAGAAATAAGCTTGATTTTTGTAGCCAATTGATTTATCGTAATTTTTTATGGACATTGTTATGATTATCCTTTGTCGAATTATTGCTGGCATGGACGTAGATCCCAAACTTTGGGAAAATATCAGATGGTCCCTCCCCAATATTATCATTTTGTATTTGGTAGTACTTTTTTTTTTTTTTGGTTGTACCCCCAAAAGTTAAAATGAGATCTGTGTCCTTGCTAGCCAGTGGCCAAATATTTCAGATATCTAAGTTTGGGGAAGACGGGAGGAATACGTATTTGAACATTATGACTCTTAGTAGGAGATGCCAGTCGATCTCCAGCGTTAGTGTGTTTGTGAAGACTTGAGATCCGATGCACTGATTTCTTCATCTACTTAAACGTAACGAAAGAAGCAAGACACAAGTTTCTTAGAATCACACATTGCCATTTAAAAAAACATTTTACTTTTGTGAATATGATCTGAATGTAATAGAAATTACTTCAAGAAGGAGGTTTTGAGGAACAATGCAAATTTTTATAATGTGAGGTTGCGTTTGTTTTTTGTTTTTTCCCCATTACTGTTTGTGTCCTCTAGATGTCAGTATGTTCACTTTGTACATTTGCGGTTAGCACTAGAACAAGACTGAAGGGAACACGGGCCCATGCTCAAGGGCCAATGTCATGCTGACATTGTAACTGACTGATGATGACGGTCGCATGATAGTCAATTAAGTTAAAAGTGGATTTACTGATACCTACTACATTCACTTAGACCGCCTGCTAATTCATAATTTATATGTTCACCGTCTGGAACATGTGTAATGGACCTGGCCACTCTTACGGACATAATTATGTCCCTGTAGAGATGCCTCACCCTTAATGTAGCGGGCAACTTCGTTATAAACTCTGGAGGGATCAAAGACACTGAGGGGAGAAAAAAAAAAAAAAAAAAGACAGTTAAAGTTATATGAGATGCTAAATGGCTAACAATGCTAAACTGCATCTGGCAACGACTGCAAAGATGTTGTGCTGCTGCCATGTAAACAGTAGCCAGGAGGAATGCAAATTTGCAAAGCAGCTTGTGAGATCTTAGCGGAAATCCTGTATTTGGCAAACTTAAAACAAACAAAAAAAAAAAAAAAAAAAAAATGAGCTCTCAGAAAACTAGTTTTGAAACTTGCAGTGTGGAAGCTTCACAGCAGTGATATGTGAAGGTGCCCACTGGCTAACATGTCGCTGATTTGTGAGCGGAGGCTCGGAGTAGAAAGTAAAGACCTTTAAGAGCACAGAGGAGATGGTCGGCAGCCTGATTCCTGCAGCTGTGTTTGGCATTACCTTCGGCACATGTACCTGTCCTCAGCGCAGACAAGCACACAGCTTAAAATGCTCACTACTGGTCTGCTAAAGCACATTTAACAACAGCCAAATGTGCTTATTGAAAATGTAATTCACCATAAGGGACAGGACGGTATTTCTGTTACAAAAGTATTTCTATATCTGAGAATTCCCTCATTGTCTTTGCGATCCATCGATCCATGAGACTTGCGGAAACGGTTGAAAGGTTGCGTCTCTTGCGGTTTCCCTGCATTGGGACGGTGAGACTCGGTGTGTCGCACTTTGAAATCCTGATTGTGTTCTGTGATCTCAGACTTTCAGAATGTGTGCTCGGAATGAAAGAACCCATCCAATAATGTCTCCATTGTATCCGCTTCTGGGCTGAACGAAGAGTCTCAAAATGACTGTTACTTTTGACATTGAAACGATAAGCTGACAAGCTTTTGACTCTGGAAAGCTGTGCAATAACTCATGCCTGTCACGGATTCAAACTGCCATCCGACACTGTATTTATTTCCTTTTATTAAAACAAAACCTTTCCTTTCTTAACGCAATGGTCGTACTCTACATTTATTTTTGTCCTGTTGTTCTAAAAGGATCATATTTTTCCTCTCGGTGAAATGTCCTCCCTCTGCAGAAAAGTCATAACAAGGTTGTTTCTGGAAGGATTGATTAAAATCTGCAGGATGGGTTTTTATAAGGTGAGGTGCTGTCTGAGCAGGTGAAATCACTGCTTGTGGCCACTAGGTGGCAGACATGGTTATATGACATCGGCTCATGCCATCGCAGTCCTGCTTATGAACTTTCTCAGCATGCCCCCTATCCAAAACTTTTGCAGATCCCAATATCCAGCATCCAAGTGTCTAATACAATTACAGTTTGATTCATTGTTAATCACTTTAACAGAAGTTAAGCAGGACTTTGCTGTCACTCTTCTGTGCTTTAGTCACATTGTTTTGTTTTTTGCAGTCAATTTGTTCCTGGTTTTGGATTTTGGGTAAATTCTTTCTCATTAAATTAACCCATGTCCAAAACAATTCAGAGACTGAATACATTGCACTACTGTATGTAGAATGCTGTTGCATTCTTTATAAGTGCCATAAAAAAAATCCTCATGTAAGTTTATTTTCTTTATTTTTTTTCTTTTTAGGTTTTCAACTGGAAATGTCTAGTTTGTTTATTTTGATTGTAGACTGCATTTCATTTTGTTTGGTTTTGATTCTTCTGTGTACCCAGTCTCACTTGTGTGTGGGAAGAAGGAAACACATTTTATACAAGGAATCTGCTTCATATGAAAAAGTAAAGGAGCATCGTCCCTGTCCAGATTCCAAAAATATTTGTAGAAGCATTTTTAGAAATGTTTTTTTTTTCCTCTGATATTAAGCAATACTTGGATTTACCGCCAACCTGCGCAAATTTATTTTACATTATTTTACTAATAGAAGATGGATTAAATTGCCATATCTTTACTTACGTTTTATTGTCTTGTCTTCATTTCCTTGCATTTTGTCACATCAGATGTTACACATATACATTGTCAGTTTTTTGTGACTAAATTCATGTTTGTTTGTTTTTAACCCCAGTAATATGTTGTGTCCAGATATCGCTGTGTTGCTTTACTTTTTACAAATGATTTGTTAATCATGGTATGTGTCATGAGTTTTTCCCCTTCTCTGTTTTTCTGATCATACTGATCATCCCCAGATCAACTGCTGTTTCTTACTCCTAAAATGGCAGTTATTTGCTGCGTTCGCCATTTCATAAGCTTCATGTGTTACTGTAGAAATGTTGATGAAAAAATAAATTTTAATGTGCAACGATTTTGTGTTCTTCCTGATGTATCGACTTCACTTGAGCGTAATTAGAAAGATGTACACATACAGTATATTACTTGTGTAAGGAATTTGGTTGCGTGAACAATGAGTGCTCATCGGCACTCCAGTGACATAACATGACTGAAGCCGATCTCGTTTGCACTCCGCGTCTTAACTCCTTTTAACCCGCCACATTCCTACCGTGAGCCTCTTCCACCGAGGAGCCCCGTCTTACTTCTGCGTGGCTCCTGACTGCATCTTTACGCCCTAATTAAAACAGAGCCTTTTAAAGGCAACGGATCTGCTGCCAGACGGGCCCGGGGTCAGGCAGCAGGGAGAAGGGTTGTAAATCGCTTTGATGCAGACCAAATGTGCGGCTGGATTCTTCTGCCGGTGCTGGAGCCGTAGTGATTCATACCTCGCAGCTCGCCTTGGAGTGGCTCTGCAGGCACTGCAGGACATGGCCACGCGCATCCACTCCACAGTGAAGAAGGGCTTTATATAGGCTTGTGTATGCAAGTGTGTCATAATATGGTGTTACTTGGAAAAATATGGGAAAACATATTTTCATTATAAGTGCTGCATGTGTGTGTATGAGGAAAGCTGTGTCACGGAACACTTCAGTAATAGTGTGATATAATAGCAGTAATAGATTAATAATTTAGATTATAATTTATTACATTTTTTCCCACATTTTTTTAAAACTCTCTGCAATGTATAAAAGCGCTTAAATGCTCCTTCAACAAACCTTTGTGTTCAGTACGTGTTTGAGTTGGATTTTCCAGAGAAAATTAAG